>NC_136624.1:31586429-31596429 GCF_933228915.1 Telmatherina bonti
CTAACGAGGAAGATGAGAGGTTAATTAGAGGTGAGAAACATTTCCATCCAGGCCTTTATATTGAATTGAAACACAGAGAATACTATTGTGACCATAATTCATTTTAAAACAAGCTCCTCTCATGAGCCACTTTAATTAGTTTTATATAACATGAAAGCTTGTCTGCTTCTAGACAGGTGGTGTATGCAATGAATGCAAATTCAGTCAGAGCTGTGCTGCACTGCAAAAGTAAAGGGTTAGTGACACAGTATACTTTACAAGGATTTGAGGTGTATGTATACATAAACATGTATATTTGTAACAAACATGAGCATTACTTTCTGAATTTGTCTCTATCAAATAGCATTTCAAGTGTGCATTTTACTTTATTCAAGGAATCAAAATATACTGGTATTATACTTTTTCTTTTTTTTTTTTTCTTTCTAAGTGTAAAGGAGTTTCAATTCTTAGGGCTAATTTAGCAGCCCCTGGACATGGACATCTTGCAGTCACTGAGTCAACCATCGTCCAAGTCCAAACGTCCACCTGGTTGAAATGCCATAAAGGGATAAATGCCTGCTCACTTTAATCATTGGTAACATTTAAAAACTGAGTGGACCAAATTCCTCCACAGCAGTGTGAAAGGTTGATAATATAATAAAGGAGTGTTACGGAAAGTGGTTCTGCAAGCTACTGGGTGATGTAATACCTGCATTTCTTCGGGATTTTTGGCTGAACATGTCATGTGCTGTTAGCTCATCTGAGGTTTTATTTATGTGTTTATAAGGTCTGAGAAATAAATCCTGATAGTGGAACCATACAGTGTATTACCTGGAGTTAAACCATATTGTTTGTGCCAGGCAGAAGATTATTGGGACACATACAGCTGGATACTGGAAACGGCTTCTCCTTCGAAGCCATATCTTTGGCATATATCTCAGATTTACTGACTTGCTATGTGTCTTCTCAACTACTGAAATCCACAGGATCCACAGATAATGCCCTTTCAGCTTTCCCCACGTCCCAGCTTGTGAAAAATGGAAATTTGGCCATTTTTTCTGTTAGAGCACAATGAAACTCTTTACCTGCTGCATTCAGACACACACCGTCACGCCTCTGAATCCATCCTCAAAATGTTTTCTTTTGCTCTTTTTCGGAGACTTTTTGTATTGCCTGATGGACGTATTTTATACTGCTGCTAGTCTGACTGCTTTTTCCGGGCTAGCAGATTTGTAAGATTCTTGAACGGGATATACAGGTAATAGTATGTTATAATTATAATTATGATTATAATAATAATAATAATAATTGTCATTATTATTGTTGTTATTATTATTATATAATAATAAAATGAATTTATTGATAACTTCCGAGATGTTTTTTGTTACATAAATATATTTTAAAAAGATTATTAATGTTGTGTTTTTAATAACATTAGCTTTTTGTCATTTTTGGATGGGACAGGCTGGCACATATTTTAGGCATTAATATGATAGAAAGAGACTAGTTAACACATCAAACTACTAACATGATGGAAATGATTCACACTAGACACCAAATCAATTAAAAAACAAAATGGGATGTGAAGTTTGTTACTTGCCTAAATGAATGAATTGGAGTTTTCTGACAGAAAAATATTTTAACCTGCTACATTTTTTTATCAAGAGTTCTTCAGTGGTCATCAGCGTCGGACAAAATGTTACAGAATGACATAAACTCACATATATGTTACTTTTTTATTTCTCCAAAATGTTTAAAGGAGTAATATAGTTTGATCATGAGAAGACTGTGAGGAATTTAAACTGATTCAGATACTTCAGGTATTTCACAAATAGTCTGTCTTCCCTGAAATATCCTGATCTTTAATATTCCTGCTGTACTTTTTATCAATGTCTTTGTAGCCAGTAGTCAAGTATAAATTCTCTCCCAAGTTTGTCCCAATTGTTCAGATTATTGTTCAGTCGTTCATATTTAACTCATAATGACCACTTGCGTACCCAGAAGGGGGGATTAATTAATTGATTCATGTATTAATTTATAGTAAATCAAAATAAATGCAGTCATTTTCTCCTAATATTTTTTTTATCGTTATTCTATAAATTTTCCCATTAATTCCTCAGTACCTGTACACACTGGTTTATAGAAACTCTAGTTCCACAATAAGGTTACATAATGTTAAAAGTATAACTTGTGGACTGTGTTATAATTAGTCACTAAGTAAAAGACTCCAAAACAAAAAGATCATTCAACTTTTTTTCAAATTAGCACAAGAAATTAAATGAAACAGGCAAAACATGCACTCTCCCGCCTCTAAAGCCTCCAGCAGAACATAACATGCAGTAATTTGTCTCACTGCTGGTGTTCCTAATCATCATAATTTAATTCTGCTTCGATTAGTCGGGTTTCCCTGAATCCTTTTTCTATTTTTAATGCGAATCCTATTACAAGGCAAATTAATTTGTGGAACATGGCTGTGCATCACTGAAACACTACAAAATAAGCATTGTTCTTGTTCAAACTTAGTGTACTTTAGCCTTTACGAAATGTCTTAGTACATGAGAATTTCAGATCTGATAGCGAAATAAGGCCTAAAATCGATTTGCAATGCCTCTCTGTTATATCTCCTTGTATCACTGCAACATAAAATGCTTATTGTGTACAGTATCAACGACAAGAGGATTTGTTTCGGTTGTCTTTAGTTTACCAATAATCACCTTATATGAGTTATTCCATCGTAACTTCCCATTTGTTTTTATATTTGGAGTGAAATTGGATCATTTTTGATTTCCTGAGGCCAAAGCACATGTTGGCCGTTTGAGGCTGTTTTTGAAGTTAGTGTGGAGATAACCAAAGAAGGCATTGAAGCAGCAGTGCAGTATCTCTTGTGTTTAATTCTTGAGGTCTTATCTCACCAAGCAGATAAAAAAAAAACATAAAGGAAGTTAATGTGAGGGAAACTGGGTCTCCAACACAGCAACCTTGTAAATTTATTTCTGGCATGATGTAAATTTTTTTAAACTCAATTCTGTTGAGTTTTCCTCGTTCATCCCAGGTAGTAATGATCTACTTGTCTTAATGCACGGGGGATGGTTAGCTACAAGCGTTTATTAGAAAGCCTTTCAGCCTCCTTATGAACATATTGTAAAATTCATTTGATAATTCATGTTTTAGTGTTGTTAAATGTGCTAAATCCATTTTTGCAGTGTTAAATGTTTACATATCTGTTCACAATCATCCTTATAGGTTTAGCATGTTTACATTCTAAAGTATGGGTGACACTCCATTGAATCTGCTCATGTGTTTCTCCTGAATGTAGCTTAATTGGAACCCGTTCTGCCTGCTGATTGGCTAAAACTGCATGGTAGCGTAGTGGTCAGTACTGTGGCCTCACATCAAGAAGGTAGAAGGTTCGAGCTTAGGTTGGGGATGTGTGGAGTATGAATGTTCTCCTCATGTATGCGTGGGTTCCCACCTCACCTGGTTACTCTAAATTGTCCCGAGGTGTAACTGTGGTTGTCTGTCTCTCTGTGTTGGGCTAGTGATGGACTGGCAACCGCTCCAGGGTGTGCCCTGCCTCTCACCCACTGATTGTTGGAATAAGCTCCGGCTTCCCCGCGACCTTTAATTGACTAAGAAAATGAGCGGATGGATGTCACAAGGTTGTGAAGTCCTACTCAACAAGTAATCTGTCATCACCACATATTAAATTGCACATTGAACAATAGAAGTTAAAGTGATTACATGCAATCTAATATGGTTTGACAAACAATTGTCAAACCATAATAAGAATAGTAATTTTTGCAGTTTTCAATTGAAATATCAATTACATATAAGCTTAATTCAACAGCTATTGTAAAAATGTTATCATTGTAAATAACTGGAGATGATGGGTTAGGTGACAAAAAGAGGGATTTGGTTTTTGAGCAATTTCTGAAATTTGAATATAATTCAGTTAGAAAAGTTGTTTTTCCTCCCAGACTCACAGATTTATGGGTTTTAAAGGTTATTTTATTCATGTTTGCTGTTTAAGATGATGCATGAGTAATGGAGTTGTCATCTGCTTTCCTTCACAGTGGAAATGGAAGATGATCACTTTTAGTGTTTAAGTGTGTTGCACAATGAAGTATTTCGAAGTTGTGACATTTGAAAATAGCAGCAAGCCAAAGTTTGACATAAAAAGAGAGAAAGGAAACACAACTTTCCCTGTGGATAATGCGTAATGCAGCTTCTCAGCACTGATTCTGCAAGCACAGCTAGACTAAATGCTGAAAGTGTGTTTGTGTTTGGAGAAGGTTTTTGAGATATTTAAAGAGAAAACTGAAATTGTGGAGCACAAATATTTGTTTTAGATTTTTCATTTTGGAGAAAAAAAAAAAAATTTTAATTACAGAACTGTGATCAGATTCAGTCCTAAAAAAAAACCCTATCCTGTAAATTTTAGGTGATTCCCTTCTCCAACACAGGATTTATATAAAATGGATTCAACAGCTTCTTGTCAACTTCTACACAGAGACCGTTTCATTTGAGTCAGCTGTACTAAAGCAGGGAAACATCTAGAAACTGTCTTTTATTTTAATAGATTTTAATTTTGCACGATGCAATAGACCAGTGACCTGTCCAGGGTGCACCCCTCCTCACGTCTGCTGTGCTGGGATAAGTTCCTGCTTCCCTGTGACGCTGGATTGGTCCAAGCCGTTTTGAAAATGAATGAATGAATGAATAAATTCGGCACGTTGGAACTTGGTCAACTTAGTTGTTTTTAAAGTATGTTCTAAATAAGTTGCAGTCGCAGCAAAAGGTGTAGAACAAGCTCAACCCTGAGAAATTCAGTCAGCATTAATGAGAATAAAGATGAACTATATTGCTCTGATCAGTGTTTTTGCGAAAACAAATATTAGTCCTGTAAAACAATGAATTTATCAAACTCACATAACTACCACAGATAATTCAGCATACAGTAATCTCATCAGATCCTCACTGAGCTGCCCTTACTGCTTTATCTTATGTTAACAGAGCGTTTTTCCATATTTCAAACTAAATGACTGCTTCTCCATATTGTCAACTGAGGGTGTTTCTGAGCAGCTGCTTTTACCACCAATGTTTGTTTTGCTCTTCCCTGTGCTGCATCATTACAAATCACATCAGGCTGCTGGAACATCTGCCTGAGAAGGGTTTCCTGCCACTCCCAGCTCCAGCTTTCTGCTTGCAGGGACTTGGATATATTTGAAAGTACTGTGGAATGGGCGATTGCATTTCTGCCTATGCCCCACAGGTCTTTACTTCTTGGACATTCCCTGGTATTTATGCTGCCATTTCCCAGCTGTGCATCTTTGCAACATTTCTTCTGTTCGTTTAAGTTGTCATCATTCATCATTTTTCTCTTTTTTTGAGTCATCCTCTCGTCAGAACCTGTTCTGTCAGGTATTGTGCAAAGGTTAAGCCAAAATAGAGGTTAAATAAAAGATAATATCTCAAAACCCAGCAGGAAATTGAAAACACCAGAGACCAACTATGTATGCTCTCATGAGCTGAAGCCCCCGTAGCCAAAGATCATGGGATTATCTTAAGACCCACACTTGCAACTAACATTTTTCCTTCGCTCATGATTGCATATTCATAGTAATATCTTATTTTTGAAGGAAAAAAAATGAAATTTTATTTTTATATTTATATGTGAGTATGTCTTTGTGGATGATGACATACAAAAAGCAACATTACAAAGCATATGGGACATCTTTAACACACCGAACTGTCATTTACAGTTTTTCTCATTTGCTTTGGCACATTTCTCACAACAGATTAACTTTACACAACAATCTGTGTGGTTTTCCAAACAATTAGTACAAACTACAGAACCTAGTGGATAACCTCCTGCACCAGTGTCACTTGCTAAAAATACATCCAGTTTTTCATTCCTCAAAAGAAAGTATTTATGTCAGTGAAACTGTCAGAGCCGTCACGTTGACATGTTCTGTCACCATTGAGTATTAACAAGAGCCTCAATTGGCTTAGTGATGTTTTCATTGTCAGAGTCTGATCTGTTCGTGTTTGTGAATAGAAAACAGTATGATCTTGTAGACATGACCTGAAAATGCCAAACGCAGCACTACACACTGGCTGTACAGCCATCTGAAAACTACACTAAAGTTACACATTGCTGTTTTTAGAAGAGTAACTGAAGACATGACAAAATATATATTCTGTTCACATCTTAGCATCAGGCAACCCCCCCAACACCGCATCATCAGGGAACGGCTGTTGGAGACTGGTGTACCTCAAATGGAATGGCCTGCACTCTCTCCAGACCTGAATCCCATTGAAAACCTGTGGGATCAGCTGAGCTGTCGTGTAGAGGCTCGAAACCCTGCACCCCAGAACCTCAATGACCTGAGGGTTGCCCTTCAAGAAGAGTGGGATGCCATGCCTCAGCAGGCAATAAGTTGCCTTGTTAACAGCATGAGACGTCGTTGTCAAGCTGTAATTGATGCTCAAGGGCACATGATGAGATATTGAGACGTTCAAATTTTTTGTTGTGGTGTAACTACCATTGTTGTTACCTTTTGTGTTGAATAAATTTTTTGAGATGAGGAAATCAGTAGTGCATCCTTCTACTTAAATGTCTTACTTTTATGATATTATATCACTGTAGCATGAACATATTGCATTTTCCATAAATTTCACCTGAAAGCCAAATATCCCTAACTTTTTGTGAGTAGTGTATATATAATGTATATATATGTATGTATATAGGAGAGAGATGATTTAATAAATCACTCCTGTGCATCAAGATGTTTGCAGCACAGAGAGTATCTCCATGAGTAAGGAATCCACTGGTTGCAGGACATTCTGATAACTAGTTTAACTCTGTTATATTTAATGACTCAAGCAACAAAATGAGGAACACAGAGATCATGTTAAAGCAAATTGTACGAGTCCAAAAGCATTTGCACTTCGATCAATGTGTTTAGATATCCTACTCTGATGTGCCAAAAGAACAAATTATTATGGAGTTTGAACTAATAGTTATAAGTATTAACACTAACTCAACTGATAAAAACTGTAATATTAATGACGGAAATAATGTTATTGTTAAACAAACACTTGTTCAGAGTTAGTTTTAGGTTTTTTTAATTTACTTTTTTAGAGGCAATGTCACTTCTGAAATATTACTAGTGCATCAGTTCATCTCCTTTAAAAACAATTCGCGTTAACCAGCATCCATGTAAGCCAATTTTGTTCTTTCTTTATTTTTTTCAGTGTCACCTAAATGACTCATTTCCTCTGTGCCAAATGTTTAATGCAACATTGCCACAGAGTCCTGAATGCATCTTATCTTTGGTAATGTAGCATGTGCAACAGGTGCATTCTGTGTAAAACAGGAATTCACAACAATTTTCCTTTGGAGACAGCAGACTATTGTGTGCTAGTTTAGCTGTGAAACAAATAATGTTCGCATGTGAAATTAGGAGATAGCAAGCTTTTCACTGCTGAATGGAATAAGAAAAACTTGAAAAGAACATTAAGCATGCGTAGTAGAATATGTGCAGTGCAGATAATTTAAAACAATGTTATGGGAAGCAGACGAGCACAAACAGAGCGTGACAACATAAAATCCCATAATATTACAGATGATAAAGGTAAAACCTGAGGGGCCGCAGTTTGACAAAAAGCCAGCCCACTCTTCTCAAAAAATCACTTCACAGACTCAGTGTGTGGCATCTTTGTTGTCTGATGGCTTTTTCTAGGTGCCAGCCTCAACATTTTCCAACACTGCAGGTACAGCAGCTCATGGTAATGTATTCCTAACTATCTGCTGCTTCCCGTCAGTGTCTATCTACTGTAAATCCAACGTTTCCAAAGCATTAATATAAACTGCACAGTTCTGGAAAAACATGTTTCTACATTTCTGCAAACAACTCTGTAAATGAACGTGTGAAGAAATCTTGTTTTGGTTTCATTTTTGAAGGAATTCTGATGTGTCCATTCCTCGTTTAGATTGAAACTCTGCAGCAGTGACTCATCTTTTTGGGTCCCTTGTGCAGTAATGCCAGCAATTAAGGATGAATAAGATTCGCATTTTAAAAATGGTGATTCGACTCTGCCTTGTTAAAGAACTGAAAAAACATTTCTTTTAGAGGTTCTTTCTCGCTCCTTTGTCCTCCCGGTGTCTGATTGTTTTTCCAGCAGCGCTATTCCTGTGCATGGCATTGTTGTGGGGATAAAAACCTGAGGTGAAGCATGCTATGCCTACTGATGTGCCTCCTCTCCTTCATTTCTAGCGAGGAACAAAGCAGCTTTGCTGTAGTAAGACACATAGTTCTCCTTCCAGAGGGCAGCATTTCATATGCTTTCTTCTTAACTGGTAACAAACCACAAACAATTACAAAGTTCTTATTGTTGCCACTCGTTTGATGCTCAGCAGGCTAGAAGAAAGATCCATTTCTTGGCAGCAATGGAGAGATGTCGGAAGATTTATTTACCAATAAAACTCTAGAAAAAATGAACATTCCAGGAAATTTTTCATAAAGTAATGAACTTAATCCAAAGCACGAAAGAGAGTCAGGCCTTGCAAGATGTCTTGCACCTCGTGAAGAAAAGACAGAGAAGGGATGAGCTTATTGAAGTTTGTGTTTTAACCAAATCTCTCTGTTTATTAGACATCTGACATTTTATTTGGAATAATAATTTCCATCTTCATTAATCTTTTCCTTTCCCCCTCTGACATGCTCCTGAAGGATTTGTGCCAGAGCATGAAATGGATCGAGTGTGAAGCATGTTTTAACAGAGCCAAGATCACAACACTTGCTGTTGTCAAGGGGATGCTAAATAGGATAATGCAATTGAAGGAAAGAAAACACCGGCTCTTCGTTCATACGTTCAGAACATTGTGCATGTAATTATTTCAATGGCCTGCAAATGAAATGCTTCCTTGGAGACAGCACACGGTGCTCATGTTGTCAAATCTATTATCTGCAGAAGAGTTGTCACAGGGGACCAGCCACATAATCCTTTGTGTGATGACTTTACAGCTGTCCACAGTTACCTTGCATGTTCTTAAATGTAATCTCCGTGTGGCTACCGTACTTCATCACAAGTACTCAAAGTGTTTTCTGCTGCCTGACAGATGCTTCACGCTGGCAGATGCCATCTGTATATACACACTTCTTCACACTCCACACCATTAACCTAACTTCAACTTTCTTTATGTAATGCTGTGTGAGCATTTTTTTTTTTTTTTACTTTCACTCGGACATAGTGTATTTGCTTATCTTCAATCAATACATTTATAAAATATGCCCATACAGACCCAACTAAATTATTGGAGCGCATACATTATGCATGGCAATGAGAGATAGAATTCACGGTTGCAATGCCCTCTGTCGCTCATCATGTAGTCTTTTTGAAAGACATCATGATTAATCTGAAGCCAAAAAGAAAAAGAAGTCTGGAACTGAGAACAAATTCTTGTTCCTTCATTTTTCAGAAAAAACATTTTGAGGCTGCATTTACATTAATCAGCCATAACATTATGATGCATGCCCATTATTTAAAAAGTCCTCCACATTCATCATAAGAACTCCACTTCTTAAACGCTGGACAAGACATAAAAAAAAAGAAGAAGAAGAAAAAATAAATAGAGAAATCTGACAGTGTTTTACAAAGAAGCTGGTTTTACCTTTTTTTTTTGGTTTTACTCCACTATTAGATGTTTTTGGGCTGTGTGGCGTTTGGGGTGAAGTCTTTGTGGACTTGGCTTGTTTCTCACAGATCTTATAAAATTGGTATCTGTTCAGTTTGGTTCAGATCGGGTGAGGCCTGCAGGAAGACAGGGGCGTGAATGGGTGGCTTTAGAACCTCCAACCTTTATGGTCTTAAATTATTTGTACAACAAAATTTGGCTTTTCTGTCCAAAAGTCTTTCATTGCCTTAAAAACTAGATTCAAAATATTCAAAATATTTTGTTTGAGGCAAGTCTAAAACTTATTTGAGGCTCTGCCTCTCACTCCACAGCTGAATGCCA
>NC_136624.1:31601429-31743248 GCF_933228915.1 Telmatherina bonti
CCTACTCGGCTTAACCTGGTTTGGCTTGGCTTGATTCAACTCTGTTGTTCAACTCAGCAAGTTAAGGGTGAATGTTGGCCTACTGTTTTTAAAGGTGGAATTTTGTCTGGAGAACCTTATTCCCAGTCCCCCAGTGAGCCAACATAGGTAAACCACTGTGTGACCTTGTGGAAGGCCCTTTAAACCCTCCCAGCTGCGCCCTGACCACTGAGACATGGTGACTCACTGTACATCTGGAGATGGGTTAAGTGCAGTTACTATTAATTAAGGTTGATTGTAGGCTTTTTTTGTTGTTGTTGTTGTTTCTAAAGCAGCTATGTGTTTGGAATTAAACATTTCCATATATACCAGTATCTTTGTTAAACTGCATTAATACAGTGATGTAAAAAAAAAAAAACCAATAGTCACCCAAAGAGCTTTTACATATCCATGTTCTCCCAAGTGAAAAAAAATCAGTAGCAAGGGAATTAAATGATATGTTTATATCTAAACTGGCAAATTTGTCAACACATTGATGAATTAAAAATTTTCAATTGATGATCAATACATACATTGATCATCAACACTACAAAATAACATAGAACGAAAACTAAAGACACGACACAAAACACATCAGGAAAACATCACATCACGACAGCGTTGTCTAGATTGTAGAAGAAATAGAGAAGTAAAAAAAGAGTTAATGGGTTGAAGTTGATACTGCACCCTATCCTTTGTGCTAACACACCCCACATTCACACTAGTTGTCGGAGCCTACAACAACAAGGTGTAGTGTGTGTGTGTATGAGTATGTGTGTGCATTGTCACACCCATGTAAGAGTATGTCATCATCATGCATGTATGTTGCAGCAGTTGAATGCCATCAGAGTTAAAACATGGATGGGTGTTGAGCATGTCTGTCATATTGTATAGCTGGGAGTCAGGAAAAAAAAAAACATGGTAGCTTTTCCGGTCTGAAACTGTTTAGTCAAACAAAAATTCTGTGCTGTGGGCCAACACACATCTTTGGTTTTACAAGGATTGTTAAGTTGAGGTTTATAAAGGCTAAAAATATCTTGTTTCTATTCAGAGCTCTGCCCATGGCTAGAATATTCTTGTCAGATCACGCAATCAGCTTTCGACAGTGTATAATATCTGAAACCTCAGTGGAACTCATTAAGACCCCACATTACATTTCCCTAAAAGTATTTCTTTTCTCAGGTGGCAACTTTTCTAAACCAAGTCCGCAAGACAAATATGCTAACAGCCATGGCAGCCTGAAAATCTGATTATACAGCTGGTCATCACGGTTCACAGAGACTTTAAATAGGAATTATTCTGGAATGGAGACACTCTAGAGATGCAGTACACAGTTTTGGTGACTTTATCTTTTCTTGGGGTTATCATGAGATCATTTTTCTACCCACGTCACACTGTTTTCCCAAACGGAAAGGACGAACTGCTGTTGATTAGATTCAGGCCTGTGCAGAGATGTGCAGTCTTGCTTTGCATGCTTTGTATGAATGACATCAACCCTCCTTTGCATGGTTTAACAGCCTCAGCACAACTGAGACAGAGTAATGGAATAACTTAGAAATGACCCCCTCCTCATCCATCTTAGCCAGCTTGAGGGGAATGTCTTAACCTTCCTGTCTTTGACAAGATGAAATGATCAGTGATGAGTCCTTGCAATGCTTACATGAGCAAAATGGATACTTTTCAGTCAGTTTGAAACTATTTTATGTTTTGTCTCAACTACTGGCTCCCTGTTCACTTCTGTATAGACTACAAAGTCCTCCTGCACACCCATCACTGTCTGCATGGTGCGGCCCCCACATACTTCACCGAGCTGCTCATACACCTCAGCTCAGACCCAGTCAGGGCAACACACCGCCTGCTTCCGCTCTGGACATGGCTCAAAACGATGGGAGACAGGGTTTGAGTTTCTGTTTCTTATTTTCTTTTATTGACTGTTTTTACTGTTTTAAATGTTTTTAATGTTTTTATTTCCTTTACTTTTGAATGTTTTTATTGTTTTATCTTTTATTCATTTGACTTCTATTATTCAGATCTCATTCTGCACGTTTGTGATGTATTACTTCTTTGTTCAGCACTTTGTTGCAGCTGGCGTTGTATTAAAGTGCTTTATCAATAAAGTTGAGTGGAGTTGAGTTAAGTTGTTTTCGTGAGATTGATTCTATTGTGTTATGGATTCATAAATGCTACAACAAAAGGTTTCCCACCAGAATATTGTGAAATGATGAGATGATCAGTGTTATAAGCTCAGGGTTTTAATGTTGTGGCTATTTTCGGTTTTGTGAACTGAACACTTCAGCGATATCGCTTTTCACTAAATCTAATGAGGTCTCTTATTATTTTATATAAGTTTAGTTCACCGTTTTTATGTGAAATAATTAAACTTTCAAAGCACAAATTAGATTTCAGATCAAGATGTTTTATGAAATCATTTGGAGGAAATGTACTTTGTGGTTTCCCACAGGGCATCTTTCTTGACATAGTTAACCAAAAACATGGGGAGAGTCTGATCAAAGCACATAATCTGACTGTCCCAGGCATGAAACGCATTAGGAATATTATGGGAAAATATAGTTCCAATTAAATATTTCCAGCAATCTCTTTATAATCACTGAACACTAATAAACTCCACAGGTTGTACAGTTATAAATAAAAGAGATGTAATTCTCTGTAATGGACAATATGTTTATTGCGATCTGTGTTTTTTTTTTTTTATTTTTTTTTTTTTAATTATTTTGACTTGTGTTACTGCTAATTTAGTTGGACGTGTATTACGTGCAATGATTTCAATCAGTCCAGTGATGCGTGTTTGTTAAAGCTACGGCTGACATATCATTAGTAATTACATTTAGCATGGGATTAGACAGGGAATTATGTAACAAACAAAATCAAATCCGGTCTCTGTTCTGTGTTCAGTGGGAGATGAAAGAATCAGGAGACAGCAGTCAGCATGAGAAAACAACAGAAGAAAGCAGAGCTGTTGAGAGTTTCACAGACTTAATTCAGCTAAGACCATGAAGAATGCGTACGCCTACGGGCTACACTGATACGGGAGCATGGTATAACAGTTTATGAGAGGAAAATGGCATTATGAAGTCATCTGTCAACAGAAATATACTTTTAGGGTTTTTTTGTTTTAATTCTGAGACTGTGACCAGAGGGACATCTTTAGGATTTAAAAAAAAAAAAAAACCCAACAACATAAAAATTATGGAAAAAATAAAAGATTAAGACTTGCAAGGAGGTGCACTGGGCAAAGTTAGAAAGTCAGCAAATTAAAGGCGGATCAGACTGATGGAAGTCTGGACAGAGCTAATGAGCTAAACATGCTCTTTAACAGGTTCAGTTCAGAACAAGAACAGAGTTCAGCACAACACCCCACGACCCCGCCTCTGCCTCACCTCGAGCCTGTCTGTCTCCTGCAGTCAGGGGAAGAAGCAGCTAAAGAGACTGCACTGAAACAAGACTGCAGGTCCGCATGATGTCAGCTCCAAGGTTCTCAAAACCTGCTCAGATTACTGGGCTGGTTTCTTCACCTGCCTGAGTCCGAAAAGAGAGCCTCTCTCATCTGGACCAGTCAGATGAGAGTGGGTACCTTCAGGATCATGTTCTGTGATTTCTAGAGTACTTTTAATACAATCCAGTCTGCTCTGGTATGTGAGGAGCTCCATAAATGTCAGGTGGATACTTCCACAAACACCTGGATTTCTGCATAACAAACAGAACTCAGTTTATGGGACTGAAAGGTTGTGCGTTGAAGATGGTGGTCAGCAGTACAGGAGCAGGAACTGTTCTGTCACCTTTTCTCTTCACACTGTACACCAACACAAGTCTGAGTCCTGTCACCTCCAGAAATGCTCTGATGACTCTGCAGTTGTGGAAGTATCAGTGATGGACAAGAAGCTGAGCACTGAGAACCAGTCAATCAAGACTGTGCAGAAACAATCACCTCATTTTGAACACAAACACAACAAAAGTAAGGATTGTTGACTTCAGAAGGA
The DNA here is from genome assembly GCF_933228915.1 of Telmatherina bonti. Taxonomy (NCBI): domain Eukaryota; kingdom Metazoa; phylum Chordata; class Actinopteri; order Atheriniformes; family Telmatherinidae; genus Telmatherina; species Telmatherina bonti. The sequence continues at coordinate 31,605,446 of NC_136624.1, forward strand.
ACCAGAGTAAACAAAGCACAAAACACATCCTGGGATAAGAGATGGAGGTGGTGGAGGAACGCAAGTAGTTTGGAATTCAGCTGGACAACCGACTGGAAAAGATGCACAAAAGAAAACAGCTGTTATAAATACTGTAAAAAAGCAACTCACAGTGACGGTGTGGTTAAAGAAATGAAATATAAATATGTGCAGTAGTGTGTTGCACAAAGGAAAATGATCATAACCAGATATTGCACAGTAATGGACAAATTTCAGTCAATTAATTATTTGCCAAATTTATTCTGTAACTTTAAAAAAAAAAGAAATGTTTCATTTAATGTGACGTCAAATTCATCTGCATGTTCATGTTTTTCTATTAAAACTCAACATTAGATCCGACTTATAAAGAACATGGAAACTCAGTGGAATAAATTACAAACAGAAAAATCCTACTAATCTCAGGAACTTGGAAGTCGTGTCTCGTGTCGTGTCTCCTCAGGTGAGATTCTAGTGATCCCAACTGCTTCCAGACACTGTGAAAACACACTTTGTTTCTGGTCATAATGAACATTTCTCAGAACGTTCTTATCTTTTATCTTTGCGAGAGAAAAGGCATGTTTGTGATTTTATTTCAAAACTCTCCACGCTCCTCTGGACTTGCCATTGCTACGTGCATCTTCTGGTCGTTTGTGAGTGGTTGTGTGGATGTGGAAGTGACACAGACTTACTCAAGTCTGCCATGACATTTTTCTCCCACCAGACGACTGGTCCGATGAAGTGTGGAGTGCAGGGTGATACTTTGTGCGTCTTCAGTGTTAACTGATAACTGGATTTTGGTCGTTTACTTTCTTTGTTACAGAGAACTCTTGATGTGAGCTGTCATGAAATAACTCGTGTTATAGTCACCAACTCGGGGAACTGTTATATATGGATAAAATGCATTTTCACCCTTTTAGAATGAAGCTTATAAAGATCTGAAACCACAGTTCAGTCACCATCTTCAACAATGTCTGTTTCATACCAGGCTAGAGGGTTACAAAACTATATATTTGTTACATAAATTAAACAAACACCCAATAAAGCCAAAATATTGTTATCACACTATTTCTGGGTGATATATGCTGATAAAATGTGAATAAGATGGTTTATTTGTGATGTATCTATAACTATTTGGCATTTGCACCTCTGGACTTTGAACAAATAGGGTGCCTCATTTTTTTAATGGACAATTATAGTGGCAGTTGTCATGTTATGAATAAGTCCACAGAGGTCCCAGCAACAAATATACTCCTTTTACATCAGCAATGTCATCACTTAAGTTGATATTAATCTGTTAATAGTAAATAATACTATTTTCAAATGATTAAGTTAAAATCACAAATAACAGAGAAATAATTAGCAATGCTGAGTTCAGACAACTAAGCAACTAACTTTCCATTAAACTGAAGTAATAAAGTTCTAGTTTATTCTTTATTTATTTATAATACAATTCATATAAAGAAAAATTCATCAAAAAGTTCAGCACAGCATCCGCAGGCTGTTTCAGTTGAGGGAAAGCATATGGTCTATGAGGATTATGTATGTTTTTAAAAAATTCAATCAATTTTAAAACAATGTTTCAATTCATGGAGTTTACAAAATAACTTGAATAATCAAACCATGTAAATGATCACAAAAGACTACATTAAAATAGAATAAAAAAACAACAAATCCAGAAAAGAACATGATGTAGACTCAGGTCTACTGTCTTTGTGTTACTGTTGTAGAATGTTTAACCATAACGTACTGGTTACTGGTGCAGGAGTCAAAAGGTTCAAACTACTGACTGTTTCTGTTCTTTAGACCACAAGAGGTTAAAGGTCTGTTGGAAATTTCGATTTGCATTATTTTTTTTCATTTGTTATTGAGTATGAACTTTTCATACTCTATTTCACTATTTCATTTATTTCAATCTTCTCTGTTTTTACTTCCTCTTTTTCTTGCTTTTTTTCTATCAAAACTTTAAAACATCAGACTTTAGATTTGTCTCAAAATGACCTTTCTTGTCATAAAATAAGACAAACAATTTGTCTACAAGCAACTGAAGTAATTTCTTGATAAAACTGATGCTCTTGAAGCTTTCCAGTAAGGCCCTCTGCTGTTTTCTCTTTATCTTCTCTCGCTTCGGATTATTTTTCAGAAGCACAAGGTCAGTTTTCTCCTGTATGCTGATGGTTATCAGGACTATTTTTGCCTTTAAGCCTACTTCTACATGCTCCTTTCTGCCTCTCCTTGACTGCCTTTTTAATTGTTTTCATTTCAATGAGAAAAAGACATTTTATTTCCTCACTAATACGGTAGTGTTCCTTGTGTTGATCTCTTGTCACTTGTACCTTAGCGGAAGTCAGTCATCACTACTTTGTGAGTTAAAATAGATTCTGCTTTCTAGCTTGAAAGTCAGATAAACTCTGTCAATAAACATTACTTCAATGTCTCTCCACAAGCCATTTTGAAACGCTAATTTATGTTTTCATAACCTCTCAGTTGGATTAGTGCCAGTCATTGTATGCTGGAAGTAGGCCTGCATCCCTCTCCAAACTCCTGCTGGTCCTCAATGCAGCCGCCAGAGTTTTACAGAGACTTTTACAGGTCTTGAGAGGAAAGATCACATTTTAGACCCCTTCACTGGCTATCTGTTCATTTCCAATTTAATGCTCTCATTCATTTTTAAGTGTTTTAATAGCATTGCCCTTTTATCTGTCTGATCTATTGCACTCGTACATTCTTTCCTTCCCACTAAGGTCTGAAAACCAGTTGCTTTTATCTGATCCAAAATCTTATGAGAAGCTTCGAGCGAACCGGCTATTCTCAGTCCTTTCTCATTTGGAACGAGTTTCTATTACAGGTCAGAAAAGATCCCTCTCTTGTTGCTTTTAAATCTCATCTGAAGACACATTCTCCTCAGCTTTAAACTCAGTGACTTTTTTGGATTTCTTGATTTGCTGTAAAATTCTTTTATTTCTTTTCTGTTTTTAATCAAGTTTTTAGAAAATTGTGTCTTATATTTTTGTCTTAACATACAGTACTTTGGTTATCACTCTGAATGGTTAAAGTATTGTAGCTATAGAGATGCTTGCTTTGTTTTCTTTATTATTATTATTATTATTATTATTATTATTATTATTATTATTATTATTATTATTATTATTATTTTAGATTGACTTAACAAACAGAACCAAAACACCAACAGCCTTTGGGGTTTTAACATTTTGCTTTTAGGAACTTGATAGTTTTTTTACTTTTACAGATAACCATGTTACATTCATGTCTGATGATGACAAATATGTCTTTTGGCCACAAGATCTTGTATTTATGCAACTAATATATGAGTCATTCTTTATTTTTGAATTGATGTGAAACTCGCAGGCACAGTGGACCTCGCACTAATGCAGAGTGAACATAATCCTAAAACATGTTCTTAATGGGGTGCGGGACAACTGACTAATGGTCTCATAAATGGCACTTAAGAGGATTATGTTTTGTTTCAACTAAATTGGATTATCAAACTAATTTTTCACTCTTTGGTGTTGAGCAGGATTATGAGCAAAAGTTCATTTTCATGATTGTCGCACACTGTCAAACAATAACTGAATTACACTCACATGGTTGTTGAGGTATACAGCTAAAGACCTGATAGGTGTCTGTTGCCGAGGAAAAAACCTTGAAGTGAAAGGTTTTCAGGATGTCACAGAGTTCACAGAGAACATTTATGACATCTGCTTTTTGTATATATCCTTTTGATGCAACATCTTACAAAAAAGTCAGTCAAAAGTCTTCCAGTGTCTGTTTTTATTCAGATGTGTTTAAGTAAAACTTGATGAAAAAGGAGAAAAAATCAAGAAAAAGAAAATTGCTTTGCTTTCGAAAACTGTTTTAAAGAGCTTGATAAATAATAGGAAGAATTAAATTAACTTTACAGACATCTGAGCAGGTAAAAAGTCTATAGGACTCACAACCTTGCGTCTAGGCCATCAACATTGGTAACACGTGATCAGCATCTTCTAAAATACAACATATGTTTCAGACAAATATTTGTTTCCAGTCACTTGTTCTAAATTACAACTAGTCTGTACTACTCCCCTGTGATGACACTGCACTGTATGATGTAGCCTGAAGCCAACCAGGGCAAACTTCAGTCATCAACGTGGTGGTTTAAGTTGATGCAGCCAAAAGACAGCAACTGCAGCCGCCGATGCAAAACACTGAGACTGATGACATTTCAAATTATTTTCTACAGCACACATAAACATCAGAACTAGCATGCGCTGTTTCCACACCATTGTCCATACTGTCTGGGTAATCCAGGTAATTGCTTTCATAATGGCATGTCCTTGTCATTGTTTATTTATTTGTTGTGTTTGTTTTAAACTCAATACTAAGCTAATTGAATGCAAAATCTTTTTAAGGCATGTTTTGAATGATTAGATATATACCACATATGCTTGTAGACATGGATGTAATGACAACAAGGAATTTTTGAGAGAAGTTTTATTTTGTTTTTTTCCCCACTTCCCATTCTCTGCTAGGCTGTGGTCAGAAAAAGGAAAACATTTTAAAATATCTCATTTTATGCAGAGTTTTCACAAAGTCAGTGATCATTCTTGTCTCAAAGAGTCTTGGTCCTCAGACTTAACTGGTGTTTTACCATATTCGATACACTCAGCTACAATGTGTATGTATTACATATGTATATCTATCTATCTATCTATCTATCTATCTATCTATCTATCTATCTATCTATCTATCTATCTATCTATCTATCTATCTATCTATCTATCTATCTATCTATCTATCTATCTATCTATCTATCTATCTATCTATCTATCTATCTATCTATCTATCTATCTGTCTATCTACATACGGAACCCTGCATGGAGGGTTCCACCCCACATCCAGTGTCCAGTGACTATACACTAAGCACAAAGAAGGGGATCTGGGACAACCGGACATAATGATCATGGTTAGCAGCAGAGGAAAGCCATAGTGATGGATGTATCTATCCCCAATGATGGAAATATCAGGAAGAAGGAGCATGAGAAACTGGAGAAGTACCAAGGCCTCAAGGAAGAACTGGAGAAGGCCTGGAGGGTGAAAGCAACAGTAGTACCCACAGTGATTGAGCACTGGGGATTGTGTCCCCCTCACTAGATAAGTGGCTCCAACAGATACCTGGTGAAACATCAGACATTTCGGTCCTGAAAAGCGCATTCCTTGGAACAGCTAAGATACTGCGTAGGACCCTCAAGCTCCCAGGACTCTGGTAGAGAACACAAGCTTGAGAGATGAAGAGCAACCCACCCTATCCTACCCTGGGGAGATGGAAGAGGAGATTACATATATATATATATATATATATATATATATATATATATATATATATATATATATATATATATATATATATATATATATATATATATGTATATATATATATATATATATATACGTATAATATTGCATATATTGTTTTATAACATAGTATTACATTGCAAAAGACTTAGTTTCTTTGCTTTAATTGTTGTCATGCTGCACAAGCATAGCATGTGTTTGTGGAGTGATGCTGCTGTATTTTTTTTTTTTTTTTTACAAATTGATGTAGGTTGTTGTTAAAGATGCAAGCCAGCTTGAACATTTTCCACTGATAAAAAAAAAAGTACCACGGACCAAACACTTAACTTAAAAGCTTTAAAATTCACAGGGACATACTCTGGGTATGAGCACATCAGGTTTACCTATGGCAGCTTTCTAAGTGGTTTTCAAAATTACTGTGACTTAGTGGCTGCTAGCAGAATTAATCTTACATAATTTTCATTTAAAATGAGAGCCACAGGCAAACTGCTGGACAGACGAAGGGATGTAGGTTTCCAGGTGAGAGAAATGGCACCATAAACACGAAACCTTTCAAATGCACCGCCTACAGCCACAACATGTGTGCTAACACAGGATAACAAATAGTCCAATGGCCAGCAGCTAAGTGGTGTATTTTGAGGTAATGGTCCATAAGAGGGGAGAGCTCTCATGCACAGCCCTGTGCCAAGTCTGCCTGTGTTGATAAGATTTGAAGTCCATTGGGTAAGGATCTTTTATCAAGTGATTTCTGAGATGCAAATCATCTGTGTCTGTGGCTTAAGATATTACAAAAACGGGTTATGTCAAACCGCTTCCGAGCTTAGATAAGAAAAATCAAGACACATGCTCCAAAAGTCTGATTTTTCTATTTTTTTAGGAGAAGGCAAGAAAACCACCTTTTTCAGCAGCTATTGTAAATATGCAAATTCCTTAGCTGGCAGCGCAGAGGTGCAGTGATTAACACCGTGATTCACAGCAAGAAGCTCAGTTCATTCATGGTTGCTGGTTGTCTGCTGGGGCCTCTCTGTGTGACCCCTGCATGTTCTTCCTGTTTCTGCATTGAGTTTTCTCTATGTGTGGATGTAATGATGCATATTTCTCTGTCTCCATGTTAGCTCTGCTGATTTATTCAGGCATCCTGTGTTAGCTGTGATGGGCTTCAGCTCCCTGCTGCTTTGAGCAGGATAAAGCAAAGGTAGACGTTGGATGGATATCCCTTTGTTGCCTTAATACTTTTTAATTGCCTTTGTCCAGCATTTATGCCGGTTTTGTAGCTCAGTCTAACTGCTTCAGCTCACAGCAGTCCAGGCAGGGGTGGTTTTTATCACAAAACCACTGTGTGGCATTGAAATTCGAGCAAAGAAGTAATTTGCCAGGCTTGCAAGTGCGACTGGTGTGGGTGTGATTGTGTGTTCGAGCCATGAATTTGACTCTGCTACTTGCTCCATGCACCCTCTAGAGACTATGAACAATGTCACATTGAGCTTCTGATATATTGTCCACCGCTTTAGCAGCAATGCCCTTGACTGTGTTTCCTAATGTCAACAATCCAAACAATCTGCTACCTACTGGTTAAAATCACACATCCTGGTTGTTCTTATTTCTTAGCTCATGATCCCCTTGGATTTCTATCACTTTCAGGTCCTAGTCTTAATAGAAATGAAAAAGAATTTTATCAGTGTGTTCCTGATTTATCTTCCTTAATTGGGCCCTGTGATGGACTGATGACCTGTGCAGCTGTACCCTGCTTCTCTCCTTGTAGCTGGCCGGATTGACAGTAAGGCCACTTGTATATGTAGGTTCCTCGTTATTGAATAGAAAGTGGAGGACAGAAAATTGTTTGAAGCAGCAACTTTAGGTCTGGATTCAGATGGATGGATGGATGGATGGATGGATGGATGGATGGATGGATGGGATGATGGATGAAGTTATTAAAGATGTTCTATTTGAACTGTTTGGTTTATTTCATGACCTGAATCCATCTCTGGTTTTATGTTGCAAAAAATAACACAAAAACTGAAATTCTGTTGGGTTTTTTTTTTCTAATCCTCATATTGTCGAATATACTAGTCCATAATAAAGGTGATAGTTTGAGAGGATGGAGTTCTGTTGGACTGCACTTGGATACAATTGTGCAGAAAGCTAAATGATAAAACATTTATTTAGCATGCTACACAATTGCCAGTAATTACCTCTTAAAACCAAGTGTGTTTATGAATGGTGAACGCGTTAGCATTACAGTGAGTTGGTTATAAACCGCTGAACCTGAGAGATTATGATTCTGACTCCAAGGCAGTGCTGAATAATTCAGCCAGTCTGTCAATCAAATAACGGCTAATACAAATACAGACACAAAATGCAACATGGAAACATGGAATGGCCACAGATTACCAATAGCTGAAAAGAGATGCATAATGGCATTAAAATCCATTTTAGAGAAATCAATAGCAATGACAAGGGTACTCAAAATGGCCACAAAGTGATGAACTACTACACATGAGCTGTTCTCACATGTGTATACGTAAGATGTTTAGGAGAATGGGAAATTTGATGATTCTAGGAGGGTTATGACCTCTAAAGCACACAGGATAAGTGGAACATGAGGCAAAATGCATTTTCTTCACTTTGAGAATGGCAGAAGAAGTTCTTTCATCTGCGTTTTGTGCTGATGCTAATACAACTTGTATTAGCACGTTCCACTTTAGTGAAAAGAGAGCTGATGGCAGAAATAATGTGAAGCAGCAACTCTAAGACTGGATTCTGATAGATGCAAATGGAAATATTGGTATTAATGTTGGTAGTGGGCCGAACTGATGGTTGTAGTCATAGAAATATGACATCAGATCAGACATTATTAGTCATGTGATTTAATCTTCTGATACTTGCAAAAAGTTTAACTATTCTAAACTCTTCACTTTGAGCTACACTACAAAGCAAAGCAAGTGAACAAGAATTCAATCCAACAATCCAAGAAGTCACCCAACTCAAATGAAATGAGGCTGTCTATGCCTGAAATGTAGGAATCTGGCCTCACCAGCACAGCCAAAACATCTCTGGAACATAGCAGGACAACAGCTTCAGTTCACAAACTGTTAAAATTTTTTGCAGGACACTTTATTTTGTTATTAGATGATCATTGATAATTCATTTTCTGTATCTGTGTCACATGGTTTTAGCCGCTGATCTGCCATTTTAAAGCAAAGCTTGTTGCCAAGCTGCAAAGTGTCTGTCGGGCCAGGATGGGTCAAGCAAAAATATATAACAGCAAATTCCTCACTGGAAGCGTGGGGCAGGGAGTTGCAAGGCACATTATTTGGATGCTTCAAAAATTGGTTGTTATTTTGAGTTAGATAAAATTATTCATTTTATTTAACCAAAAATTACATCTAGTGTTTGAAGCATGAAAAGTATCTGCCTTTAAACTCCCTCAAAAGCACACGGAAAAGGTACATAAATGTGTTTGACAAAACTAACCTTTTCATCACTAAATAGATTGAAGACAGAAGACTTATGTACACAAATAATTTACACACCTTGATGCACATGTAGAGGAAACAACACTGGGATGCGGCAGGGTTTGAATTTCAAACACCGGTAATCAGGTAAACTACAACACTGCCTGAGCCACAGTAACCATGATGTCATGCGTGACATTTTGTTAGATTGTCTACTAAACTTGAAATGAATCAAAAGACAGAGCTTCACGTATGTTCTCTTTTATTCTGGAAAAAACTTGTACCCTTCTTTTTTATAACCAAACCACATACCCTCCTCACGTGACCACACTAACGTGATGACGCAAAACCTCTACGACCACCACTAATAACTGGCTCAGTCTGATGGCTTGATCTGAACATTAAATCATGTACAATAAAAATTGTGGCAGTCTGGCTCATGTACATTTCATAGTTGTACTTTTTCTTTATTTCCTTTCAAAACCCATTGCCCATCAGAAGCAACAAGCCTTTATGTAAGTAATATCTCAACGTCTTATTTTGTTAGCGTTTTGTAAGGAAAATCTTAGATCCTAACTTTAGAAAAAGATCTACATACACAAGAAACTCCTGTGAAGAAGTTGATCAGTCTCTCTCACAAGAGACTCCTCTGAAGAACTTTAATACATTTGGGAGTTAGAACTATTTCATGCTCAGTGCTTAAAGAAAAAACTGTTGAACTGTTTTTTTTGTTTTTTGTTTTTTTTTTTTCTTACATGTTCAGAAAGTCTTTAAGACCTCTCAAACATTTGGGTATACTCATCTCAGAAGTCATTAACATCATCTCCACTTTGAAGCTAATGGCTGGCTGCAGTGCTTGAAGTGACATTACCATGTAAAACTTATCACTCTCCCAATGATTTAGGAGTGGCTTCATCCAGCTGCAGCTTTGTTTTCACTGATCTACTTTTTTTTTTTTTTTTTTTTTTTTAAATATGCGACTCATTTCATAAAATCATGCAGAAAAAAAAAACAGCATAATACTCTCATGTCATTACGCATGCAGTAGAGGCCAAAAGTATTAGTGTGTAGATCCCTTGTATCCTGCTTTGTTAAAGGCTTGAGCCTGAACCATGTCTCTAATTAGATCTGTCAGCTCAAAGCCCAGTATGTGTGGGAACAGCATGGAAAACTGCTGAGCAACTGGAATCTGTCATGAGGATGAGATACACATGCTCCACATAGCTGTTAGTGGCCAACCCAGTCTCACTTCGGGACGAAGCAGACCAAACTAATTTGCTTTAATGACACTTGCTGATTACCAAGAAACTTACGTAACATAACTGCTTTGCTTGTGTTTACTATACACAAAATCAGTTAACCTTATACCTGAAACTGGTTTTACAGTCGCAGTCCCAGTATAATATCAATTGCATTACAGACAGTTTCTCATGAAACTCTCATTTCTCATTCCTCTACTGCATTTTCCCAAATAAGGTTCAGCAGTTAAAGATTAAACTTTATTGATCTAAAGGCTGAATGTGTAATAGTTAAGTGTCATCATCAGCATCATTAATATTATTATTAAAAGTAATGGAGGAGCCTGATAGCTAAAGGCCCTTCCTCCCATAGTACTCTTTGAGACTTTGGGAACCACCAGTAAACCTGCAGACCAACCTGAGAGCAAAGTGCTCTATTTGGAATATATGAAACTATGAGATCTTTTATGTACAATGGAGCTTGGTCATGGAGATCTTTATATGTGAGGAGAAGAATTTTAAACTTCATCCTGGATTTAACAGGGAGCCAGTGTAGAGAGGCTAAAACTGGTGAAATATGATCTCTCCTGCTAGTCCTCATCAGAACCCTCGCTGCAGCATTTTGGATCTTGTACAATGAAATTGTTATTCAAGAAACATAATTATTTTGACTCGGGATACCTGTGTTCCTTTTTTATTTATTGAGATTTCAAATTTGTTTGTTTATTTTAATGTATTCTATATAATATTTATAAAATAATGTAAAATTATGAGTATATCATGTCTATATTCTATTAAATAAAGCTATGTCATTTTCTTTTGTCATTTATCACGAAAGGCAAACTTGCATAATTGTATCATATATTTATTTATTCTTTGCTGAGTGTTGATGCATTGGATGACTCACTAATGTCTACTAAAGTGGTTCATTTAAAATTATACCGTCCTAATTCATATGCAAGAAAAAAGCTTGTAAACATGTATTTACTTTAGTTTAGTGTTTTGTTTACTTTAGTATTCACTGTGCATGAAAAGGCTAAATGTGTGCTGAAATTACTTAACAGTTAAAATACTTGTATAAGTATCACTACCTAAAAGTCTTTGTCTCTTTTATCTGATAAAAAGGAAACTTTGATAATATTTCGGAGTCTTGAGTTGAGTATCAGGATGGTGCATTTGCTTTAGGAATATATCAAAGAGGTGCACACGCAGTTGTGCTGCAGGTCCTCTGTGGGACACATCTTTATCTTCTGCAATTGTATTGATCCAACCGCTGAAATACGACACATGTGCAGGATTTTCATATGATAAAGGTCAAGTCAAGTCCGGCACTTGGCCAGCATGATCAGTTGCAGACAACCTTTGAATCGTCCAAATGCTCATGCTACTGAAACCATCCAGATAAACCACCCCTCAGTGACACAGATTCAATTTGAAGTCTCAGAAAACAGCCAAAAGAAAAACACCGGAAGTTAATATTCAAGTAAGATGTCTGGTACAGCAAGTCTCTCCCCAAAATCCACACAATGTTTCTTTAGTGTATGCGTTTGGGTGATGCAACCTGGTGGCAAACATGCCGCAGTCCCAGCTTTTCTTAAATGCATCGCTATCTTCAAATTTAAATGAGGATGCTCGTTTCAAAAGATAATAAATATCTCAACATTTACATTCCATATGATGCTGATTTGGTCTGGTTTTCAGTCAAAATGAGGATTACATTTTTACCAAATTATAACATTTTGCTTCTTATTTCTACACACTATACAGCACATCAACCCATCTGTCTGTACGTATGGATCATCAATTACGGCAGCAAGTTCAGATGAACTGCCAAACAGCATGAGGTCTGTTTCATAGTTTCTACTGAGAGGCTAAAAAAATACAGATCAAGTCAAGAATCAAGCCTTTCAAAGTTTGACTTTAAATAAAGAAAATGTGCCAGAGAGCAGCTTTTTGTCATGAAGAGGGGAAAGTCTTATAACCCGTCCAGGTTCTCAGTCCTTGTGGTGAGTATAATCTGTCATCGAGTGAAAGTAAGAAAGACTGCAGATGGAAAAATGATGCTGTAGGATCTTTTAATATTAATGAGGTTGAAGGATGAGTTTGGCTGAAAGTGTCGTAAATCATTTGTAAACTGTCAGATCCACTGAAGGTGGTGAAGGTTCAGATAAAATAAGACACAAGTCTACAGGCATGTAACATTATGACTATAAATGACTTTGTGGAAGCCAGACAAAGCTGATGAGGGTTGTATTCATCGCCTTTAAGGTGAATCATGCATAAATCCTGCAGATATTTAAAGCCAGGAATCCTTAATTCTGGTCCTTGAGGGCTGGTGTCCTACAGATTTTCCAAGTATTCCCACTGCAAGACAGCTGATTCCCATCCATGTGTGTTTAGCAGACATGGAGTCTTTCTGAGTCCGAGTCAGATGTGTTCCAGCAGGGACACTTGGAAAACCTGCAGGACTACGGCCCTCAAAGACCAGGATGGAGAATCCCTGATGTAAACCGTAGCTCTTTGTCTGTGTGCTTTTAATCTCCAGTCTTGTTGAAGTAAAAACACTTTTGAGAAAGACAAGAAACAGCAGTTAGGCTACAACACGTCATTACTGCAGAAAGAGAGGTACCAGCATTAAATTTAGTCATTTATCACCACCGCATCGCAACAGGAAGATTCTTGGTTTAAATAGTTGTGTGAAGTGTGCATCCACCATTGATGCATATCATACATGTTTAGGCTCTGTGATGAACTGGCAACCCATCCAGTGTGTATACTGCATCTATTCTCTAGATGGGCTCCAGTCCCTTCAGTCTTCATCTAAAAATGTCACTAAGGAGGATTTCTTTCAGACAAAGATGGCACAGCTGCCAAACTGATGTGAATCAGCTTCTGTTGGTGTGATTCACCATCATGGTGGTTTAATCTCTTTTTTTTTTTTTTTTGTTTTCACTCTGAAAGTGAGCAGAGGAAATAATGTTTGGAAATTCTTGGAAACATTTTGCTCTAAACTCCAGACCATTGAATAGCCGTAATGCACAAATTTGTTTTAGCCAAACATCAAAAAACATCAAGAAGAAGAAATGTAGCAGCAGAGATTAGGGTTTAGAGAACCACATCAACCCTTCCTGTACTAAATTAAACCTGCTGGTGAAACGGGGATTGGACTCTTCTCAGGCTAGAAACAACAAACCTTGCTTCTATAGTGAGACAGAAAGAGAGAAGATGGGAAAAGAAAGAAAGAAAAGATTTCATTCAAACAGCTTTACCATCAGTTGCAATACACACACACAATCATGAGATAAATGTCAAAGTAAAATTAGTTATTGATGTTGTAAATATAGAAAGTTCATTAAATTAAATGTCTCTGTGTGATCTTGGACTGCAAAATCTCTTGGAAAGAACATGTGAATTATGTTTGGGGGAAGTTGACACCGAACATTGCTGTCCTGGGAAAAACAAGGCACATCCTTCACCTCTGTGTACTTTATAACATACATTAATTTGACCATACAAGAGTTACTGTTTAGAGGTGTGGAGAAATGCTTACAACAGCAAAATACAAACAATAAATACAATGCAGGAAAAGACCATTAGACTGATAAATAATGCAGCAAAGAGGTCTTACAAATGAACTCTTATGAAAGTAAAAGCTCTGAAAATTTCCAGATTTGATTCAGTTTATTATAACAAAAATTATTTCCAGAGCCTGAAATAATTTGCCTCCAAACAAGATTGAGAATTTGTTTTCAGCAAGAGCAGGGGTCATAAATCATAAGCAAAACAGAATTTTAAAATGCAGCTTTTCAGAAAAACCTTAAAAAGAATGCGTGTTCCTCAACATCAGGGGTAAAATGATGAAACAGTTTAACAGATTAATTACTGTAGAGTAAAAAGATGTGAAGTTTAAGATACAGTACAAAATGCAGATATTAACTAAATATAAGATTGAAGAACAAGAGCTTAACAAAGGATGATGGTGTAACTGTTTGAAGGCAGAAATACTGCAGCATTCTGTTTAATTTAGTTATTATTTCTTGTGTGTGTGTTGGGGGATGTAAATCTTTTATTTGGAAGTAGGAGATATGAGTTGTGTGATAGAGTTGCAGTGTTATACTGTATCGAGCAGGATCATATAAGTTTACACTTCTACCTACTCCTTTTCATACATGAAATGTAAAGATGTAAATCTTGTTAATGACAGAAAATGTTTGAAATGAACTTCAGAAGAAGAGAAGAAATGACCTGCATTCTCTTACTTAGCAGGAAACTGTAGCTTGTTTAAAGACTTGTTTCTTTTGTGTGTCTGTTTGTATGAGTGTGTGTTATGCTTGACTAAGTTCACACACAAAAAAAACTTTTTAAATGTTAAAAAAAAAAGATCATTTTATAACTGAATATAATAACTTGCCCTGCGATGGACTGGCGAGCTGTCCAGGGTGTACCCTGCCTTTCGCCCAAAGACTGCTGGGATAGGCTCCAGCTTCCTTCATCGACCCCTCATCGGATTAAGCGGTTAGGATAATGAGTCAGTGAATGAATGAATATAATAGCTTTAGTGACATTGTAATTAGTACGATGAAAATAAACTACATCTCTTCTAAATCCCAGATAGTCGCATCTGGAATATGCCGATGGCCAAACTGTATGTTGTGTGTTGGGGCATCGGTGTGTCAGGACACGTCACCATGCAAAGCAGGAAGACAGACAAGATATTTACAGCTGGAGGAATGTCTCATCACTACGTCAATCCAACAGACCAGGAAATTATACAATTACTAGTGGTTTTTGTTTTTATTTTGCCACTAAGATATAGATTTTACTGAAATAGAGCATCAACATTTTCAACAGATTTCAACATCTTTACACGTGTTCCTACTTGACATCCACTTTATACTGTTGCTTGTGTTCAGTTGGCCATAAAAGATTTCAGTATAAAAAAGTGGATTGCAAAAAGTTTGATCATGAACTTTTGTGAAACTTTGAATATCTTTGTGCAAGAGATCCTCAACTTGACGGCTTATCTTGCACCTGGTTTTGGACCCTCCCCTCACAATTTACTGTCATGGACTGCAGTACTACTACATTTTGGAAAAGTATGCAAACATACTATGATAAAGTTTCTAATAAGACTGGGCTCTGCATGTGATTAACACAAACATCCATATTTGTTTTAACACAACTCACTAGTTTTGGTGCCATCACATCCTGTGATGTCATTATTACAGCCGTTAGGAGATGGTGTCACAATGAAGCGTGACGAAAGGCCTTAATAAGATATTATAACACATTATCTCTGAGATCATTTTCTGTAAGATGATAATCAAATACAAGTGCTAGGATTACAATATGGGTTTGAATATTTTGCAAATGTGATCACATGGCTTTTCCTCTGCTATAAGACTTCCATGACTAAGTGCTTCATTAGAGAAAAGTCAGCAGCACACCACAGAGAGCTGCAAATAAAGACAAGCTGTGTCCATTATGTTGGAGTCTTTAAAAACTGCTGTGTGACACGATAAGTCAAGAAAAAAAAATGTGCAGATCCTGAGCTTGAAATGGTGCAGCGTTTTTTGCACAAATCTTAGTTTACCATCAGAGTATTATCAGGCAGTTTTAAACAGTAGAAAAAATATTCCTCATATTTGAGTTGCTTTATATGAGGCTGAGCATCAACAGATGGCAGACTAATGTGTATCATCCCCAATCTCTTCTGTGATACAATAAACCTGAAAAAGGCCAAACTCCATGGCAACATGACTCCAGTCTTATCCTCTAAAGTAAATGCCATCAATACACCTTATCTGACACAACGGTTTTAACCCATTCAGGCCATGATGCAGCCTGCAACATGACGGTGGCACCATTACTTCTGGACACACCAAATAATGATTTATTTCAGAAACATTTAGAAAAATCTAAACAAATTTAATGTTTTACCTTAAAACCTGAAAGTTTAACTGCTTAAGTGGTTTCTGCTTCATATGTGTATTTGTTAAGAGGCTTTTCTTGTTATCAGTTTGACAGAAAAGCTTAAGACTTTAGAGGACTGTCATAAAACAAAGGCGTTCGGTTGATCTGAATGAGTCAAACCCTGTAAATATGACCTTAATGTCTTTATTACTGTTTTAAAACCATTTTTCACATCTGTGTTTTTCTTGTTCACAACTTCTTTGAACTGTTGAAGACTCATTGACCCACTGACTTTCTACTGATTGCATGTTTGTCACAGATAAATCTTTTCAGTTTCGCTTGTTGCATTGAGTCAGTCTTACTTGCGTTGTTGTTTTCAGACCATTAACTTTCATCACTCACATGATGATTTGTTTCAATGTGGCTCACAAGAAAAACAGTTACTGAAGTAATTTAATATTTTTGTTCTCAACCCACAAGGCACATCATTATTTTTTTTTTTAATTTGCAGACACAGTTAAATTAGCCTCAGTCTTGGTGATGCTGGTTTCATATTGTGGGGTTTGCAAAGCCACAAAAGGAAGAAATTGTTACTGAAAAAAAACAAATATATTTCATGCCAAGAGATCTGACAGCATGTTGCTGAAAAGTCAAAGAGTTTACAGTCTTGTCCAACTTTTCCGCATTTCTGTCTAAACATTAGTGCGTCACTAGAATCATATTAAAAATGATAATATTTTGTGAAAATGATCTTTATACAATATGGTTGTGTATTTGTTTATGCACGTGTGTACAGCTGCACAAATACATGCAATCTACACATATTTTGAGAAATTTAATGGTCATTATTGGCAAACTAACCCTAATGATTAAATGATTTTGCAGCTTTTGTTGAATAATAGTTATGTGCAGTGACTAAGATATACACAAGTCTTCCTCCTTCTGTTTGAGTTAGTTTCCTAATTTCTGCTTTATCAGTTCTATATTCCTAAGCAATATTATAGTTTTAAGTGAAATATTATAAAAAAAATTTTTAAAAAGACTGGATGTCAGAACTTCTTCTCTTTGTAGCAAAAAAAAGGAAAACACAAAAAAATACTCCTCCACATTTCTCCCCATTTGAATTTTCTATGCTTTAACCCGCCAGGAAGAACTTCAAACCAGACCATGCTGCTTAGTATTCAACATGAGCCACATATATCAAAGAAACTGAAGTTGGGTGTCAATATATATATATATATATATATATATATATATATATATATATATATATATGTATATATATATATATATATATATATATCAACGCCTCACTTCCCCTGGGGAAGTGAGGCGTTGAAGTCAATCATCTCTTCAGTGGATGATGTGCTGCAGATCGGTCTTCGCGCTTGTAGTGGCTGCAGCAAATCTGACTGTAATGGCAGATGTTAGGGTGGATTCAGAAAGGGCAGTGTAGAAGTCCACCATCAACTTCACCCGAGGCGAACCCCCTTCAGCTGCCATGGCAAGAATAACCTCTGCTTATACACCGACCTGAGCTGAAGTCCACAAATAAAATCCTGATGTTTGATCCTGGGGAGTCCAGATGCTGGAGCCAGTAGATTGGCACTTGGAAATGTTCCTTTTCAAGCATAGAAAATAGAGTTATTATAACATATCAGACTTTAAAACTCGGATACTGTTTTCTAAAATAAAACAGCAGGAAGTGGTCAGAATCAACATTTTTTCTATTTTTAATGCTAAGTATCTGAGATTTAGCCTGATCTTTGATGATTGGTTTGGGGAACTCGGTGCGGTTGATTTCATGGACTAGCATGCAGAGCTATTCTGTATGTCCAATGAAGTTCTTTGCCCAATAAAAAGTTTAAGCATTGTCTAAAGCTTAGCTCTGTGGTGACCTGTCACATCTGTCAGCGAGCTGCAAGGGGGAGTCTGTGATGGTGTTGAAGTAAGTCAAGATAAGCTGATTAAACTACATCATGACTGAAGAAACAAAGCTAACCGGTTTATAATCATGAAGTCCTGTCATCCACCATTTTGGGGACTTGAATAATGACTGAGTGTTACGGCTGCCTGTATTGTTTTTCAGTTTACTAATTCTGAACCTTCAGCTGGGATTCCTGCTCAAACACAACTCTGATTGCTGCCTCCTGGCTGGGATTGGTCCTTCATGTCACCTGCTCATCTCCACCCTGCCCATTGGATAATTGGAACTCCGGACTCAGCTGACTCCACTAATCACCAGGACTTAAAAGACACCAGGAGTCTTTCATTCAACAGCTACCACTGGCTCAGTCGTGGTCTGCCCTCAGCCTGTGTTGTGGCTCTAACGTGTTGTAGTTCTGGAAGGACTTTTTGACTTTGTATAAAATCCAGTCCTGTTATGTCTGTTAGTTTTTGTTTTGGAATAGTTAAACCAATGCTGTATTTTGTTGGATAACCACTTTACGGGCTTGTTTTGCTTTTGGTTTGGCTATTTTGAGGCCATTCCTGGCCTATTCTTGCCTTGTCTTCCTCCTTGGACAATAAATCTGTCTTGGTCCACATGTACACCTGGCCACAGGTTTTTCTTTTGTGCGGCTCAATTGCCCTAGCAGAGTCTGGGTCGTAACAAAGTGGGGGCTCGTCCGGGATCTTCTACTTTACCTTATTGAGTTCTGTCGGCGTGGCTCTGGATTTTGTTTTAAGTGGTGATTATGATGGCTACGTCCTTCAATTTGGAACGGTTCCTTGAGGCTCCTTCCTGTGTGGCTCTTGACTTGTGCCGCAAGGCTGATCTTATGCTGATTGCGGGTCATTTCAATCTGTTGGTCCCGAAACAGGCCACCAAGGGCCAGATTAAAGCTCTACTGGTGGAACAGTTGGAAGCTTTTGGGGTGCTAAAGGTGTCTGCAGGAACCGCAGCTGTGTGTGAGGGCACTCTGGCTAGGGGTGACCCAACGAATGGGGAGAGGGTACTACATCCTCAGGGGGAGGTGGAACCGCTCCCTCAGACTCCCAGCGCAGTTACTGCTGAGGTGGGTTCAGGGGTTGGTAAACAGGCAGGTGTGCCAGTTACTCTTCCCCGATATGATCCGCTCCTCTCTGACAGCAGTACTGGAGCCCATGGTGAGGCTCGGTTGAAGGTTCGCTTGGCTCGACTGGAGCTGGAGGCCCGTGAAAAGGCCCAAGCTCGCCAAGCTCAACTGGATTTTGAACTGCGAAGGCTGGAAATTGAAGCTGACAAAGCTGTCAGGCTGCGTAGGCTGGAGCTGGAGGCTCAAGCCCAGGCCCAAGACCCTTCTGTCATGATTGAACAGGCGGCTCCTTCTGTTTCTACTGCATTTGATGTGAGCAAGTGTATCGCCTTGGTGCCTGCTTTTCGTGATTCGGAGGTTGATTCGTACTTTGCTGCATTTGAGCGCATTGCTGGCGCATTGAGTTGGCCGCGAGCTGTCTGGCCTCTGTTGCTACAATGCAAACTTACTGGAAAAGCACAGGAAGTTGTTGCAGCCCTTCCATTGAAGGACAGCTTAAACTATGACATGGTCAAGGCTGCGGTTTTGCAAGCCTATGAACTTGTGCCTGAAGCATACAGACAGAAATTTCGACAGCAGAGAAAAGCTGCTGATCAAACGTACGTTGAGTTTGCCCGAGAAAAGAGCTCACTCTTTGATAAATGGTGTGTTGCTTCTAAGGTTTCTGATTATAACTCCCTGAGAGAACTCATTTTGGTTGAGGAGTTCAAGAAATGTTTGCCTGATAACATTGTGCTTTACTTGAATGAACAGAAAGCGTCAACGCTTTCTTCTGCTGCATTCTTGGCAGATGAGTACTGTCTTACTCATAAGATGTCAAAACCTGCTGAGTTGTTTTGTTCTTCTTATGTGACTCTGAAAACTCCTGCAACATCTGTTAAACCTTCTATGACAACTGAAACTAGAGAATGCTTTTACTGTCATAACCTGGGTCATCTTTTGGCTGATTGTCCAGCCTTGAAACGGAAAAACCAAAACAAACAAAAAGGGGTTGGGTTAGTGCAAGCGCAGACCTGCCGCAGAGGTGCTGATGAAGGTAAGACAACAAATCAGATTGAGTCATGTTTTTCTCCATTCGTATTTAACGGATCCGTCTCATTAACAGGGAGAACAGAGGATCAGGTACCGATCCGCATTCTCAGAGACACAGGTGGAACTCAGACTTATTCTTACCAACGCGTTGCCCTTCTCCTACCGCTCATCCTGTGGGTACAATTTAGTTATCAGAGGGATTGAAATGGGAAAGATGCTCAGACCAGTCCATCGTGTTTACATTCAGTCTGATCTAGTAACCGGGTTTTTCCCTGTTGTCACTTGTCCAGAGTTCCCTGTTTCTGGTGTTACCATGATAATGGGTAATGACGTGGCGGGAGGTCGGGTTATGCCAGACCAAGAAGCTGTAGAAAACCCCCTCACCACTGTTAGTTCTAACCCATCTGATGCCAGCCTTAAAGTTCTCATGTTGACCCCTGAACAGTTGGCGGCTGCAAAAGGAACAGATAAGATGGCAAAGGTTCATCCAGCCACACCTCGGGTAAAGAGAAAGTGTGTGAATGGCTGGCGTTCGGTGAGAAGAGACCTAAAGATAGGTGATCAGGTCTTCGTTCAGTTACCCACTGAGAGCTCAGCTGCATCTGTACCTGTACAGGTATCATGCAACACTCCAAATGGAGAGAATGCTGTCAAACCTCCAAACCATTTGTCTGTTCGTCTCCCAAACTCCACTATGTTAAAACCTCTAGCCACCATAATGGAGCATCTAAAATCCGAAAAAGAAACGTGATCCTGTAAAGTTAAGTAATCATTTGCATCTCTTTGATGTTCCAACACCTGCCACCTTAAAATACTATGTTCAGCATACTAGGCCTCTAAAGCGACCTCTTTATGTTAACCCTCTGTTTTTTACCCTTGGTGTACTACCACAATCAGCTCCTCATGCGGTGGGCTCTGCTGCTCCAGGATTACCCCCTGGACGTACGGTACAAAATGGGAATTGTGAATGTGTTTGATGATGCCGTATTTTGAGTGTGAGTATACACATTTAGTTGTTTGTTGTGACTGTTTGTTTTACAAAACCTTGGCTGGGTTTTGTATTTTCAGGGGGAGAGTGTTACGGCTGCCTGTATTGTTTTTCAGTTTACTAATTCTGAACCTTCAGCTGGGATTCCTGCTCAAACACAACTCTGATTGCTGCCTCCTGGCTGGGATTGGTCCTTCATGTCACCTGCTCATCTCCACCCTGCCCATTGGATAATTGGAACTCCGGACTCAGCTGACTCCACTAATCACCAGGACTTAAAAGACACCAGGAGTCTTTCATTCAACGGCTACCACTGGCTCAGTCGTGGTCTGCCCTCAGCCTGTGTTGTGGCTCTAACGTGTTGTAGTTCTGGAAGGACTTTTTGACTTTGTATAAAATCCAGTCCTGTTATGTCTGTTAGTTTTTGTTTTGGAATAGTTAAACCAATGCTGTATTTTGTTGGATAACCACTTTACGGGCTTGTTTTGCTTTTGGTTTGGCTATTTTGAGGCCATTCCTGGCCTATTCTTGCCTTGTCTTCCTCCTTGGACAATAAATCTGTCTTGGTCCACATGTACACCTGGCCACAGGTTTCTTTTGTGCGGCTCAATTGCCCTAGCAGAGTCTGGGTCGTAACACTGAGGTTTTGAAGCTGACTGGCACATTTTTATTGGAAACGAGTAATACCATCATTAGCGTGCACCTGTCTAAATGTTTTTAACATGCAGAAAGTGCAGACATATGCCAAGCATCTCATTTCCACCTTTACTGTGATTTCCACCTCTTGTTATAACCCTACATTCATTTTATATGTAAACACATTTAGATTCTAGATAATGAATCCACAGTTCCTTGGCGATATTGTGGTTTTGATTGCATATTCATATCTTAATTTGTTCTCTTGCAGAGATGAAAATTCATGAGAGCCCTCTCTTTTTACCTTCTGGATCCTTGCATCCTTTGCCAGGATTCAGATCTAACTTTTGATATCTTGCTAAACATCACCTGTGTTTCTTGGCCGAGCACCCTGACCATGTATCCTGGAGTTTCATGCATATATGAAAATGTGCCTCTCTCTCTCAGTAATAAATCCAGGATCCAGATGGTAATCCAGATCTTTCACAAAATGTCAATGAATCTAAGTCAGACCAAGACCCACTCTCAAAAATATAAC
The DNA here is from genome assembly GCF_933228915.1 of Telmatherina bonti. Classification (NCBI taxonomy): domain Eukaryota; kingdom Metazoa; phylum Chordata; class Actinopteri; order Atheriniformes; family Telmatherinidae; genus Telmatherina; species Telmatherina bonti. The sequence goes on from NC_136624.1 coordinate 31,627,630, forward strand.
AAAACCAAAAACATGTATGTCCGTCCAGTAGTTTTTGCGTGAAGTTGCTAACAAACAAACAAAAGTTAGCAAAACAAAAAAAAGACTCCTTGGTGGAGGTTTGGAGATGGTGAGGAAACCAGTTATTATTTTATAAGCAAAAAAAAAAAAGAAAAAAAACCCTCATTCTTGCTTGATTGGATGCTTCAGCTGAGCTAATTATCCATCACATTCTTTTGCCATTTCACATCATTTCCATTCTCTTATCAGCATTTTCCATTACTCCCTAAAAACTTGTTGAAGGCATCAAATTCAAAATAAGCATATAGAAATATTTATGCATTTTTGTGTGCTTTAACATTTAATATGATCTCTTGGCAAATTCAGTTGGATTAATTCGCATAATCAGTTTGAAGTCTGTTCTTTGACTCAGTATCCCAACTTCTCTTTATCCCCTTTGGAAAAAGCCCGTATACTAATAATCAGCTGCCATGTCAGTTTTTAAATCTCAGTGCAACATTGCATTTAGCAAAATGTGGGGAGGAGGGGAAAAATAGGTCCAGGAGGATCACTGGAAAGAACCACATGGATTTAAACATGGAAATCTCACAAGAATGCCAATAAAATCTCAAAGTTAAATTTCCTCTCCCTATGTAGAGTAATCTTCCTCGCTGCTTTCTTTACCAACATGGTCATCATCTGTACTATAATAAACAGATGTATGATGTTGTGAAGGTATCTCTTGTGTTAATAATGCTAAATCCATACAAAGTACAAAGACCAGTTTTACACTCTTGATGTTGAACAGTTTGTTTTGCATCCTCCATAGATCGATTGATCTTAACAAAACCAGTGAGTCACACATCATCTGAGATACCTTTTGAGCAATAAGCTTGAGTTAAAAGCACCGACGGTGTTTTTTCTTTGAACATGTGTGCATTGCTTTTAGTCCCCCTTCTGAAAAAAGCATATGGCCATATAATTATGTGCCAGCAAATGCATCCACCCATTTATAAGATCAGCTTCAGAGGGTGGGGGGGTTTGGGAGGGGGGTAGGAGGCAGGTGTTGCATTGATGATGTCACATAACTGAGTCCAACAGCATTTGTTTTGGCCTTTCAACTCACAGCTTCACACTCTGCTTCTCAGTTCTTTATTTCAATGAGCATTTAAGCATTTTTTTTTTTTTTTTTTTTTGCTTTAAATGACTTAGTTTCCAAACAAAAGATTTTCCACCTTTCTGACAAATTCTTCTGAAAATCAACTTCCAGCAGGCTAAATTCATTTCATCGGTGCTTGCAGCCCTGTTATCATTGATACTATAACCATTATCAGTCCTTCACGTTTAGCTTTGTTATTTTGACTGAATCTAATCTGGCAACTACAATCTTTCAGGAGTTCATGATTTACGTATATCTGAGAGTTATGCTTTGCTCAGACCATGTTGGTGCTCTCATAGTTGCAAAGCTGAACAATGATGTTGATGAATAATGCACACGCCGCCTAGTGGTGGTGATGAAGAAGACTTTTTGGAGTCTTATTGGAGTCCTTATAACAGAGGCTCATGCGCTGTGCTGCTGTCATTCCGACTCAACCAGAGAAGATGATGGAGCTTTTAGTTTCTGCAGATTTTTACCCATCACTTCTAACATTTTAGTGTTAATTTTGAGAGCAAATATGTAGATAATGTAGATAACAACCCGGCATTTTTAAGGGTGGTTGGATTTTAGTTCTTTGGGTTGGTGAAATGTTTTGTTAGATTTTAGACACTTGCTTTGATTTTTAAATCCAGATAGAGTTCTGCAACTTGTAGTTCTTAAAAAAAAAACCAAACAAACACTTTTTGATGAATGTTTCTATTGCTTTTATGAGTAGAAACACTTGCTTGTCTCTAAGGTGCTTTTGGAAAGCAATGGGTGACGTCCCAGACAACGTAAATCCCTCTTTTTATCAGCTGAAAAGACTGAATCTGATCATATATCACCCTTTGTCTTGTCACATTTGAGGAGGCTGAGAAGACTTTAGCACTTAAAACCAGGTACCTGAGCCATTGCGCGACTGCACAACCCTGACGCATCTGCAGAGGACAAGGCTGCGGCAATGGAAAGTGTTTCAAATGAAAGTGACTTCTGGCAATTCAACGAATCCTGGAAGAACTCGGGTCTCATGAATGGGACCGGTGGCTTGAATCAAACGAACCCTCTGAAGCGGAACGAGGAGGTGGCGAAGGTGGAGGTGACTGTGCTCGCTCTGGTGCTGTTCCTGGCGCTGGCTGGGAACCTGTGCGTCCTGCTGGCCATCCACACCACCAAACACAGTCAATCCCGTATGTATTACTTCATGAAGCACCTGAGCATCGCTGATCTCGTTGTGGCGATTTTCCAAGTTCTCCCTCAACTTATATGGGACATTACATTTCGCTTCTATGGACCGGACATTCTGTGCAGGTTGGTGAAATACTTGCAGGTCGTTGGGATGTTCGCCTCCACTTACATGTTAGTTTTAATGTCTATAGACCGGTGTTTGGCCATTTGTCAGCCTCTCCGTTCACTGCACAGGAGAAAAGATCGTTTTTATGTCATCTTTTCTTGGATCCTCAGCCTGATCTTCAGTATACCGCAGATCTTCATCTTCTCCCTGAAAGAGGTTGGCTCAGGAGTGTATGACTGCTGGGGCGACTTCGTGAAACCTTGGGGAGCCAAAGCTTACATTACATGGATCAGCCTCACCATCTATATCATTCCAGTGGCCATTCTGAGCATCTGCTACGGACTAATTAGCTTCAAAATATGGCAAAACTTTAAATTAAAAACAAGACGGGAGCAGTGCATAAGCCTGACACCCAAAACCTCCAAAAGCAACACACTGGCCCGCGTGAGCAGCGTGAAGCTCATCTCCAAGGCAAAGATAACCACAGTGAAAATGACTTTTGTCATCGTCGTGGCATACATCGTCTGTTGGACCCCCTTTTTTTCCGTCCAGATGTGGTCTGCGTGGGATCCAGCAGCACCCCGCGAAGGTAGGTTCAAGTTTATGAAAGAGTGCGCGCGCCCGTGCGCCAAGACTGATTTTTTGGCGCACACGTTCTGTGCACATCTGGCTCATTTTAAACACCAGCACAGTACCCACCATCTCGTCTTTGCGCATTTTCCAGACACTGTGACCCACTGGACATGAGACACGTTCAGGCGTTCACCCCTCTCCCTTTGCGCGCCGGCGCTCCTCACGCGCAAAGAGCGTGCATTTATGATCAGTTTCAGCAAAACAAAAAGAAACATTTAAAAGGTATTTAGACTATTTTAGGGATTCCAGGCACTATGTTTGTTCAGCCAAGGGAACTCAGTAACCCAGTTAATTTACACCCACAGAGCCTATTGGACACCTGTGAATGTGTCAATAAGCAGCTTTTACACAAAGTATGATTAGATAAGGACACGGTCTGAAATGTCACCTGGAAAACCTTTTCAGAGTCAGAACTGACGGGAGGGTCCGCTGCAATGAAAACACTTTGATAGTTTTTACAATCCAGTTTAATGCAACGCAGAACGGGTATGAAGAAGGACTGATTGGGTTTTCACAAGGCAACCCATACGCAGAATTTTCCAACTTTCTTCTGACCTTCCTTGCGGCGCAGAGACCCCACTGGCGGTTAATCATTAATCAAATTAGTGTGCGCCACCGCGCGTCCAGCAGCTCTGCTGCCTGTGGGGCACGTTGACATTTCACCACAATAAGCAGCAAAGCAGCAGTCAACGGCTTGTGGTCACTTTGCTTCGATCTGCTGGAATATGGCCCCACCCACAAAAGGGTTTAATGCATCAGAGAAATACTGCTTTTTCTTTTTTTTTTTCTTTTTTTTTTCAGGTTTCAGATTTATTATTTAAACATTAGGATTTATATTTATATATATATATATATATATATATATATATATATATATATATATATATATATATATATATATATATATATATATATATATATATATATATATACACACATATTATATATATTATAGGACGTATAGGCTATATTCATATCCACATGAATAAATGTACTGATGAGTTGCCTTTGTGTAATATGAAGCATACTGCCTGGAAAAGTTGAAAGAAGTGGAACATAAACAGCTGTTTTTTGTTTTATCTAACATGGTGCAGGTCTTCTCTTTAGTCGCTGCAGGTTTGTGTAAACTGTGTCTGCCACCTCAAACTGCATCATTCACACCCACAATTTACACTCCGCTGCCAGTTGCTACTGATGTATGATAAGCAGAAGCATATTGCTTGATGAAACAGTGATTGGCTCTGACACAACACCTCACTGTGATGCTCAGAGCATCAGTGGCCAGAAATGAACAATGACTTCAGAGAGTGAATGGAGAATAAAGTGATTAATTCATTGAGTTGCAGAGGCTGCATTTGTGCAGGGGGAGGACGATGGCTGGACGTGAACAGCACGTAGAAATGGAGGACTTGGCAATGACACGTGCCACTGCTTGTGCTGATAAAGTGTCAATTAGAGTAGGCAGCTCAGAAAATAAAGATCATCCAAGAGGAAAATTCTCAACACTGCAAAAAAAAAAAAAAAAAAAAAAAAAAAAAAGGGGGGGGGGCTTTATCAACAAAACATTATTTACACCATTTTCACTTTACATTAATAAATTGGATATAGAGATGCCGTTTGCAGTGGGAACACAAATTGAGTTGTGGTGGTCATGGAAATGGATGCAAAGATTTACAGTGAAAGACCACAAGTCAGGGAGGATCAGAGTAAAATAAAGTTAGCCATTGACAAACAATAATATTTGATGTTTTTAAGTCTTATTATTAGGGAGAGAGGTTGGCTGTTATCAATATCTGGAGGTATGATTTGTCCAAGTTAATGAAATAGATGGTTTGGATGTTTTCTCACTGAAGTGTCTTTTTGTAAGAAAGCCTGCAGTTTATATCAACCCTAACTGATCACAACAACAAGAAACGGAGGGACCGATCTGAATCTTTTAATGAATATTATATAATGAATATTATATATACATATATATATATATATATATATATATATATATATATATATATATATATATATATATATATATATATATATATATATATATATATCTAGGCAATATTATAAAATAAATTAGCTGTTCTTACTTCATTCATTAGATTTGCAGGGATTAAACCGACAAGCTTTGAAGAGTAACTTGCTTGCTGAGTTGAATTTAGGTTCAACGGTACAAAGAGCACAGTTAATACTGGCACAAATCCTCAGAGGGACCACAGCTTTTTCCTACTTCCAAAAGACACAACTATAATTTCTGGATTTTATTTATTTATTTTTTTGCTCTTCTTCTTTTAATAATTTTAAATACATGCACACATACATAAACAAATAAACATATAAAACTTTAGGTGATGACAACAATATGAATATTGACACAGGGAATCTCATGGGACCTGGGTGGGTTGACACAATTATACCTATTATATACAATTCCATTAAAATAAATACTGTTAACATCATCTTTACTTTTTATTGCTTGAACAGATTATCATCATCATTTTTAGCTCTTAAATTACTCTCATTTTAAAGTCTCTTTCTTTTCTTTCATGGTTTTGCAGCAGTGCAGTGAGCCCCTCTTTCCTGTCATTATATGCTAACCTGACTAACTTGTAGTTTCAGCTTTATAATTCCTGTACCATCATGCAATCAATCTTCTCATGTAAGTCTCATCAATTAATTAAACTACATCTTTATTATTTTAAAAAAAAGACGGAACAGTGTGATGCACATGATTTTAGTTTATGAAATCTTCATCAAGCCAATAAATCTGTTTTAAACATACAAACAATGAGGTTAATTACAGTTTTTCTCCGAAGCAAATAAGATGTCACTTTTTTAATGTTTTGATAACAGAGCCAAAAACGATGGCAGAGAGGAAGTTTACATTGTTATCACCCAATTAAGATTATCAAAATGATTACTGAAAATGTCAGAAGACAGCTTTATTCTCTGTAAGGTTTGTTAGAGGATGCCTCGGCGGTGTCTGTGATTTCACATCGAGCAGCGAGACAGATCTCATTATGTAGCGGACAAAAACACATGAAGGTTAAACCTTGACTCAGACACTCACACAGACTCCCAGGGAAAAAAAAAAATCGTGAATACAACCGTCTCTCTGCTGAGCCTTGTGCCCTTGGAGGCTGACTCACACTCTGTATGGTATTGATTTGCATTAAGGGCTTGACAGACACAATGCCCAGTGTTCAATTTATTTTCAAAAGGTCAGTTCTCGTGAAGCATCTTCACAAGAAAAAAGAAGAGTAAAAACTCGAAAGCAAGTTCAGCTAGAAATACCACTTTAAGTTAAAATCAAAAGGAGGTGTCAGCTGATCCTTGCTGCTTCTTTTGGGCTGGTGGATATTAGCTGTGACAGCTGTACAGATGTACCACCCCGGGATGATTAGTCTGTCTTTTCATTTGCTCTGTGATCCATCATTCCCTTGTGAACGACACCATGAGCCAATTCAGCAAAGGCTCTTTCGTGATAGTGCCCCCTATTATTTAAATTAGGTCCAGGCCATGTGCTCTCATCTATTTGATAATAAATCCCTGCTAACCACCACTTGGTCTTTTCAGGCTGTCTGTCCTGCACTGTGTTCCAGGGGCAGCATCTTAAAAAGGATTATGAAACCATATGACAGTGTAAAATAGGAGTATATGAATGACTTATTCTCTCTCGGACTCATGTTTTAGTTACATAATCTGATTCTTTTATGGCAGCTCTTCTTCATCCTCTGTGTGAGTTTCAGGCCCACTCATTCATGCTGTAATTTTTATTACATCTCAGGGGCAAACTATGAGAACAGCAGGGGAATGGTCGGCCTGAAAGAAAAATTTGTAAGAAGAGGTTAAATACAGGATACAAACCAATTACATGATCCGGAACTCATTTGCTAAACGTCAGGTGGACGGTGGTGCTAAAAGGTAAATGTCATGCAATGCCACTTCAGGTTCCTGTCAGGTGCAATGTATCACCATGTTGTGCAAGAAACCTTTCCTCTTTTCACACACTAATGATGACAGCGTTCTTACTTTGTTTTATGCATCGGTTTGAACGTGTTTCTTACCTGAATCTGTCATCATTTTTGGGGCAACTCTTAGAAAGATTGTTGCAAATTTTTCTGATTATGTCAAGCTGCTGGCCTGATCTGTTTTACCTCTTCAAAGTGACTGGGATTTCAGCGACTGAGAAAGCCTCACAATTGCCTGGTTTGGCTTGTTTTTAAACATGGGATCCGGACTGGTTTTGACATAAAATGGAAAGCAGATGAAAGGGGAAAAAATGGCCTGGTCCACAACAAGACCATGTGCTTTGTGAAGCCAAGTTCTGGTACATTGGGCTTTGAACTGCAAGTAAATGAGTTACGTAAAAGTGTTCCTGGTCCCCCTGCTCCCAACCCTTATTCAGTGCATACTGGCAGCTCTAAGAGCATGCTCCCCAGCTATGCCTTTTATTATCATCAGGATTAAAGAAGGCAAGCATATAATATGTTTCAGGTTACCCAAAATCTAATATAACCATAACTGTTGTGTTTGTTGTATATATATATATATATATATATATATATATATTTATAACTTGTTTGAAGCCTTGTCTCTGGCATCCCCACACGGAAGACAGACTCAGTCCAGAGGCAAAGGCAAAATTATTTGTATAACAATTTTAATGTGCTGTATATGATTAAATGAAACAGACAAGAGTTACACAGAATCATTTAAATTCGACCAAAAAAAAAAAAAAGACATCAGTAGGAAGTACATAAATATTCATTGTCACCACTTGCATCACCAGGCTGTTCTTATTAATGTTACGCAATGGTGGAGTTATGGGATGCTATCAGAAAAGGAGCATCATTCTCTGCCTGAGAGGCTCTTCAGACAACAGTTCCTCACCTAAATCAAGTAACACAGACACACAGCTTGCCTGCACTTCTGTATTTGTTCTGCTCATTCCATATTTACTTATATTACAACAGATTAGTCATTTTATTTCAAACAAAAAAAAAGGGACTTTTAAAAGAACAAATATTGGTTACAACAAACAACAAATAAAAATAAGCTTATAAGTTTGAAAAAGGGTTTTGGAAGAAGTTGGGCACTTATCTAGTCCAAAACCCCCTCATCAATGACACCGTAAAATATTTTCAGCATGGAAAATATATTAATACACATTAAATTCCATTACAATGAAACTTAAACAGTATATAGTTGTAATACACACAATAAATCATAGACTTCAACATACATTGCTTTAAAAAAAATAACCTTATTTGCCTCATAACTTTTAATTATCTCATCTTTTATCATTTGTTTAAATTTTCCTATTGATTGAGATGATTTTATTTTGTAGAAACACAATGGAGTTAAGCATTTGTTCTCACAGCTGGTTTTTTGAAGATGATGTTCCTCTCAGGCCAAATATACTCTCTCTTAACTGGAAAAGCTTTTGGATGCTATATCATAATTTTCTTTCATATTCAGCATGAAACTACTTTTTTTTTTGTTAATGTAACAACAGAATGGAGGTCTTGGTACATACCAGAATGACAATTTTAGGTTAAAATGTCTAGTTCCAACATATTTCATTGAGTGCCCTATAAAGGGTTAATGCACTAAAGCCTTATTGTTGATTTTTTTTTTACTTGCTTATACTTTTCATGCCATAAAAATGGTTTAAATATGCCTGCAAGGAGGTGGTGGAATGTGTCACTGCACCACAGTCACACACAAAAACTACATTTATGCTCCATCCAATGCAATATTTTCCAATAAATTTCCACCTCTCAGCTTTGTATGGTTTGTTATGGTAAGGCATGAAAAGATTAAGTTGCTATGGTTACATTTAGCCATTACATTGCCCAAGTATTTCTCTGCACAGAACAAAAAGCAAAGTAAAAAGTTACAATCGCACCATTTTGGCGTTTTAAAGAAGCCCTACTTCACTTTGGCAGATTTTTCTCTTCAAGGTAGAATCTTCTGGGTCAAAGTGAACTAACTGATCCATGTTGCTGCATTAATGCCTTTCAGCCGTATCATTAGGATAGCTAATACGAACTCATAGACCTTTTTCACAGCAGGTGAGCACAGGTATAATAATGTCACCCACACACCACTTAAGACTCCTGGTTTGGTGTCATGGCTCACTGGTATTCTTAATGGAACTTAACCATCATTTTGCTTTATCTTTACTTTCCAGTGGCATATTTGAAAATCTGCCTTTAAAAGAGTTTTGTGGAGATAAGGGTTGGGGTGTTTGTCAAAGTGTTTAGGTGTGTGTGCAGGCATGGGTTCAAACCCACCCAATGTGATTTAGAGAAGGAACTCATCATTGGGATTCAGCCTGGAATAGACAGAGCAGGATTAGGGTTAAACTTCGTTGATTCAACTATATTTTAACCTAAGATGATCGCTAAGAAAGTTTAAAGTTCTTCTTTTTCTATGATACACAGCTAAGAATAGCAGTGGATGTACTTTTAGCAAATAACTCATGGACACAAGGCAGTGTTCAGCCCTGAAAACGTATAGAAATAAATATTTCTTTTGTCTCACTGCAGTAAATTTTCTGTTTCTCCCCACACACAGCCATGCCCTTCATCATCTCCATGCTGCTGGCGAGCCTAAACAGCTGCTGCAACCCTTGGATCTACATGTGCTTCGCTGGGCATCTCTTTCACGACCTGCGGCAAAACTTTCTTTGTTGCTCTGCTCGCTACCTGAAATCATCCCAGTGCCGCTGTGAGCGTGACTTTGACTCAAGCCACAAGAGCAACTCCTCAACTTTCGCCATTAAGAGCACTAGCAGTCAGAGGAGCATCACACAGACTTCCACCACATAAACCCCACCACACACACACACACACACACACACACACTCCTTTCCCCTCTGTCAAGCTGCCCATTCAACCTTTCACTACATGCTGTCGCCCATAAATTTTCCACTAGTTCGATTTCTTCTAACACCGATCCACTAAGAGGCTTCCTGTTCAAGCTCAGAAGGAGGAAAACAACCGAAGTCACAATATTTTTCTATTTCGGCATAAATTGGAAATTAAACTGTGAAATAGTTGAACGTATTTTACGAAACAAGTGACCTGTTGTTCATTTAAAGAAGTGAATTTTCTGTGGACTGAATCAAATCTGTCTTTTTTATGTTTTTTTTTGTTTGGTTTTTTTTTGCAGTTCTACTTGATTTCGATGTACAGATGTATGTGTTTGTATATTTAATGTGCAGAAAAGTATGAACAGAGAATATCTGAAGAATTATAGAGCATCTTCAGCTACACTGTTGATACAGGTTTTGTCACCAGCAAAGCTTAAGGATTCTATTCGTCCGTGTTATGATGAAATAGTTCTTCTGTTATAAATATTAAGTACCCTGTTACTCGCTCTGCTACACGACTGCATAGATCTAAAATTACTTAACATCATGTTAGACCAGAGACTTGATAGCTGTCACCGATATAAGTTTTGTCAAACGAATGAAAAAATAAAGAATTAAAGCAGAACAAGAACTGATGGCATTATTAATCCTTTCACGTAACAGTTTAAATTACAGTATTTTACCTCTACAGACATATGCAATGATACTTTTTTTCTTATTGTGATATTTTGAATTAATCATGACTTGTGATTTATTTGAATGTATTCTATGAAATTTTAGATGAATAATATATAATAATGACATAATTATAACTGTATGATGTGAATAGTTTGTAAAATATAACTATAATTTTCTTTTCCTATTTTTTGCAAAGGCAAATTTTTGTAATAACAATTTGTGCGTTTATGTTCAGTTATATCATATAGTGGAAATGTGTTGGATGACTAGCTAACATCCACTGAAGAGATTCATTTACAAATATACCATCCTCATTCATGAATATCCAAGAAAAAAACCTTGTAAACAGGTGTCCACCGCAGTGACCACGATGCATGAAAGGGTCATTTACACATATTTGACATTTTTTTGCCTTCTGAGCAGACTGAAGAAATCCTCCATCCTGAAGAAACTCTGGGATGAAGCAAAATTTTTTGATCTACTCTGAAATTGCGAGCATCCTGTTCAGCCTCAGGAGACCGAGGCGACTGCAGGAAGGAAATAATGTAGCTCATCTCCCTGGAGGTTAGATGAGGTAAGTGGGTTTGCATGATAATAATAATAATTAAATGATTAATGATCCACACTGCTTTAATTATTTTTTCATTAAATGTTACTCTATATACAGTATGCATAGATTTGCTTACACACATATTGAACAATTCAGAGGTGATATGGGGTTTAGTGTTGTTTCCAAGGACACGTAGCATGCGGACAGGCTGGGGATCAAAACTAGCCTTTTATTTGGAAGACAACCGTGGAGTCTGAGGGGCTCCAGGTTTAGCCATGAGAACGTCTGGGGCTCATTATTCTGCATTACTTAAGCTGAGTATGAACCATTCGTTCAGCTAATTAAAGTACATTGATCAGAACAGCCCGCATGAAGGACCAAGTTAAGTGATCACACACAAAAAATGCACTACAGTGTGAGATTAATGGAAAAAATCTTTCTTTGAAGTTTTGAAACAGTTCAGTTGTAAGACTTTACTTTTTACATTTTTTTGAAGGGAATTTTGATGGGAAGGAGGGGATCTTGTGCCTGCATTAACTTAGACTGCATGTAAAATCTTTGGAAAAATGTCCCTGCTCCAAGGTTGTCTTTGTTTCCCTCCAATCTCCCTTCCTTTTCTTCCTTCTGTTTAATTCCAGAAGGTATTCCAGGTATGGAGAAGCCATGGTTCCGTCTCTCTGTCAACGCTGATCATTGTTTGCCTTCAAGACAACCCTCAGTTGCCACCTGATTCTCACCTGCCTTGTCATCTGCAACTTATTTGTTTACCATCTTCTTCATCTTGAACAGATAAATCCAGACGATACTTCTTCTGATTCTGGACCTCTGTAATGATCAACCCCTACCTGCAGCAATCACTGTCTCACCCTGAGCAAAGAACCGAAGGATGTTCTGAGCTCAGCAGCCTCCAAACTTTAAGTTATTATGTAACTTCCAGATTTTCTTCCTGAGTTCAAACTTGAAACCAGTAGTAAACCCAACAAGATTAAACATAATAAAAAGAAAAAGAAGCAAACTGACAGCTTGAAGCTCTTCGGGTGTTCAAACCTGAATATAATACCTTCAATTCAATATCGTGCACAAAAGGAAAAAGTAAGTTCTTGAATCTCAAACATTCTTTTTTATTATTCTTAACTGTTTAAATATATATACACATCACTCTCTTTTCCCCATCTATCTATCTATCTATCTATCTATCTATCTATCTATCTATCTATCTATCTATCTATCTATCTATCTATCTATCTATCTATCTATTTCTATCGATCTATCTATCTATCGATCTATCTATCTATCTATCTATCTATAGATATGTATGTATATATATATATATATATATATATATATATATATATATATATATATATATATATATATATATATATATATATATGTGTGTGTGTGTGTGTGTGTGTGTGTGTGTGTGTGTGTGTGTGTGTAATGACACGTGAGCACAATCAGTGTTTCACTGTTTTAATGTATTGTTAGAATGTATAAACAGTGCTCTAGGATTGTTCAGACTGGTCACAAAAGCTAAGAAAAAAATGGATGAGTAATGAGAAAACAAATGAAGAAAAGAGATATCGGAGTGAAAGACACTGAGGTTATAAACAAAGAAGGGTGTGGTGACACTGAATCATCAAGTATGGGTCTCAGTCACACAACAGAAGCACATGAATGATACACAACAGCATCCTCTAGTGGGTCACATTTCACTGGTCAGTTTTTCCAAGATGGCTGGAAAACACATCAAATCAATTATGTTGTGCTACAGCAGTGGCACAATATAACCATAAAAATGTAATCAGGTGTTTGTACTTTTTACTCTTCTAAAGAACACAATGAACACTAATTGAACAGGAAGTTTTGAACTTGTTCTGTCAGTAGTCAAAACACACATAAACTCCAAACAAAAAGTATAATTCTTCCACTCATGACAGTTCAATAAAAAGAATTATCCGAGTGACTGCAATGAAGCTTGATACTTTATGGACATGTAATCTAAATTTTAAAAAAAAAATGTATGAGAAAACATTTTTGATCATGTAAAGAAATTTGTCAACACATCACAAAGTAGTTGTCTTCAAATCCTTTCCTTCCCTGAAGATATGTGTTGAACCACGACCAGAACAATCCAAACTTTCTAAAAATAGCCAAACGTGATGCATACAGGATGCGTCATCCACAAGCTGATCTGTATTCCAGAGTTCCTTCTTTTTTCAGAGAAAAAGTAGCTGTCGACTGAGATTTTTGCTACACAAATAAATGTGGATGGTCAGATCCTCTCTGTCACAGACGGCCTACTTCTTCCCAAGTAGGAAGCACCTACAAGTGTTGGAGCTGTCAGAGAAACATGCTGCCAGCTGCACCTGTCACAGCGATTCTGGTAGCAAAATGCACACTGGGGATGTCAAGCCTCAGATCTTTGAGATTGGAGGGTGGGGATCAGCTTGTTACAACTGGAAGAGGAAGAGTGAGAAAGCTAGGTGCCAGTACTGCTTTTTCTGCTGTATAAAAACACACCACACATCATCCTATCATACATTAAAAACTGTGGTGTGAGTTCTTAGACTTCTTTGCGCAGTGCCACACGCACACTGCTGAAAATTTTGCCCAGGGCTTCGAAGAAGGGATCACAGAAGGTCTGAATGCAGAGAGAGTAAATGCGGCTGACACACTGCGACTCAATCAGGCAGCTCTTGATGCAGGGAACCACAGCCCAGATGTGGCAGAAGGAAATGCAGGCAAAAAGGAAGCCCCAGAGCAGAGCAACAGGGATACCAAAGACAGCCGACAAGATGCGGTAGCACCAGTATTTGGACACAGTGAAGGTGGTGTAGCTGAGCTTCCACACTCCATCCAAGCTGTGTGTGCCATCAGGCTCAGCAATGACATCCTCAAACTCCACCTGGTAAGACATTAAAAGAGGCATTCATTAGTGAAGATCCCTGCCAGAACACTGCTTTTATCCTTTATCATTCAGATTTTCACGTTAACTGTGAAGTTTATACTTTTCAGAGCTGAGTACGAGGGGCAAATTTATGCACATAAACTAATTATCTGTCCGCTTCAAGCGCTGTCGTACAGGCAGAGTTGTGGAGAGGCATTTAATGCTGCATTCAGATCAGTCAAAATGCTCCGCTCCAGCACATTTTTAACAAATCCAAGTTAGGCTCATGTAAAATTCAAGGGAGAAACTCTGCAAAGGTCCAGTCTGTCTTTGGTTTTTATGATATGCCTCCTGGTCTTATGGAAAAGTTGCCCATTGCATGCTTCAGCTGAGGCTCAGCAGCAAAATCAACACATCCGTTATCATACTTCCCCATCCTCTGAATGAATGCCTGAACATGAACAGCTTATCTGTGTTTTTCTGAACAACACAGGCCTTTTAAAGCTGTTGGAGACAAGTTTGAACCAAATCCTATTTAACTGGAAAGAAAAAGAAAAAGAAATCTATATTCATTACAAAATATAGACTATGCAAATGCAAAATTGGATTTCTTAAGTGGGATTCGACTAATTAGGGGCAGTGTTTTAATAGACATTAACAATACACCCCACACAATGTTTTTCAATTAAAATCAGGGAATTACCCTGCAGGAGATTCTTGTATAGATGTGAAATGTGATTTTAACCGTAACTCCCAGGCCAGAGAGCTGAGGGTAAGGTCAAACTTTACTCTTTTAATAAACATTTCTGAATAGTTTCTGAAATCTGACTGTAGATCTTCCCAGTGAGAACTGCGGATTTAGTGAGCACATGCTTGCCTCATAACTGACCAACCATCCTTTTTGAGACCATGATTGCATGGATCTTCACCTGTCAAACAAAATATAATTGAAAAGTATATGTTGCCTGTCTGAAAGGATATTTTGTGTTGGTTACATGGCAACAATTACAAATATAAACAGTAGCCTAAAAAAACCCACGGTAGCACAGTGTATCAGTTTCCAACTCCTCTAACTCATTCCCAAAATAAGCTTTGTGCTATGCACATGCAACAGAAATAGCTCTTAGTCTATTTAGGGATTTTTAAAGCATTACAATAACCTGCTCTCTTCTTTTGTTCCTGGCAACCAGATTATTCAATATCCCCACATTTCCATACATGCAAAGACAGGAGCTTCACTCTTAGACCTCCTCATGACAGGGCGCTGTCTCCAAGCTGCACAAACCTTCACTACGTCCTCATTGATCTGTTTGGGGTCTCTGTTAATTAGATCGATCTCTTTGGTGTGACTGTCCTTCACAATCTTCTCCTCATTTGCGTTGTACTGGTACTGATCCGCCATGGTGGGGCTGCAGGTCCTGGTCCAGCTGGAGACAGAGAGGGTGAGCCTTTCTGGACACTGCAAGCAGCCTGCTCGGTTCACTTCTGACCCCTGTAGCAAGACTGTGACGCTCCCGTTGACATGCCAGGGGACAGCTGTTGCAGGCGTCCTGGTAAAAATGGAGGCCTTACCCCCACCCTGCGCTCACACGGGCACCCACATAGAGTAAGAGCACACTCACACGCATACACACAATGTAACAAACACAGACAGAAAAGGAATGCCTTAAAGGAGAAGCCAGAGTTGTGTCATATTTCACATGGAGTTGTCAGGTTAGCTGGGCTGGGTTTGCACAGTGGCACTAACTTCCACTACAGAGCGAGGCAGGCAGTACAAACACACTCTCCTGCTCTGGCTTGGGTGAACTTAACTTAAGTCTCATGAACTGAATGTGAGGGAAATTCTTTTTTGTTTATTTGTTTGTTTGTTTTATAATATATATAATTATCACTTTCTGTACTTTCACTTCATGACAAGACTTGAACATTATTTCTATTAATATAGATTTTACTTATACGCAATTTATCTTCTTTGCTAATGATTCCTTTAGACAAACTGATTGGAAATTTTTGTTAATGCTTGATGCTTGATATGTTCGCAGCTGACAGTGTTTCATTGCAAACACAGATAAATGCAAAGGCCCAGAGTACATAACAGTGCTGTGGGAAAACTGGAAAATCCACTCCATCACTGGATGTCTGAGGAATGGAGCAAAAATATATCATTTTCTTAATAAGCTTACATTAAAATGGCTTTTATCAGAGCAGCATGACTCAGTTTAATTTATTTTTCTTATGGTACAAAAGAAATCACTACAGCATAAGCATAACAGATAACACATATTTAGCCTCATCATATATTTCTGGTTTTTGTGAGGTTGAGAACATAAAATTCAATAGTCCCCAAAAATAAAACTCAGTCTTCAGCCTTATTTAAACAGTGCAGTTGTTGCTATCCATCACAGATTTACATATCAGCATGCAGCATAAACAAACTCCTACAGTGGAGCTGCCAAATACAGAGGGGGTGAAGAGAGGGTGGGGCAGAGATCATCCCAGTAAAACGTGGTACAAAAGCTCACAGAAGCTCCAGCTCACTGTTGCTGTTCGTCTCAATCACTTGGGTCTAAGAGAAGTACCGGAGGCATGACTTCAGAGTGTGGATTGGCATTCCTTGTCCCAGTTCCCTGGCACTGGAGACAGAGATGAGACGGAAGAGGTGGAATGAGATCAGAGTGCATGTGATTGAATGCCAGGCCAATTAGACGACTATTCTTGGTGTAGCAGTGGAGAGAAGAAGTCAGTTAGGCGTGGAGGCAACGGTACAGAAATAGCTCAGTAGAGTGTGGCGGTGGTGGGCATACTTCAGTATTCATGACTGTCTATATAGTTATCTGAGACTGCCCAGGCTCTTATCTTCCATTAAATTCAGACAAACACATGTTCCTCTCTGACCTGTTTTTGGACTCTAATGGAGTGAAATGGGGACAGTAGGTATCACTAAACCAGGTTATTTAACAAACATTGGGCCTGTTGCTTGTTACATATGTATATATGAAGCATTGTTTATTACTGATTAACACATTAATTACAAACAGCAGTCAGTTATTACTTAATAACTTTGTTATACTATCTGCAAGTTGAGAGACATTTTTTTCTTCTACTTTTTAAACATATTAAAAAAAAATATAGCACAGTTATAACTCACCGCCCCTTGTAGCAGGATGTTACAGGTCAATGTTGTATTTTGTTTAACTCCTAATGACTCATGACTGTATTTCCATTTCCACTCCCTTCATCGTTGGCAGCTTTGTGTTAAGAGAATACAGTGAGATGAAAATCTGATCATCTTAATTCCTTTCAGAAAGGGAAAAAGTCTTATATAACTTGCACATGAGCTATATTTTTGTTGTCATTGTAATTAATTTAAACACCAATCAGTCATATGGAAAAAAAAAAAACTAAGTAGAGTTCAGCAGACCTAGATTGTTTTTGCACTTTTGTGAAACTTGAGGGTGTTTTGTTAAAAACAACAACTGTGTGTTTGTCTATGGGCCAGTTAAAGGATTTAAACCCATCCAGTCTCTATACCTGCTTATTGCAAGGACTGGAGTGTATCAAAACAGTCTGACAAGAGGCAGGCTACACCCTGGACAGGTTGCCAGTCCATCACAGGGCCGATCTCAGAAACATTTTAGCTAAATTTAAAAAAAAAAACACACACACATAAAAGAAAATCATGTAGATGCTGTAGATTACAACCAAATGCTTTTTTTTTTTTCCAGGAACTGCACCAAAAGACTGCTCAAATTTGACCATTGCAAAGGGTCTGCCAGGAAAAAGTTTCTGCTGCCCAAAAAGACCATTAAAGGAAAACTGTAGTTCATTGGATGATTTGTCAAACTGCAGTTTTGTTAAAGGTTTTTGCCTTCAGGTCAAACAGTCCATTAGAATCACGGTTAGTATGTGCATAAATAAAAACGTAAATGTGCATGTGCAATTAGTTCACCAGATTTAAACAACTATGAATATGCATGGCTTTTAAACACTGTAATCAGGGAGAAATTGCACACATCTGCAAGAGACTGATTTCTGTTCTCATTTGATTAATTATTTGCATATAAAAACACTGCATGTTCATCAGACCTGGAAACGAAAACAGTAGCGAAGAATAAGTGTAGCTTCAGGTAAATTGTCACATTGTTGGGGAAATGGTAAGAATGTGATTGAAATGATTGTTTAATTTTCTGGGTCCCAAGAGAATAACAATTACATAACGGACATAACAACTGAGGCAATGAATTATTTTTAAAGTAAATTGATCTGATAAAAGGAATAAACAAAAACTATGGTGGGACTGTTGTGCATGTAAAAAAAAAAAAAAACAGTCCAATAATGAGAATAACCTTTCGGGCATATACTGGTGTGTAAACAGATATTGAAAAACACAAGAATTTATTTTGGTGACTTAATTATTCTTTTGTGAATTAAACAAAGCAGACATGCACAGCTCAATTATATATAGAGCGAAGTACCTTTCCACACACATGTAAGTCTACAAGCTGTGAGGCGCCGTGAGAACTATTCAGCTTTCAGACACAGTATTAACTCAGCAAAAGGTGCTCAAGAGAAATGTGGGCTTATCTGTCTGAAGCTTGAAATCAGCCTAAAAGTTAACCTGTAAATAGGACATGGAGTCATTGCTCCCTTTGGGCACCATTAACACAATAAAAAACTTTTAATTGTTGTATTTGTAGGAAGAACATTTAGAAAACAGTAAAATTACTTCCATTCGTCAGAAAAACATGAAAATGTAAATGCAGTCCTTTTACCACAATGTCATTTAGAAATTTGCTAATTATCTAAAGAGTGACTCAAAATGGAGAACTATTACCAGTTAAAAGCTCATAAAAAATCCCTAAACAATCAGCAGTAAAGACATTCAGCAGAAATAAGAGCCGTTCTTTTGTTTTTTCAATTGAACTGAAGAAACCTCTGACTGAACATCCTCCATTGTTTAATCACTATGTAATGCATATAATGTGCAGTGTTGTCCATTAGGATTGGGGACTTTGCACACTCACTTCAAGCACCCAGAACAGTGTGGCTAATTAAACGACTGAGACAAAATATGTCTGTAAAAGAGAAGCTTTAAAAACTAAACTAAACTAAACGAAACTAAACTAAACTAAACAAACCTCTAGACCATTTTTTCCACAGGACAGGTGGAGACATTTTAAATCTCCCATGCTCAACATGCTTCTGTTAAATATACAGGACATTTACAATCCATTAGTGAAACAGACACATAATCAATTAAAGATTGAGCTTCAGTGACGCTTTATTGAATTTATTTGCAATGTTAATTCTGTAACAACACCATGACAGTGGTAATTAAGCTGGTCCCAAAGCCATCGTGGGTTATAAAGATTGCTCAGCTGCTCTGCTAGCATAAGCCCTGTTGATTAGACCATATAGTTATATCAAACTTCTGGGTTAACATAAATAGTTTTTTTGTTTGTTTGTTTGTTTTTTTTCTTTTTGTTTTTTATTAATCTTCCTGTTAGGCCACCCTTCCTTCCAGCACAGCAGGTGCACGAAAATACAGAACAGTCGATATAAATTATCTCTAAGACATAAAAACAATGTGCCACCACTTCTCTCTACGTTCTTTTTTTACACAGAGTGTTAATATTTGGTTCTATCTGCCTTGATCCTTCGCCAAATGGATGGTGATTTGACCACAGCATTTTCCTAGGCTGGTAAAGAAGGGACTGACAAAAATGTTCAGTATGCTAGCCCATACAGTCTGGATCCAGTGCATATTGATGAGGAGGAGCTGTACACAGGGCATGATCAGCCTGAAAGGACAAGGACATGACAAAACATGAGAAAATGTAATAAATAGCGTATTAAAATCTGTCCATATTGCCTGATGCAGTTCCTACTGTAAGGAAACTGCAATGAAAAAATAATAGCAACAACAATTACAAATTGGTCTTGATTCACCAGTAACATGTGTAACAGCTTAGACTTTTCTGTAAAATCGGCAACATGTCAGTGTAGCAGTCCTACCAGATGTGAAGGCAGCTGAGCACAGCGAAGAGGAGCCCTGCTGCCAGGGAAACCGGCACCGCCAGCAGGAGGGAGATGCAACGGTAGCACCACAGTCTGGATACCTCAAACAGGGCGTGACTCCACAGCCAGACTTTATCAAAGCTCCGCACAGAGGGAGGTTCTGCAATCACGTCCTCAAACATGACCTCAACATACAGATGTGCAGAAACTGTAGGTGATTTCCATGCAGACATTAATTCTGTGCTATATACAGTAAAATCTTTAGATGCAGAATGGCAGTGATGGATCCAGAACATTACAAGTTCAAGGTACTAAAAAACCCTGTATGAACAAAAGCAGCTCTATGTGTTTCACAATATCCACATGAGGTCAGCATAGTGCAGCACAATGATATGAAATCACCAATCCAACATTGTTACTTGCATGTATTCATTTAATTAAAAACTGAGAACCGAGACAATGATGGGACCTAGTATATAGTAACAGCCTAAATATTTAGACTCTTCCTGATCGTGAATACAATTTTTTTCTGTTTTGTTTTTTTTTTGTTTTTTTTTTGTTTTTTTTAATGAAAAAATCTTTACATGAACATTACCACCAACATAAAAAAAAAAAAAAAAACACTATGCTTTGTGTCCAACATTGGTTCAGCTGTCATAATGGTGCACATTGGTTACCTTTAGATTGCTGTTGACTCTTTTGGGATCCCTGTCATAAATCAGTGGTCTTACATCATCCTGGATGAAGTCTACATCTTCAGAGTGTGCATCCACCTTTACTTCTACCAGTTCCTCTGATGCTCTTGAGTCTTTCAATCCCTGGTCCTCCATTTCTTCTTAGTTGAGCTGTGTCCCTGCTTGTTCTCAGTGGAGACATAGCAGTTGAGCAGCTGTTGCTTGAGGATGGCTGGCTTGTTGCTGACACCCAGGTGGAAAATAGTATACTGATGACTGCTCTGACCCTTTCTGAGGAATGCCTTTAATGGCTATGT
The DNA here is from genome assembly GCF_933228915.1 of Telmatherina bonti. Taxonomy (NCBI): domain Eukaryota; kingdom Metazoa; phylum Chordata; class Actinopteri; order Atheriniformes; family Telmatherinidae; genus Telmatherina; species Telmatherina bonti. The sequence goes on from NC_136624.1 coordinate 31,648,678, forward strand.
GTGACACACTTTACACACAGTCCAATTTATACTTGCATGAGAAAAATCCATCTTTCACAGATTAAAAAGAGCTCTGACTCCCTCATAAATACTATAGGAATAACAATAAGAGGGAGTGCATCGCAGAGCAGCAGACTTCATGCATTTGTTTTACAGAAACTCAATCCAGTGTCCACAAAGTCCTTCTAACTAAAGATGTGCAAGTTAGTTGAGCTATGTCTTACATTGCATGCTTTTTTCCACTTTCCATTGTCATTTTGATCTGTGCCGTCCCAAGCAGCAACCTCTGGCGGTTGAAAGTGAAGACTATGTGGAAGGCCAAACATTGCAGTTCCCTTCTCATCCACTCGCTGCAAAAGGGAGTCCATTCCCACAGACTCCCATGTTAAATAACTTCACAGCAGAAATGAATATTTTACATAGTTAAAAAAAACATTAAATTTAAAAGGTCAAGTTTATGTTAATGACAACTGTCATTAACATAACTTATTTGTTGAGATGTTATTAAAATCCAAAATTTGGCATAATTAGGAGTATGTCCTTTTGATTGTCAGGCATCTGATATCTGAAGGCACAGTGTAGCACAACTGCAGATTTAGGGCAGCAAACAGTGCCTTACTCTGTGTGCCAGTACTGGTTTAGGTATTCCATAACTCTTTCTCCCTGAAACCAAAGACCAGAAATGATGTGACGATGTGCAGATATACTGATGGATTTATGTAGAGTGGTCCTACATGTGTTAGGACCACTGTAGCCCATAAAACTGTGTTTTATGGGCTACATTTATTCTTTTTTTTGTTTTTTTTTTATCCTTTTTTTTGTTGTTGTTAATAAAGGGCAAAAAAATGAGAGTATACCCGCTTCTTGAGGGACCACTACACCACTGGTTAGTTCTATCTGTAAGGTAGAAGAGAAAATGGAGTGAAGTAAAGACAGGCAATCAGTGTCTGCTTAGAAATAGTGTTAATTCATGGTGGGAAAAAAAAGCTGTTGTGCTACATTTTTATAATGTTTCCCAAATGTGCATGTCGCAGACATTTCCTTACACTGTGTCTAATGAAATGCCTCTTGACTCACCCAATTTCATCATTGTAAATCTTTCAGAAAACCAGCAACGGATCCTCAATGCTTGCAAACCCAGACTGAATCACTAAAATGTGTCTGTGCGAAGCAGGAATATGTAATTTATTTCTGCTTATTATGTTGGCTAACATACTGTTGTTTACACCCATCACCTGGTCGAAACTGGTCGAAATATTCAACAGACTGACAGCAATCTGACATCTTGTCTTTTTATTATTCATCCAGCTGTGATGTCATCTTCAATATGAAGGAACAGACTGAGCAGACTGCATGCATCACCTGGCTTATTGACAGAAAAGGTTGATAAAATGAGCTGAATTCCCTGCCATGTAGCACCCTCTCTTGGCCAAGAAATGTCTGCAATTTCTTTTTGCTGTTATTTTTGCATCTGTGCATGAACCATTGTTTAAATCAGCTGCATTTTCCACTCAGACATGCATAAATAGTTCCTTTTCCTACAATGTTGCAGGGATGTGTCAACTCCTGCTTAAAATAAAGGTGTGCATGGTGTGGTCAACATTAACACCAGTAGCCTTGAAATTACTGTTTGTTAAAAAAAAAAAAAAAAAACTCTTAAAGGTAAATAATTTATCAAATAATGAAAAGTGAAATCTGGTCCTATTAAAATTCAGAAAAGAAGAAACATAAAATGTAATATTTAACACAAAACTCTGTATTCTTGTATTTAGCCGGTATGAACAATACTAAAGCAAACAAATTTATATTAATAACTTTTTTTTCCATAGTAAGAAACCATTAATAAAAAAATGGTTTAAAAAGATTAAATAGTTTATTGTGTTTGTTTACATATAATGAAAATCACTGAAAGTTAAAAAAAAAAAAAAAAAAAAAAAAAGTGTTGGTGATGCACAAACAGTGGAATGTTTTATCATGAACCCTTCAATACATGTGTTTTTTTCTAAAGGCAATGGTACACAATTTCACACATAATTCTTCTACAAATGTGCAGGGATGCTCATTTTTGTTCTCACATTTAACTTCTTTAATTCAGTGGGTTTTCATTTCTTCTTCAAAATATCTATAAATATGGAACAAATATTCTATAAAAATAAAACTGTATTTTTGTCTGTGCCTAAATCACTGAGGCAAACACAGCAAAAACAAAGCATCTATATATGTCATATATATTTATTCTGCAGTGAGTGGTAGCAAACTGGCTCATTAATCGATGTCCACTGAAGTGGCTTATATACGGATAAAACGTCATCATCAATGGTTAAAACAGCACAGGTGTCCACTGTAGCAGACATTATACCTGAGAGAGTTAAGCTCCAAAAACACATCCAAATAAGTAACTGCTTAGTCGTGCATTTCAGATGCAAATTAAGGTTAGAAGATATTTCAAACATCTATCAATAGTGGCTTGGATTTAGTCCCTGGTCCAGATGAGTCCTATGATCTTGTTGGTGAGATTGTCCCTGATGTTACTGGGCCTGTGAAATGCATTTCTCTTCCTTTTTCCTGTTAATCAACATTCTTGTATCACTTGCCCTGATTTTCCTTCCTACCTTATAAACAAGTATAAAATGAATAATTACAGGATTTTATACCTTGATTTGCATTTTCTCACTTTCTGTATTATATGTTAAATTATATTCAAGCTCCTATATGTGTCAAATAAGAGGAAATACTAACAACAGAGAAGTATCTGAGTTTTGCACATAAACTAAAAGGTCTTATTTCAAACTGTCAAATGTGTAACCATGGTTGACACGTGTAAATAAAAAGCACATAAACTCTTACATTGGATGACATGGCAGAATGTTTTTAACAGACACATGCTGTCGTTTTGTCAACCACAGCTCTGTCAGATTTAAGAGTTGAGATCACAACTACAGTATTTATGTAAGCTGTTCTCCCAGTAGCTTTCAGAAATGACATTACAAATATATTTCCATTAAAAAAAAATGCCTGAGCTTGTTTTTAAAACCACTTTACAAGTCACATTCGATCAAGTTGACATTTTACTCTTGTTCTGCTTCATGTGAGCATGTTGACATAAGATGTACCCCATGAGAAATGTGAGCAGCTATCACATCCCAATATAGTTGTTTAATGATAGAAATCTCGCTGATACAGAGAAGTAGTCTAATTCTGAAATATAACTAGGCATCCATGCTGCTGCAACATCAAAAAGTTTCCCACATCCTCACATGTTCATCCATATCAATTTGCACCTGCAAGAAAGCCGGTGCTTTATTCACCCAAGTGTAAATAATCACTGTTACATAAGAGTTATGTATACTTTAGTAAGTGATAACCGTATTGCAGAATGATGTTTGCTGTTATTTGCTGTATCCACACTATCCTGCCTTCTCCACCATTCAGGAAAGACTAATACAAACAGCAGTGGTCATAAAATAGCACTTTGTTACCACTCTCAGTGCATCATCAATGCCTGGTAATGATTTCTATTATAATTTCACTATCTCAACTCACCATACCCATGTCACTGTTATATTTGTCCATATTCATAGGGACTTGTGCTATCTGCCTTCAGCTTCTGCTTACACGTTAATGCATTTTTATCCAAACCTAAAGGCCTCGTTCTGCATTTGAATTAGCAGGCTCCAATCAAGATCTGATGCTAAAGCATACATCAAGACAGAAGGTTTTTGTTGCTATGTGACTCACAGGCTCCCACAATTTCCATGACAACAGGAAGAGATGACATTAACCATCTATCAGCATATCCGTTGCACACAGGAACGCTGAGATTTTATCCCTCAGATTTGGCTTCCACCGACAAAGCGCTGAAGTGATAGTGCTGTGACATAAGGGAAACGTGGTTCTTTTCATCAAGTTATTCCTTCCACACAAGGCAAAGCATTAGTATTACGCGTCATTTGCTCTTTGAAGCACTTTATGAACTTCAAAACTGGACAATAGCACATCTTATATTATAAACAGATACATTATTATTCATATGAAAACTTAAAACATAACAAACTCAGATTCAAATGCAATAAGTAAAAGGAGTTTCCGTTCGAGTAATCTCCATCCAATCAGGACTTTGTTATTGCAGTTTTGCAAACAATTTATACATTTACCAAAAAAAAAAAAAAAGATTTGGACAGAATCAGTTGTGATATGAATAGAAAAATATTTGCAAGGGAATTTTGTAACTCTTAAAATCTGTTAGACAACAGTGTTGGCATATTGGTGTAAAATAAGAAAGAAAGAAAGTTAAAGTAAACAATGAAAATCAGAAAAGTAAACAATTTATGTGAAGTAAAACACAAATATGATGTCTAGTGTGTGTATGTGTGTCTGTGTATATTTTGTGTGCACAACTATACTTTTTACAAGACTTAAAATATGGACCTGAATAATGCTCCGGAATAAATTGTCCACATACATTACAAAGTGACATGGTCTGTACATGAGCCCTATGCCCCATAATTATGAACTGGTGTCTATGGATGCTCCTCTGGTATTTGTCCGGGGATCTTGTTTTCCTGCTTTATTGTGTTTTTGGGACTGGAGTTAGTACAGCTTGAGCGATTTGTAGCCGTGGTGCTCGTCCTCTGAATGAACTGAAGGAAGTTTTCCTGAAACGAGCCCTCTTGGCTTGATGCCCCAATTTCCGCAGGTTGGGTCAGGCAGCAACGTCGAAACTTTACCAGCTCATCTCTGATCTGTCTGTTCAACATGCCATAGAAGAAGGGGTTAACTGCAAAGGAGGAGTAGGCAAGCCACGTGACTGCTTCCTCCAGATCCCCAGGACTCTGCATGGAGCCAGTCAGAGACATCTGCAGGTGGAAGATGAAGTAAGGCAACCAACAAACCATGAACTGTCCCACAATGAATACTAAAGTGAGCGCAGCTTTGCCTCCACTGAAAGCCCTCTCTGGAGACAGTCTTTGGGGTAGAGTTCGTGTGGTGTTGATCATTGTAGTCTCACTGTTGATGGAGTCTGAACGATCCTTAGCAGGGCTAGCATTTGCCCACGTTGTCACAGCAGGGACTTGCTGCAAGGCTGCAGAGCGAGCTACCTTGTATACAGCACAGTAAACAGTGAAGATCACCAATGCAGGAGCCAAGAAACAAATCACACTGAAAAGCACAGCAAACACTCCTCTTAGGCGACTGTGGCTTGCGTGAAGAGAACAGTGAGCCGCTGCAATCGAGCTCTGATGTCCATAAGCTGGCCATCCAAACAATGTCACCAAAGCTAAGAGGAGGGACTTAACCCAGATAAGGAGCATGACACCAATAGCAACGTTGATGGTCATTTTAACCTCATAGCGCATTGGGTGTACGATATAGAAGTAGCGCTCCACGCTGATGGCTGTGATCGTGAGGATGGATAAACAAATAAGGAAAACATTGAGAAAGATGTAAACCTGACATTCCAGAACAGTAAAAACCACAGTGCCAAAAAATGGCGAGCCAGATATGATACCCAAAGGCATGAGGAGGATGGCACACAGCAGATCCACTGCACAGAGGTGACACACAAATGCAAACCTCTTCAGGTGAGGAGCACGAGCAATGGCCACCATCACACCCGTGTTGGCCAACAAAGCGATGAGGTTAAGGGTCACCATACAGAACAACCCAAACAGATCTTTGATTTGCGACTGGGAGCTTGTGACAACACCCACATCTGCAGGAACTGTGGGATTGGGCCCCCACAGATCAGTGGTAAGATTCGTTACTGAATGGTGGGGCACAGAGGCTTTCATGGGACCAGTCTTGTCAGCCATTATTTATTTCCTACTTCCTCCATTTGCAACTCAGATGTTCTGTGGATTTCCTGTGTTGAGAGAGCAAAAAATATTTTATGTTTATTTTCATGATTCATGATTATCCAATAAAACACAGTCATACACATTTCACATCTGCATAAGAATTGAAAAAAACTGTGTAATTATTTTAAATGATCTCAACCAATCATTCAAATGTTATTTCTATACAATAAAAGCAGTTGAAAAGCAAATTTTATACATATACCCTCTAGTCACTTTATTAGGTACACTGGTTCAATAACTTGCCAGTGAAAATAGGTAATCAGCCAATCATATAGTAGCAATTCAGTATATTGAGGCATGTAGTCATGATGAAGACGACTCGCTGAAGTTCCCACTTCATAGAGATATAGAGAAAATATCCAGTGAGTGGCAGTTGTCTGCCTGAAAATGCTTTGCTGGTGTCAGAGGTCGAAAGAACAAATGGCAGACTGGCTGTAGATGATAGAAAGGTAAAATCATCTCAAATGACCCGTTGTTACATCAACAATACACCGAATTCAGACTGTGGAGAAGATGAGCTACAGGAAGCTGAGGCTGTAATTTACAATGGTCGACCAAACTCTTATCTGATCTAATTGGTCTCAATTTCAGCTGCAGCATTCAGAACGTAGTGTTAGAATTTAGCATTGTGAAAGCATGAACCCATCCTGTCTTAGTGGTGCAGACGTCTCACGGTGGTGTAATGGTATGGAGGAATTTTTCGTGGCACAGTTTTGGCCCTTTAATATCTAAGCACTATTTAACCACTACAGCCAACCTGAGAGTTGTTGCAGAGCATTTTCATCCTCTTATGACCATAATGTTCCCATTCTATGATGACTGTTTCCCGCAGAATAATGCACCACGTTACAAAGCTCAAATTTCCTCCAACAGTTTTTTTTAAACGTGAGAATAAGTTCAGTATATAGTCTACATATCTCATCCCATTAGAGCAACTCTGGGATGTGGTGAAACAGCCAACAAATTTCCAACAACAGCTTGATGCGTTTCTGTCAACATGGACCAAAATCACTAAAAAGCACTTCCGACACCTTGTTGAATCTACGCTGCGAAGAATTTAAACAGTTATAAAGCAACCCAATAATAGCAGACTGTACCTAATAAAGTCACCTGTGAATGTATTTAAGCACAAATTGAACATTGGAAATGGTTTAAAGTAAATACAGTTACAGTTTGTTGCTTATGTGAAATTGGCAACACTATAACTATTCCAAGTTTTGATGAAATCATGTGCAACTGAGTTTGGGGAGGACATATGGACAAAATTAAATGTGTCATTATAAACTAAATGTTTGCATTAGCAAATAAATGTTGCATTTGCAAAGTGCTGCCTATGTAGAAACATGCTGAAAATGATTGCAGTGTTGTACTTTAAAGATATCTAACTATAAAGTCACAAGCAAAAGTTCAACTATATGTCTAAAATGAAAAATACACACATCATAAATGTTGATTGGCATGAAAATGACTTACCCGTGATCCACACTCTCCTGGCATGGCTGGTTAACTGGGGTTTGATCTAAATATAACTCAGCTGAAGTCCCGCATATTTTATGTCCAAACAAAAGAAGCGCAGCTCTGGTCCTTTTTTCCAAAATCAGAACAACCAGGCATCCACTTAGCATGAAAGTTTCAAAGTAAAGTTAACAGCAGGTGTCTGAAGTTGCTTTCTTCCTGCAGACAGGCAGCAGTGAACCAAAACTGGCTTTTCTGTAAACTTTGTGCTGATCATTGATTTCCTTATGGTTTTACTTAGTAAAGTTATGCCTCTTTGCTCTCGTCACCCTTCCTCCATTAACACTCACACTCCTGTTCTGTGCTGTGTATGGCAGTGACTGTCACACATTGTATTGTGGGATCTTGTGTGCTGGAGTTTTTTTTTTTTCTTTGCCAATAGACACACACTCCACTGTCCCCCTTCAGAGCCCAGTCATCCCTGGGTCCTAAATCCACTCCTCAAGAGGAAATAAAGACCTAACTCATCTTTAAAATGAATGACTAGAATCAGCATAAAAAATGTGATATTGTTAAATAACTGATTTAATTCTACTCAGGAGTTTAAGTGTAGATAGAACTATAATTTTAAATTTTCTTTACATATTGTCATGTTTATCCAAACTAATGACTTGTCTTTTCCATTCAAATAGTTTATGTACCTAATTTGTCATGCAGTGTCACTTCTGCAAAAGCGTTAATAATCCAAAATATTTCCATTTTTATCTCCCCAAAACTACTTGTGTGGTAGTTTTAGCCTGGTTGCTTCTTCAGAATTTGCTAGGTATGCTAAATCATATTCATCAGTGACTTACACTTACAGGAATAAAAAAACATTTTCTACGGCCGTTCTAGTAACTGGAGGTGTTTGGGCATAGAGAAAGATCTGAGTGAGAACTGCCACCTGTCTATCAAAAGGGTAAATTGCAGTAAATACACCCCAATGCATAGACTGTTGATCAAGTCCAATCATCTTTATTGTTATGAAGCTCGTACAACATGAAATTATATTCCAATGGAAATATTAATAACATTTATGAATTATATTGAGAAATTCACATTTAAAATGAAGGTGCCGAGTGGCAAGCAGCATCACACAGCATTCATGAGAGTCTGAAATATGCCGTTATAAGTGTGATAAATCAGTTGATAGGTGAGTGTCATGTATAAAGTAATGCATAAACAAACCAGTACGACGGTGTTACCTAGGAGCCTGATGGCATGTAGAGGTGGAAGCTACTTAGCTTTAAGGGTTTTGCAGTTCAGTCTGTAATATCTTATGTGAAGTGAAGTAGTCATTTCAGAGGGAGCCAGGGCCCTTATGATGCCTGGGGCCCTGGTTCTGCATTGTTGAGAAAAGCTCCTGTACAGAGAGAAGTGTCACTCCTATCAGCCTTTCTGATGATCTTACAGAGAGTGTTAGTTACCCACTGCCAGTTATTAGAGGCTGGCTTAAGGTAGTTTTGCACTGATTTCATAGATTAGACTCTAAACGTTATACGTAGTCTGATCAGTCGGCTGGATGTCTCGCTAAGCTTTGTGAAAGCTTTCAGTAAAAGCTGTGTGAGGTGAAGGAAGGTAGACAAAGTCTGCACATAAGATGGAGAGAACTTAAACTGCAAAGAATGGTGCATGTGATGCCGACAGTCTTTCATGCCAACATGTATTGTGCATGCAGAGGCTGAAACAAAACCATGCTGTGCATTGTGGGATTTGTGCCATATGGCAACCCTCTAGCTTAAATTTCAGATTTACCCCCAAATTTCAGAACAATACTTTAGAATTTTGTGGTTAAAAACAAAGAAAACATGAGAGATTTTCATAAAATCCTGTATGACTTGTGACTGAATGCCAGGCATTTGCAGGAATTTGTGTATTTGAATGAATCTTTGGTGATCTAAGTATGCTAGGATCTCTCCTTCAATGTTCAGACTTCAGATTTTCAAACGACACTTTCAATTTCTTCCCCCCACACAGTACTTAGTTCATACACACACATGCATGAGACAACAAAGCAGTTCATTCGAAGATTAAAATTGTAATTCCAAACAGAAAGAAATATAGCAGCAAAAAAAAGGTAAATTCTCATAAAAGTACAATATCAATGAAAAATATTTAATAGCAGTACAGTATTATTGTCAAAGGTCCCTGCTAAACTTAATTAAAACATACTTTTGAGTTTTATTTTCCTTGCATGTGATTTCCGATTACATGCTATTTGTATTTACAAAAAATCAAGCAGAGAAATCCAAGACTTCACAAAATCTACCCTCATCAACCCACATGATAAAATTAATCTTATAAAAATAAAACACATATGCAAATACTCACATATGCTGAGTTGTTTTAGCTTAGTAGCCTTTTTTCTTCAAAGCAGGATTTGACTGTTTCACATTTTTTTAAACAGGATTTAAACTATCAAAATGTCATTGCCTTATTTTATTTAGTTGTATCCTGTCTATAATATAGTTTGTTTCTGCTCTGCGATATACAATTTGATTTTTATCAAATATGAGTCAACATGCAGAATAAAATTATTCTTATATTACATATAAGCAAACAAACAGACACACACAGACAGGTTTACAGGGTTAGTTCAGTTTATTACTGCATCACAAGTTCAAGTAATAATGATATAGTTACATAGGCAGTGCAAATAAGCCTTTTCCATTCAGAGGTTGCGTCTTGCCGTCACCGCATGGTGGTTCTGGGAACCAATCTTAAGCTACTGGGCATGAAAAAGCTATTTATGGTTAAATATATTTTTCAGACGTACTCACCCTTTACTGATGGCCCAAAAAACACATTAAATTAATCATATCAGCCACAAGCTGCACTTCATTCCTTAATGAACGCTACATTTCATTCTTATCCAGCTTGGTATCAAAATGTGTAAATACAGACAAAAACATGCTCCAAGACACCTTTAAATCCCCAACATACCCTTTTCATAAGGCTATTTTGCAACTAGATGAAATTAGAAGGGCATTCAGAGAAATAGTCTTCCCCCACAGCCAACGAGTTACAATTGTACAGTTTCAAATACTGTAAGAAACTTCACTTTTCAAACTTCCTTTTACTGTCTTCATATTTTACAGTCTGGTACAGTTGTAAAATATCACCTCTCCTTTACTTTGGCAGGGGGGAAGACACTTTATATAGGGCTTCAACTATGACAACTAAAAAAAAAGAAAAGAACCTACAACTAGAGTGCAAAAAGATTTTTCAAGCATTGAGTAATGATTACAGTAGAAGTACAATCAAAGGTCACCTTCCATTACATGTTAAAGGAAAGAATTAGTAGCTTTTTCTCACTAGTGCTGAACTGGAAGTTTTGGCTATCATGCATGGAAATTTAAGGCACAGAAAAGAATGAGGCTTTTATGCATAAGGGCTTAAATCATCAGTGTCAAACCGGTTTGCTTGAGGGCTGCTATCATGCAGGTTTTAATCGTTACCCCTGCTCCAACACACTTGACTCCAATCAAATGGGTCCAACAGCTTCTTGTGAACATCTTCACAAAATCCATTCATTTCAGTCAGGTGTTGGAGGAGAGAAAAAAATGGAAACCTGCAGAATAGCCGCCATCATGAACCGGAGTTCGCAACCTGGTTTAAATATTGACAAAGCCAGTGTATGATAAGACAGTGGTCATATTATATATGACAAATAACATATTTAAGCTTTGTGGGAAGCACATTACAGAGAAGTGAAAAGGAACTGTTCCTCTTTTGATTTTTAAATTGAAATTAGTGCATTTTTAGCTCCAGCAGGTAGCGGATGCGACACTGGCTTTCTTTGTAGATGAGATATTCACTGTTGCTGAAGTGGCTATCTGAGAACTGGGGCTGTTTTATAGCTTTTCCCTGAGGTACCGCCACCTGCTTGCCTTCCAGGGTGATGAAGGTGTCCTTGGACGGATCTGAAAACACAAAAAGTAAAGCATCAAAATGCTTCTGTTTTTAATCATTGCTGCAGAAATTAAATAAGCTATGAAGAAATTAACAAAATAATTCCACGTTTGTTTTTATTATACTTTCTTTCCTGTTATGATTGAAAAACAAAATGCAACTTTAACTGCGATTGGCCACAATACAAAGACAAGTAATTCCCTCGGTACGATGGCAGTCATCTTTAAAGCAGGGTATCATAATAGTTCATTAATAGGCATTTCTTACTGATTTTACTGTATGAAAAGCAATAAGTGAGCATTTTACCTGGCTCCACTTGACCTCGTGCAACCACACTGTCAAAGCCATTAGGAGCTTTCCTTAGGGTATGGTTATCTTTGGTAATGCTATGCTCTTTGCCAAGAGCTACCTCACTCAGAAACATCACTCCAATGTCTTTGGAAGGCTGCACTATGAACCACAAAAAGTGGGATTTGAGTACAATTTTAGGATTGTAATGAATGTTTGCATGGTTATCTGCAAGCCTGTCTCTGCAGCCTCACCGTAACACGCAGACTTGCAGTTTTCAGATGCAAAATAGATACCACGACCAACACGGCCCCCTGAATGAGGCATTATCCTCAAGCCACTCTTCAGTATAGCAGCAACCACTGCTATGTTGGTACCATGCCACAGCAGACGGCGGTTCTCCAGTTTATCATTCTCACTGAAGCGTTGGCCCTGCAATGTGCAACGGACATGTCAGCTCACAGATCTTCTGCATTCTGTTGTGCAAAACTGACTGCGCAGTGCCTACCTCTGTCTCTCGATCCACTTCCCAAACATTGATAATTTTTGGCTTATAATAACCCCCTGAAGTTTCATTCAGGTATTTCTCTATGATCTTCAAACACAAAAGAACCAGGATCATCACAAATGCTGCTGTATACATGAAGAAGAGCAGGTTAGGCCTTTGTCTTTACAGGCTCTTACTATTTAAGACAATACCTTGAACATTTTTGTTTTCTTGTCCATTAGAGTCAGTTTGCATTTGAGAGACATGTAGTCCTGATCGATAGGATGAGGGACTGTCTCTATCATCTCTTCCTGAGCCTTCTCAGTTTCTGACTTCAAAGTCTGTGCAATCTCGATGTCAGCCAGCACCTTCATGCAACATGCAAAGAAAAAAATAAATAAATAAATAAAAGATCAATCAAGCAACTTTTGCACTAACAGAACCTTAAAATAAGACAGGTCTGTCCAACATAAGAGAAGAAAAAGACAAGTCTTACCATGAGCATTTCTTTCTTCTTTTCAACTATCTCTGTGTTGTCAATGGTTGGCGGTCTGTTCCTGCCAAAGTTGTGTGGGATTGTTGTAAAAAACTTTGAGGAAAGTTCCTCCAGACGCCCTCTTCCATTCTTCTGACTCAATGCTGCTTCAATCTCCTCCAGAACTTCAAAGCCCTTTGCAATCTGCACCTTACTGAGCTTACCCAAAGGCATCTTTTTGACATCTAGAAAAATCAGACAAACACAATCACACATTTTTTTGTTTAGCTTTTTACAAAAACAAGGCATATTTTATTGAATCTGTTTTAGCGTGCATGCATTTTTGATTTACTTGCAAAAGTAATTGCTTGTTTCAGAACACTGAAAGCTCCAAATACTGAGATAAGATGTGTAAATGTAGACTTCAGCCTTTGTTTCAGGTAGTGGTTAATCATTGTACACACTTCATTTGACACTGTATATAAACATGTTAAACAAGAGGAGTTTTATGCTCATTGAACATTTGCAAACTACAAGAACTGGCTTGTTTAAAGTGGTCGGTCAGCTGAGGCATACACACCTAAGTTCATGCACTCCATTGCCTCTTTGAACATGTCGTTGCTGAAAATGAGTGTAATAAGTTCCTGGGTAGCTTCATCAAGGTTGCAAGGCAGTATGTTCTTTGAAACTTGGGCTGTCTTCCCATCAACGCTGTCCACCTGCAATGTGGAAGAGAAAGCCCAGAGAGCTCTTCACTAAAGGTGGCATTATGTTTAAAACAACTAAAATCTGATGCGATTATAATGACCTTGGGTTACGTAGCTAAAGACAATACTCCACGTTCTAAAGAGATGTGCATTTTCCATACCTTGACCTCAGCATCCTCCTCTCCATCCACCTCAATCAAGGTGTACTTCCCAGGGTGAGAGACAAAGTTCATCCGGTCACTCCAGTTGTTCTTTGTCTTGTCCTTAAACTTTTTCTCAAAGTCCTTGACAGCATTCTCAGGCTTATCAAACGGGTTGCTTAGTTTGTGCTGTCCCACTTCACCCTGAATTTAGATAAGTGATAAAACAATTAGGCATTGTGGTCCAAACATAATCAGAGTATATTAACCACCTGATGCTTACTGTACCATCTGTTTTAATAATTAGAACACACTAATCTAATTCTGATGCATGCTTATGTGTAACAGAAAGGTAAAATGTAACAGATTAGAACAGTTTATTTTCTAAACTTAACCAAAAATAATGAAAAAAGACAAGAAAATGTTGTTTTCCCCTCTGCTTCTACTGGCCAGAAAAGGAATCTGTGGCTGGTGGGTCTAGCCACTTTGTCTGGTTTGACTGGTTGCACCTCTAAGGGTGTGTGCCTTGCAAAGCTTGTATTTGCATTAATTCCTTTGCATGCTCTGCCTCACCATCCATGTAGTACAACATGTACTTACCAGTATTCAAAAACTTAAAAGTTATAAATGAGCAGAAGAAAGCTAAGACAGTTTGGTGGACACGTTAGATTGGGCAAACTTACCACTCTGCCCCATCTGTTCCATGAGTAGTATTTGTTCTTTGCTTTAATAATTTGGATGACATAAAACTTATTATTGTTATGTCCAATATTTGTCTGGTTGAGCATGCAGTCATAGTCCTCATATATCTGGTAGAGACAACAGAGAACATTTAATTAAAGCTTGTTTATATATAAGTAAATGCAGTGCAGAATTGTAGGGTTAAATAATATCGTACCTCTCCAGATGATAACAGTCCACAGTGCTCATCCACCTTCTTTTTGCTTTTCATTTCTGGCCCTGCAGCCAGAAGGGCCTCTTTTGCTGAAGTAAAAGCATCCTTGGGTTTTGGTGTCTCAGGCTCTTCCTTCACCTTCTTCCCACCAGCCTTGGCAGCAGATGCAGCTCGTCTTTTCGGTGCCATGGTCCTGACTGCAAAAACCAACACATAAAACTTGCCATGCTGGTCACCAGACAGACATAATGCCCAGGCAAGTTCAGACATGCCTCAACTCAGCCAGAGGCCCTCTGTCGCCCTCATCGAAACAAACAGATGTTAAATTACACGAAAACCATGTCATTTCCCCCTACACAACCTTGTTGATTACTTCCCAAATAGCTACTGCAATGAGTAAGAAAGACTTTCGAGGTATAGCCGTAGCTTTTGGGAGTTTTTATGAGGAAAAAAAGAAGCATAAACATTCCACAGCTGATCCCGAAAACAGGCTGAATCTCCCTCTAAGCTAGAAACTTACCTGATTATAAACTGTGTTAGCAGAAAAGCAGGCGGGGACGGGCTCTGTTCCCTTTGGACACAAAGTACTTCCTGCACCTGGTTGCCTGAGGTTTTATGTCACTCCACAATCACCAGTCTGCAGAGGGAGGTGTGGGTGGGGTCTTACTGGAAACAGTTTTGCTCTGCTGGAGCCAAAGCTGAAATGCAACTCGCGGCTGCACCGCGGCCGCCACCTAGCGACCATATCCGGTACTGTTTGGACCATAATTCAGTGGCAGTCAAGTCTTGGTCATTTTTTAGGTTTAAAATAAATTTCATTTTTTAAAACTGGATTTATCTACAAATGATAGTAATTGAAGTGTTTTCTTTCAATTCAGTTTGCTTAAAGATTGCATGTATTAATATTTCTTCTTACATCATCAATATACTTTCCAGATTAGAGGAAGAATTTAATCAAGAAAATAATTTATAACTTTAGCCAATTAAACATTGGAATTATTTATTTATTTATTTATTTATTAATTCATTCTGTTAAATCCCAGATAACAGACTTATTCTACATACTTGTTGCATTTATATTTCAGTTATATCTCTGGGAAGAGTTATGCAGAGTAGGCATTAGAGGTCAAGTACTGGTCCTAACTTATCTGGTTGTTTTGGAATTTTTCTTGTAAATTATAATCCTTTTACTTTTTTTAATGTATAGTGATTGTGCTGTTTTTAGTCAAAACATCCAATAATAGGTCCTAAAACATTAATAGGTTTACACATTTGTGTGCTTTTTCTCAAATATATAAATTATATAATTGGAGACATCATTAGTAAAATGTTTTTGTAATCTATGAATTTATCTGATTGTAGATCATAGTTGAGAAATTAACAGAATAGTGAGGCATAGTGGGTAGCACTGTGGCCTCACAGCAAGAAGGGTGCTGGTTCAATCCTTGGCTGGGGGAGGTTTGGACAGTGGCCTTTCTGTGAGTTTGATTGTTCTTCCCATGTATGCCCAGGTACTCTGGCTCCCTCCCACCGTCCAAAGAGATGCACGTTAGGTTACTCTAAATTGCCCATCGGCATGAGTGATTGTTTGTTTCTGTGTGGCCCTGCGATGGATTGGCGAGCTGTCCAGGGTGTACCCTGACTTTCGCCCAAAGACTGCTGGGATAGGGTCCAGCTTCCCGGCGACCCTTCATTGGATTAAGCAGTTAGGATAATGAATGAATAAATGAACTTTTCTACCATCTTGCTTGCACAACATCATGTGAAAACTAACACAAAGCCCTAAGTGCATGTAAACTAGTGGATTCCGTTTAACTTGACCCCGTCAATCTCCCTGTCCTTGGCTCTTGCCTTGCAATAAATTTGAAATTTAAGTTTTTGTTTTTTTTTTATTTACTAAAAGAAAAAAAACACATTTGCAGATTATAAAATAAATTTTTCTCATGTCATTAAAACAGAACTTTAGCTCATGATATTCCATATTCTAACTCCACAGGTTATAATGGAAGCTGCTCTAGTAATGATGCATTAAAGTTGATGACTAATCTAGAGGAAAGAAAGTAAGTTTTCCAGTAACCATTTATAATTTTTCTTGGTCTCTATAAATTGACAGTGTGATTAAAATGACACATATGTAACAGTGCTTTACTAAATTCAAAGACTAAATTCACAATAAAAAGTTATTCTCAATCCAGGTCCTCAGGACCCACTGCCCTTTATGTTTTAGATGTGTTCCTGCTCCAACACACCAGAGTCAGATTGTTGAACTTTCTCGTCAAGTTCTTTGCAACCTGCTTAATCAATCTTTCATTTTCTGTTGTGTGTGTTATAGTAGGGTTATGTCTGAAACATGCATGGCAGTGGGGTCAGGTTTGGGAAAAACAGGTGTAATCCCAGTCAAAGGACTGCACGGCTTTGTCTAGTTCAGGGGTTTCCCTGCTCCAACCCACCTGACTCAAATTAATGAGTCACTGTGCAGATCTTCATAGGCCGTTGGATCCATTTAAACAGGGACTCATTAAAACCCTGCAGGACAGCATCTCCAGAGGATCGACTTTGGACAGCAGGAGACTAAAGTGAATCTTGTTTGAATAAAAAAAAGTAAAAACCCGACATTTTAATTAATCTAAATTGTTTTCAAGGTTTTGATTATTATTTAGTGAGTTTATCACAAAGACCAGCTCACATCCTTCTTATGCAATACTCTATTCATGGAAATCCCAAAGGTTTCCTTCTCTCTAGGCAGTGTTCATAAAATCAACATCAAGATGTGGACACAAGATGGCAATGTTTCATCACCGATTTGGTTTTGGTCTGTCGTCCAAAAGCATCAGCGTCAGCTGTGCATACTGCTAACTGCTGTGTGCATTTCTTGGATGGCTTTGGTGGCTTTTATCCCATATCAGCAGATGATATTTGTGCTGGTGTTTTTCATTTTAGAGCTGTTTGCTCTCTGCAGATGGTGTAGATTTAATCTCTTAAATGTTGGCCAGTGCATATTTTAGACTTTAACTGGGTCCAAATTTAATTTGGACAGATATTGTACAATTGAACTTGTTTAAGAACAATTATATCTAATATTGCAGGGTTGATGGTGCGATCTTCAGTTCCTGTTGTCCAAAAGTATTCCTTGGGGGGGAAAAAAAGAAAAAGAACCCCCAATCTGCTTGGAGTAGTTTAAGCACCAAATTACTTTGCTAATAGAAATAGTAATTTGTAGTAGTAATTTGCTTAAGTAGTAAATTGTTTTGCTTCCATCAGTGTATGATGAGAGTGACAGGAGATGTGTCCTATTAAGTTTTATGGCAACACATATTAGCATATTGCAGATATTTAACATTTATCTTTAAGAGGCAAAAAGGGAATTTACATCAAGCAAAACCAACACATACAAAATGCTACTAAGACCTTAAGTTTTACTCAAGTTGTTTGTGTTTACAGTGTCAAACAAAGTCAGTCAAAACAATAAAGTGCATTAATCTGTGGACTGTGCCTCCCATGATGAAAACGCTCAGAAACAAAGATATTTTCATTATTTAAAAACACATTTTATTTACATATAATTACAAGAAAGCACAAACCGGTTCACCAGAATCTACATTAAAAACATTTTGTATATAATACATTTAACAGATTTACTATAATTAACTCCATTGTTGCAAGTAGAATCTTCAAAAAACAAGAGCTATATTTGACTTTATTGGCATCTCATTTAAAATTGCTACGAGTCAAAGAACAAAATAAAATAATTGGGACATTGTACTCACAGCACTTTGAGGACAACTAAGTCAGGACAATTGTCTGTGTGAGCTGTCTTCAATATCTGAGACACCTGATTCAGGACTAGTGATTATATAACTGTTTACAAGGCTTGGCAAAAGGAACTCAGTTGATCTTCACAAGGAGGATGTTGTTGAGTCCACCACCTCTCGTCCGTTACACACTGTTGGAACAACATTAGAGGCTGATGCTGCAAAGCAAACACACACAAATGCAAATGTTGAGGTTGTTCTATGTAGCACAAAAACCTTTATCATTCTGTTTTCACTAAGACACGCTACTAGAAGTAAATGAGCCGCCTGCTCCGAGATGAATTACGGAATGGATCATATAAAATTTCATTAAATCTAGTTATAAATAGTTGTTCTATTTATGTGTAAATGAATTATCCAAAACTGTGTCCATCTGGCCTCGGATACATTTGTAGAAAACCGGATGTGTTTTTTCAAAATAACTTTTTTCTCTCCTTTTTAAATGACTTGGCCAGCTCATAGACAACATATGATTTTAAACAGGTAAAGGAGAGATTATCTTGCTGTGACAGAGAATAATATGTACATATATATATACATATATATATCCTGATAGAAATTACCCTCTTATCTACTTTCTTGCATTTTTTTTTTTATAATAAAGTTACATATATGTTGTGGTACCTTGAGAAAAGCTGGAGGCCGGGCCAGTATTGACACTGAAGCGGGTGGTGGCCACTCTGAGGTTGCAGACATTCTTCTGTGGCTGGAACAGGATGATGTGAATCTTTGGAGCAAAGAGGCAACCCAGCACCACAGACCCACTGAGACTGACGGAGATGCACATGGTGGTAGTCTGCACCTGCAGAGTGAGAGAGAGGTGAGAAATTCATTACTGGAAGCCGAGGGTTATTGCTTGACAATACCTTTTCTGGCTTCAAGCATGTGCATCCATCATACAACTCATAGAAATTTAATGACAAACGCATAAGGAACAGGAAATAAATTTGCATTTCTAATCTAAGTGTTAGTGGAATTTTTAAATCCCATTAAAGTGGCAATTTTAACCTCATTATCGGCTGAGTTTCTGTGTAGAATCATATTATCAGTGACAT
This sequence comes from Telmatherina bonti, assembly GCF_933228915.1. Lineage (NCBI taxonomy): Eukaryota > Metazoa > Chordata > Actinopteri > Atheriniformes > Telmatherinidae > Telmatherina > Telmatherina bonti. Next base: position 31,667,801 of record NC_136624.1, read on the forward strand.
ATTACGGAGGATCCCTTTATGCTCGGTAACGATGATAAAAAATTAGCCCTGCAGTCAGAAAAGAAAATACATCTTTCAGCATTTAAAACGAAAGTCAGGTGTAATAGAGGAGGTGGATGGACGCCATCAACAGAGACTTCTAACTAAAAGGTGTTAAGCGATGTGTTTATTTGCTTGTCAATCAACCGCTTTCCCCGCTCTCCTTTTTTGTCTCACCCTCCCCACGTTGCTATTTGTCTTCAGCCTGCTCCATCATTTCCAGCTCTTTCACAGCCTTCTGTCTGCCCTCCCGAAGAAGAGGATACAGCTCTGCACTGTGTGATGTCTGGTGAGAACATATCTTTTTCACAAGCCACAGCAGGTGCTTGTCATCACCCTGAATGTTAATGCTGGAATTAAAATAATGTGGGCACCAAGTGTTGTGCCGCACACAAACTGTTCTGCCTGAAGGATAACCACAAGTAAAAGCAAGTGAACAGAAGTGGTTTTTAATTATATTAAATAAACTCTTGGTTTGTACTGTATTTATCTCAAAGTTGCCGATATTAGATCTAAATCTTGATGTCTGTGTCAACCGATGATAGCGTCACAAAAAATTTGATGCTGTGTAAAAGACGAGTAAACAGTACAGAGGCAAACACAGAGATTTTAATGTTTTTTTTTTAAAGATTATTATGAAAATGACACCAGCAGGAAGCTCAGCTTGTGAAAAGCTACGAAATGTTGCACCTGGTGCAGAATTTCACAAATACTTGAGTTGATGATATGAGATGTTTTGGCATAAAATGAACATCCCAGTGAGCTTTTTTTTACATTCTAAAGTGAAAATGGTGAAAGATAGGCTGGGGAATTACTTCAACAATGCAAGAATAATGTTTCTTGGTGTAATATTGCGAAGAATGTGGAATTTTATTCTGTAACATTATGTAACATTCATTGAATCAAAAAACCCTATTTGGGATCAGCATGGTATTGAGTAAGTCATATGTTTTGAAATGTGAAGGCTGGCTTTTAATGTTGTTTTATTGTTGATATTTGCATTTTATTTTTCTTATGTAAAACACTTTGCGCTGCTCATTTTATGAAAAGTGCTATATATATGAAATTTTGATTGACGATTGATACCTACCTGTTGATAGATTAATTAACCTGTATTTACACAGATAGTCCCATTGAGACACACAATCTCTTTTAAAACAGAGACTTGCTAACCTAACAAGCATGTCTTTGGATGTCATAGGTTGGTATTTTATGATTAATTTATTATGATTCTCCTCATGCCACCAGTGGAGTACGTTACATGCTGCATGTTCTGGTTTAAATGCGCTCTATACTGAAGTTGGAAAAACAAAGTACCAAGTAGTACCTTTTTAATAGTTAAGAGGCTTGTCACTGGGGTGGTACTCTCGAAGGTACTGCTGTTGTACCCTGAACAGAGGGTACGCTGCAGTTTCTACCTTATGAATACCACCTCTGTACTGGATGTATCTTAATGTAAAAGCAGAAAATGTTTCCCATCACAGTCCAAAAGGAAGAAAACACTTTGTTGCAGAGGTAATGCTTTTTTCTTTTCTTTTTTTTAATGGCGTGTGGAAAGACCTGGACTCAAACCAGCAACCTTCTGACTGGCAGGCAACCTGAGCTACAGCCAGGGTTTTAATAAAACTGAAGATTATCTTCAACAAGTTAGAAAAAATTTGTTAAATGTGTGTTTAAAAAACAAAAAACTGAATGCACAGATGTAGGTCTGTTTATAGATTTACATATAAATCTTTTTTTTTCTTTCTTCAGCACAACTATATACACATTTATTCACATCTACTATAAGAGAACAGGAAAAAAAGCTTAATTTATGAGAAAAGCACTTCTTATTTATCTTCTATATTTATTTAATTTTGCACCATGTTTTATCTCACCTTGAGTGTCAAGAAACGTTTTAGAAATAAAATGCTTCATTATCTTTTTTCCTTCTTTTTTTATATGTCAACACAGATCATATCCTGATCATTTATTCTTATATCTATAATAAAGAGTAAAAGTATGTATCATTTACTACCTGAGAAAACCAAAGCACCTTTCAGGCCTTCAGATGGTAACAATAGTTATGTTGAGGTCCAGTTATGAGCCCTAGCGGGTGCACAGGTCCAGACTGTACAGAGGAGAACAGACATATACTCCTACCCTGTTTTCTGGGGGGATTAAAATATTTCCACAGTGTGTATCTGCACCGCGAGTTTAAAATCATTGAGTAAGGCCAATTAAAAAGTTATACATAATGATCGCACAACACTAAACTGCAGATATGATACTTCAGTTTTGAAAAAAAAAAAAAGCAATGGACAGTACCTCAAAGACAAGACCTATTTAAGTGCCTTTAATAATTCACACCCTGTTTCTTTGGAAGAGCAGTGACAAGGAATCAGCCTTTCCTCTCGTATTTTTCCAGAAGTGTGGAGTAAGTGTGGAGACCAAGATGTAGCGCTATAGTCATCCTTGTCCTCGTTCACTATTCTCTTTTATTCTGTAGACCTGTGAAGGTTTTTATTTATTTATTTATCTATTTTTTAATACTGCACTGCTGCTTCAGTTAAACGTATGCTTTATTCAGCTAGTTTAATACATTCAGAGGATGTCGCCATGGAGACAAGATTCCTCTTTTTATTGGACTTTGTGCAATTCACTTATTAAAAAAAACTTTATTGGATGAATCACCCCAGAGCAAGTCTAACCTTGCTGGCATTGATGTTGAATTTACCAGACTTATTCATATTTTAGTGTGTTTTTTGTCTTATAGTTTGTTGAATGAAACCAGTTTGTGCACAGTACATATGATGACACAACAGTGGTATAAGACAGGGGTAAATATGTTTTCTAATGTTGGCTAGACTCATGTAAAGTAGACATGATGGAGGCAATTCCCTTTCATCATTATCTCGATGAAAGGAAACACATTCAGGCTTTCAGGATTCAGTACTTTCTGTTGCCTGCAAGGATTTCATAGAAGCACAAGGATTTTTGGCTCAGATGCCTGTTTAGTTTGTTGAGCTTGTTGCTAAGATGAAATGACAAGCATTGGCATCAGAGAGACACCTTTTCCCCAGAGTCCAGAGAGCATCTTCAATATTTCATATTGATAATCCAATATTTTATTCATGGCTCAGTTGATTGTACTTAGCTCAGTTTAACATTTCATGGGGCACTACAGTCACATCTTTATTTGTTATTCAGTTGGAAATTTGCATTGGGCTTTGACAACAATTTAGGAAGTGGTGTAAAACTCGGAGAACACTGGTAATATGTCACTGCCTGTAAAAAACTAGAGACACTGTGCCAGCTGAGTCGCTTCAGTCATTATTCATTGGTCAAAGGGGCACTTTGCATCTAGCTAATGAGCCCATTCAGGCTACGAATGGTATTGAGTGGAGAGGGGCTCGAGGGTTCCTCTGAGCATCACTCGAGTCCCAGGATAGAGGGAACACAGCTGGGACTCGGCATCCCAGTCTTTCACACTCCATTCCACACAGCAACGCACAGGGACACACAGGGACACACAGGGACGTTCAGTTCCCCTTTAGCTCTCATGGTCCTGCCTTTTCCATGTTGCTGCAAAAGCAGCTGCGTCAGGAGGCTCCTTTTCCTACTTCTCACTTCCGTCCCGGAAAATCCCTACCTATCTATCTATCTATCTATCTATCTATCTGTCTGTCTGTCTGTCTGTCTGTCTGTCTGTCTGTCTGTCTGTCTGTCTGTCTATCTATCTATCTATCTATCTGTCTGTCTGTCTGTCTGTCTGTCTGTCTGTCTGTCTATCTGTCTATCTATCTATCTATCTATCTAGAGTAACTGGGCTTCTGTGTGCACGTTGCAGCTAAAGGTTAATGTTATGGCTACCAAAACGCCAGTAAATATCCCACTGTCTGTCTGAAGCTTAAATTTGTCAGCATAAGAAGCATGTATGTTGGAGTGAACTCATCATTGCAATAAATATATTAGTGATTGATGCAGTCTCTGAATGGATAAATTATCTTTGTCCTATCTCAGTCATCAGTAAAACTTTTAACCAGTGTTGTTCATTAACAACTAAACGTGTGAAAAATTGCAAGCTGCTTTCATCAAAGTGATCAGTTTTAGCAAATGATATTTATTTTATTACATCACATCCTGACCAAACACACACACAAACACACACACACACACACACACACACACACACACACACACACACATTCTTACTGTTTGAACTGATAGTTGTTTTTCTTCCAGTAAAATACAGAAGTGACTAAAAATAATCTTCATATGGTTGAACTCTCTCAATACATTTCTACTGGCCTTACTTTATCTTCAGACCTTGCAGATATTAGGCTACTTAATAGCAGAGACTTGAACTTTGCAGTGACAGCTCTGACATTGCACAACTGTTAGTTACATGATCAATATTCTTGATTGACAGTAGTAAAACAGAGCAGGATACATAATTTCTCTAATTGGCCAGTATGTTAGCTTTTTTTTAAAAAAAATCTTTTTACCTTTAAGTGTCAAGAACATTTGTTTAAGGTTTAACTTTGTGTTCTGTATTTTTGTTTTAATGTGTTTTTAATTAGTATTTGATAATTTGTTATTATGTGTTAAGGACGTATGCATCACTTTTGTCAAAGTTGTAAATGTGTTTTTATAAATATATCTGATTTAGTAGTATTAGTCCCCGTTTCATTAAACTATCTATAGCAGGAATGTCCAAAGTCGGTCCCAAGAGGGACGTTCTTCTGCACGTTTTAACATATTTCTGCTTACATGACTCAAATTAACACCCTATGAAGTTATGCACAATAACTAATTAAGTTGAGTCATTAATCTGAGCAGGTATACATTCAGGATTGTGGCCCAAGGACCAGAGCTGAATACCCCTGGTCTATAGCTTCAGCAGTGCTCAGTTAAAAGCAACAACACATCAGCTTGCAGTACCGTTTGAGGTACCTGTTGTGTCGAGTGCTGTACTTTTCCCACAACCTGAATTTTCAAAATTTTAGCTTGTTGACAACCTGCTTTACCCAGTAGCTGTGGATTTGAGGTCTCATCCATTCTAGCTTAATTCAACTTTAACTATACACCTGTAAAGCTGCTGGATGATTGTTACTATGCACCTCATTGTGAAAGCAGTTCAACCTGTCAACTTCAAACTTGGTGAGTGTATTAACGACCATTTTACTTAAATCAATATCCACTGAATACAGAAAAGTCAAGGAAATTATCTCTTTCTCAAGGCAGAGCCAATGTTACAGGCCACATCTACAGAATATGTTGTAAACAGCAGTTGTCTTTTCCAAAGAATCTCCATTTCGCTCTGTGTTGTAAACACTGTGACCATGACCTTGTAAGATAGCCCCCCTCCCCCCACTTCCTCTCAGAAGGCTATTTCAACCCTCCCTTTAGCTGTCACTTTGCAATAATTTTTGAGTCTGTTATAAGCTAACCTTGTCCGTGTTTTAGTTTATTACAGCACACACATACACCTACTGACCATGATCTGATTCTCCCTGTCTGTCCAGAGTGGAGCATGGACAAAAGGTGCACATATTTTGGCATATTTTGATCTGTTTCACTTTCTTTTGGCATGCTTGAGATTAGTGTAGCGCTTACAGCTACAAGCTATAGTAAATTCATTCTGAGCAGGCACACTTTGAACAGGCCTTGCACCAGAGCATACAAATACAAATCTGGGCACAGAGGAAGTCATTATCTGCAAGGCCGTACTCCGCTCAGATCTTAAGAACCTTAAGCCATCTGAACAAATAATCTGTTCCAAACGATAACCACAGCATGAGCTGCATCCTTTGTAGAAATGTGTAATTTTTTACCTTTCATCAAAAAGACAGCATGTCTGCTCATGCAGCATAGTTTAACTTACCCTGTAGTCACTGGCAGTGACGTAGAATATGGGTTGGAAAGCTAGCCAGATGATGCAGGTGGTGTACATGGTGAACCCGATGAACTTGGCCTCGTTGAAGTTCTCTGGGCATTTGCGGGTCTTGAAAGCATAGACTGTGCAGAGGATGATGAGTATGCAGTTGTAAGTGAGAGACATGAGCATGCTGGAGTCTTTGCTGTTACACTTGAGGGTGACCACGTCTCTCCTCTCTGGGCTCACTTCCTTTCTCACGCCTGGCGCTTCAACCAGCAGCCAGACCACCACCACTACAAGCTGGCAGGAAATCAGAGCACCACAAATGGCAACCTGAGAGGCCGGGCTGATAAATCGAGGCCTCTGGGCTCCATCCTTCACTCCGCTAAAGATCCGAGCAATTCGATTGGTCTTGGTTAGAAGGGCTGAGTAGCATACGGCAAAGGAGGTGCCCAAACCGAGTCGCCGAAGTGTACACACTGCTGTGGAAGGTTTGGCGATGTAGATGAATGTCATGCTGTAACACATCAGCACTCCCAGCAGAAGAATGTAAGAAAGCTCTCGTCCACTGGCCTTGACCACCGGTGTCTCATTGTGTTTAAGGAAAAGGCCAATAACGAAGAGTGTGCTCATCATCCCAAGACAGGAAATGGTGACCGGCCCAATGGCCCAGGCATCTTCCCAGCGGATGTACTCCTCAGGCAAGTCATAACATCCCGTAAGATTGGCCAGTGGCCACTGCCCAAAGCTACAGTCAGCACAGGTGAACTCATCCTGCAGGTACTGGTAGGGCTGACAGGGGATGCAGATCCAGCAACACACATCTCCTGGCTGCATACTTTTCACCTCATTCTTTCTACACGGGTCACTACACTGAGAGGTGGGCACGACCTGGCCAACCCAAGGTATCAGGCTGGTGTTTAAGGTCAGGCTTTGTGCCCAGTAGCCAACATTGCGGTAGACGTAGCGTCCATCCTCCTTGTGGTAGTGAAAGATATTGTAGCGACCAACGCTGTCTCCAAAGGTATCAAAACGAATCACATTCTCTGTATCAGGAGGACGAAATGGTGCTGAAAGAGAAAAAGAAAAAAATCTGAGTCTGTTTCTTTGATATATCCTCTTTGATTTAACTATAGTTTGAGATTCACACAATGTCATATATCAAGGCATTTAGCAGCATTATAAAATAAAGCTGAAATGAGTCACTGAAATGAGACTGAAATGAATTTCAAGTAAAAAATACCAAGAACTGAAAACACTAATCCATTTTATGTCCATAAAATGTCAAAAAGTGATGGAAAAGCTGCTTGTAAGGATTTGAGAGACAAACATAAACCAATTTGTAACCATTGTACCAGTTTTCAAGTCTTCCTACATTGTTTAGCAGGTTTCAGGTTGTTATTGTGTTGAAATGTATATCTTTACCCCTGTTTGCAGTGCTAAGCAATCCAGCTTTTACTTACTTTAGGATTACTCAAAAGATTCCTGCATCCATCTTTCTCACTGTTCTGACATCTACACAGCCTGTCATCACCACAGCTTCAGGGAGGGTGCTAATGAGGTAACGCTCAGTGCCTGGCTTCCTCTCTGCACATGGTGTTAGCAATTACGCTCAAATAATTCAGTCTTTTTTTTTTATTATTGAGTCAGATTAGTATGCTTTTCAGAGAAATAATGTCTTTAGACATGTTCCCAGTAGGCTGTCATCTGTCTAATAGAGAGAAATTCCTTCAATTGAACGATCTTACTGTAAATGCCTGGCTATTCTGTCATAGTTAGTTTTTCCATTTACATTAAGGAACTTGCAGTTTTTTGCCATGAATATATAGTTAGTTATTTGTCAGACTATTATTGTTTATTTAAAGAATGGCGATTGCTATGCCTTCGCCCTCTTTAAACGCTGCAGAAACATTCTTGTATCCATATCTAGATCTACAGTATTCATTCATACTATTTGACATGACTGAATCTTGTTTGTCTAAAGGTCATTATCCCAGAACCTACAACCTGTTTTTTTTTCTGACATGCACTGTTAACTGGGAGACCAACTAACCTGGTTTGAGCTTTTTGCACGAATGTCTACTTAATGCAGCTGACTGCAGGTGTACTTCAGTTAACCTGTGAAAACATTTCAAACACTACTGACAAAAGCAGGATTCACAACTCCATGCTTGGATTTAAAACATTATAAAAATGAAACTGTTATGTCTAACTTTTTATTTAATAAAAATTTAATATTTATTTTATTTAATAACATGTGTAATGCTTGTTGCATTTAAAATGAAAAACACATAACATTATTTGAAAGAGCTGGATCAGTGTTGGATTATTAGGTACAATTGCATAAATAATGCCGTTTATTATTATTATTATTATTATTATTATTATTAAAATTAACTTCTGTTCATTGTAGTATTTGACTGATTTAGCAGACATTCAAGCTGAATGGTTTACGAGAAGATTAATACACCATGACACTAGCTTTATTCTGTCTGAAAAATGATTAGTTTTCCAGCTTTTGTTGTTTGATTTTATACAGAGCTTAGTGGTTCACCTGTTTTTCTCCTTTGGGTGTTGTAATGACTCTTGGGACCGACTAATTTAAGGCCTCTTATCCATTTTTAAATCTCTAGACAGTGAAATCCTTTGGGCATTTTTTACCCTTTTTTAGAAATCATGAAGAGCATAAAAGCACAGCTGGATAAGAGCACAGCATTATCATTATCTCCCATCAATGAAAATGTCAGTATTTCCATAAACTGAAAGATAACCCAACCCTAGTACAAAAGTGAGAGTATTTGAACGGTTAAGCTTGTTATTTATGATGTGTGCATGAGCTGATGCAGTTAGAGTCACGAGTTACGGGTGTTGAACTTTTTTTTTTAGACAAGAAGAAAATAAATCATGGTCCACGAGTTTCTGAAAAGTTCAAACCAAAGTGCTCTGCTTTGCATTCATGCAAGGAAAAAAAACACCCTCAAAGTATGAGAGTGTGGAAATGGTTTCATCGCTGCTAACTGAATCATTACCACATTTATCTGCAGCAGTGGTGTAGAAACATATAATTTCCCTCGCTCTAATTCAATATTTTATATGAACTGGTGAAATTAATGTAAAATCAGATAATGTAATATTGCCTGCTGTATGGCACACGAAGAAATTAAAGTTTTACACAGCACAAATGAATTTGTCATCAGAAATGTGTTTCTAATGTGCTCCATTTAAATATTTGCCCATTAGAATATTACTCACCATCAAACTTGACTTTCAGAATGTAGTCCCTGTAAAACTTTCGGCCATTGCCGGGTTTCAGAGCGTCACACACCTTGGTGGAGTTGGGGCATAAAGCCTGCCTCATGTTGTGTAAGGCAGCAGCAATTGCATAGACAGCATTCACTACAAACATGATCTTAGATTCTGGCTGAAATGGAACGTCACGGAGCGAGTGTTTTCCACAGCCCAGGTTGTGGAGGCTGCACTGGAACTGGTTTTCCCAGTATTCTTTAAACCATGGATTCCTTGTATTGTTGTATGGATGCAAGTTAGTGAAGTATTCATTGAATTGGGGGATTTGATAGGAAGCCAGTTCAATGGTGAATGCGCCGTCTGCCACAGCCTCGCTTCCCCTCACAACACTCTCCTGTGCTCCCCAGCCATCGCTGGCTACCCAGGTGAAGGTGACGTTCATGCGGTTGGCCGCCACCAGCAGCTCACGGGCGTCCTCACTGCGTGTGAATAGGATGACCACTTTGGCATTAGACTTCTGCTGAAGGGAACGGATTACATTCTCGTAACTCCAGCGGCTCATAGAACGGCTGACCTTGGCTGAAGTGGCGATGCAAATCTGGCGGGCACGAGCCTCCTGCTGGAAGGCATCAATGCCAGTCTCACCATAGTCTCCCTCTGAAGCCACTGTCGATACGTATGTCCAGTTGAAGTAACGCAGGATCTCTGCCATAGCCTTCGCCTGGTAGAAGTCAGGGGGTACGGTCCGGGCAAAATAGTCATACCGGGTCTTGTCACTTAGTTTGGCACTGGTAGAGGCATAGCTGATCTGAGGGATCTGGAAAAGTCGCAGCAGGTTTGCCACCTGGAACAAGGAAAACATCACAATAAGTCCTTCAAATCAGCCATTATCTTTATTAAGGTAATTATACATAGAAATATATGTACTGTTGTGATAACTTTGAAGTCAGATAACATACACCTGCTGCCACCTCTCAGAATGATTATAATTGCACATCTTTAAATAAATTAATGAAATTGTCTAGATTGCAGACTTTCTCCATGCAGATGCAATTAGTCTCACCCCATTTGGTCTTTGATTTGCTCACTGGATTCCTGCTGCGCCCTTTGAAACCTAACTCCCCTGCTGATACTGACTTAGTGGCACGATCCTGCTTTTAACCATTATGAGCATTTCCTGTTTATCTAATCCTTTCTGATCGGAAACATGCTCATCAAAAACTGTGTGGTAACAGGTGTTTCTTGGAACAAATGGGAAGTACCAGATGACAAAAGGTTCTTTTGTAGTTCTTGCTGTGCTTTTGAGAGTAGCAAACACTGATATTTTATCATGCATTTCCACCTCCAAAATATATGTGCACTATTTGAAAAAGGATCAAGTTTTTAGGCAAGTTCAATGATGTGAATTGTAGAGACCACCGAATTAACAAGGTGGCTTTTGCTGAAGAACCAGATTGTTTTCGAATTATTGAGAAAGAAAGAAAGAAACTGCTGGTATAATGTGGGGGAAATAAAATGTTATTTACTAATGTAATAATAATTGTCACAGTGGTGTCTTTCACATGAACATACTTGTCGACTCATACATCTACAATACCTACAGGTGCGGGAAATTTGACTGTTTTTAATGCAACATTAATGAGCGCTTCAACTCTTAGATTTATCTTGGACACTGCATGTCCTTCCACCTTTTTTCAGCCATTTCCTAGTGGATGAGCAAGTGTACAAGGATCATCATCCAGTTGAAAGGTTCTCTTATTCATCTTTAACATTTTGACAGATGACCTAACAATATCCTGAAGCACCCTTTGATATGATGCAGAAATCCTTGCTGAATGAGTGACAGGAAGCTGCCCTGTCCCCGAGGCAGCTGTGCAAGCCAAGACACAGCAATTCTAGCGTAACGCTTTACATTTTGCTGGAGTTTTTTTGCATTAAAACATGTCTTTTGATGTGTTTTAAACCTGGCGGCTCTTTAATTTTCCCCTTTCAGAAAGAACTATTCCAGGAGGTCTGTTTTTTTTTCCCATCTGCTTTTGGTAAACGTGTTGCATTCTAATGGTCTCTTTGAATAGCAAAGATATTAGCATAAATCAGAGTGAGATCCATAAACACAGCGAGATGAGTGATAAATGAGCCAATAACAGTAACTTCCAGGCTATATGACATATTTAAATTATTGAGAGACTGCTTTCAAATTAATTGCAGCAGGACAGTCAAAAGAACTGATCCTGAGTCATGAAACCATCCAAACAATAAATTAGTAAAAAAAAAAAACTGTAATATTTGGGTCTTTTGCCACATTGGTAAATGTTAACTTGTACGAGCACTTTTGCAGTCATTCCGACCACTCAAAGAGCTTTACACTACATGTCACAGTCACCCATTCACACACACACAGACACTCATAGCACAATAGCCCCATCAGAGGGCAATTCAGGGTTCAGTGTCTTGCCCAAGGACACTTAGGCATCTATTCAGGGGAAGCCTGGAATCAGTCCACTGACTTTCCGGTTGGAAGACAACTGTTCTTCTACCTGAGCCACAACCACCCCCATTGAGAGTACAGCTAGTTGTTATAAAAAAAAATTACAGTCCAAATTCCTAAACAACATCACAAGATATTTATTGGTTATTTATTCAACATTGGTTAGTTTCACCTAAAAGTTTCAGATCAGTTCAATATATCCTTATCATGAAGACAGGCTAATCATGTTTCTATGTCTAAATTAATTTCTCTGCCCCCAAAACTGCCTTGTCAGCCTTCTTCCAAATGTGTAGACACAGTTGGCAGCACTGTCTCCATTCCTTTAAGAAGAAATAAGAGTATAATCAAAAGTGGTATTAACATGAATGAATCAATTCAATTCAATTCAACTTTATTTATATAGCGTCAAATCACGGCAATGCCATCTCAAGACGCTTTACAGACAGAGGGGAAAACATAATGAAGGCCAATTCATAACAGCCTATATAAGGAAACCAACAGATTGAGTCATTGAATCATTTTCTGCATCATTCAGTCTTTTATCTAATCTACAAAACAATTTTAATGGTTATAATATATTAAAAGAACCTTTTATGATGTGCATCTTTTTGAAGACAGTCCATTTCTTTGATTTAATTATGGAAACTTGTTTAAATGAAAGAGTTTATGACCCACTAAGAACTCCAAACACATGAATGATGGCCTTTGTTTGTTTTGTTTATTGTTTGGCTGTTGTTGTTTTTAACTATCAGTAATGGTTTATCATTGCATCTCTAAATACATGTCAAGCCTTATAGTAGATATATCCAAAAAGTTATCTCCTGCAGATTAGCATGATGCAACTTTACTTCAAACCGATCTGTATTTTTGGAAGAAAAAACATGCAGTCTGTAAAGAGTGCCACCTTTAAGCATTTCATTGTGTGAACCAGATGTACCTTTCTGCATATACTGTACATTTCATTTTTAATACGCAACATCAAGAAGATATACTCAGAAATCGGAAGTAAATGATGATGGAAAAATAAAGTGAGACATGAATCTGTAGTTTTTATCGAACATTTAATCCTGCCATATTTGTACCCTTAAAAAATTGCTTATGGATAATTAGTGACATGGAAGATTTTAGTTAGTAACTACTGTTAAAATAACTACAACTTTGTTCAAAGAGATTGAAAACGCAATAGCTGTCTTTGTTAACAAAAGAAAAGCACTCAGAAAAGTTGGAAGTGTTACTGCAGGGGAGATACAGCTATTCTCGAGGGATCTGAATCCAGGCCAGTAAGGCTACATAGGGTCTAGCCTTGGGGTCTTTATTCTCTATAAGCGCTGACTTGTTCTTAACAGATACAGAACACATGTATTAATATGCCAGAAGGCATGAAGCCATCAAGGTAAACTGGTTTGTGCATCAGAACCAGTAAAAAAAAGCTGAGGAATCTGTGCACCTCCCACATACAAACAATACATGAAAACCCCAGACTTTGCTTAAACAGGACAATATGGATTTGTGTATTAGGTTTGATATGTAACATTAATCGATACATATTTGGGCTCATTTTATTATTTGTTGTAATATTTAGGCGAGAACATACTGTCGTGCACGACAAAATGCGCCTATGTGTCACATCTGTATGCATGCAGATATGGATGCATGTTTGCACATATGGTATATTATTATGATCAAAGATAATGCAACATACAGTTATTGGGAGAGCACCTGCACGTGAAGGGTAATAATGGTGTGAACGATGGTCATGGTCACACTGGTCTTTTTGAAATCTGGCGAAGTACTTTTGACTTCCAACCAAGTGATGTCACAGACAACTAAGAAATTGCAATGTCAAATGTCACATGCTGTGTTTACTTGTAACTACGGCAACCAGCAGAATGGTATTCCTGAAAGCGAAAGTAGCTTTATGAAAAAGAATGTAATCAAACCCAAACCACGATTGGTTTTAAAATATGTCAAAGTAATGTATGTATTTGTATTGCTCGGACATCACAGGATGCTGTTATGAGTCATATCTAAGCATATGACCTTAAATAAATATGTGTGTCTCCATCAGGGGATATATACAGTATTTCCAAGAGTTGGCTTTATTGGAACTTATTTTTCAGATAAAGTTGTTTCAGATATTGTTTGTTGGCTGTTGTTTGTGCCATTAGCATAGTTTGTTTGCATTCTGTGGCTGTAAGTGAACAGAGAAAATTTAAAAGCATCTCCATTGGTCTTCAATGAAAACCATCCCACTGGCGTACAAATCCAGAACATTTAGAATTGGTTTTCTGCTGCTGTGGAACAGTACAAGTTGCTCTTGGTGAAACACGTCCAGTTTGTGAGTGATGATGCAGTTTTGTTTAGCTTTGTTTTTAAATAAAATTTTGGAGTTGAGTGATGCAGATTGTCCTGTTGCCAATTAATGTGTGTGTAATATCCAGTCACTATTTGCACTGAAATAGTCCTCATCAGTTGTCTGTATTGGGTTATGCCAGATACCAACAAACAAGAAGATATTGTGGGGTTTAGTATGTATTTTGCTCTCCACTAGGCAGTGATGAGTATTTATAGACACAGCTGTGGGTCTTAACTGAGATATGAATGAATACAAAATGCCAAAAGAGGGGATCCTTGCAGATGGTGTCTGCTGCATCAGACTCATCTTAACTGTAGTTGTTTGTTCAGCGTGGAAAACACTGAAGTTGGTCAGGGAGGTAGAGATATATACAGGTGTACTGTTTGGGGTTTTGGAGTGCAGTTGTTTAATAACCCTGGACATTGTGCCATTCAAATAAAATGTGCCAACTTACTCCAGCAGGAATTAATATGAATTATTGCCAACAGGGAGGATTTTCATGTTGTCTGTGAAAATGCTGCCAATTAAAAAGAGAGAGAAGTTCTTTTCATCCATGCACCAGAGTCCTGAAATGTCCTAGTAATGAGACTGTAAATGTCTGCAGTGTGCACTGCAGACTTTCAGAGGAGAATTTCAACTCAAGCTCACACATTCTGGATTTCTGCAGAAGCTGGAAGTCTGAAATTAAAGGGATGAGGTGCAGGGGGAAAGCTGCAGAATGAAGAAGGGCATGCATGGATCCATTGTGGAAATCATTGTATTTGCTTTTCAACACATGAAATGAAAAGCACCTTTTTATGAGTTTATTAACATTAGCAGAAACTGCAAATGTTGAAATCCAGAGATCCAGTGATTGGCATACCAGAGACATACAAGACAAATGAAAATCTTCAGTGCTCATGAATAAAACCTCCTCACCCCAACTGTCTAGGTCTCCTTTGGCTTAGACATTTTGTTGCAATGACTTAAAATTATTTCTAAAATATTCAGTCATTTAAATTGATGAATTCTTAAGAATTTAATGGGCTGAGTTTCTAGGTTATTCTAAACTCCTCAATCATTCGCATCAAGTCAGACTAACTGTGAGACAAAATAATGAACTTTGTATCTTTTAAAGATTCACCTGAAAAATTCCAAATTTTCATTTGTATTGTTGGACTGTGGACACAGAAGTTTAAGAATTTGCTTTACATCAGATATGCTTAATTTATAAGTCAATATCATAATGGTGTAAGTTTGATAAAGTGTTGTTATTCTCTTTATTTCTTGATTTATTTGCAAGACGTAAAATACAACACTATAGAAACTGCTTGTGCTTTTAGATATTTTTAGTCAGTTTTTAAAAACATGTAGCTACATGAGGGAAATTTAAAGAGATAAGTGTATAATAGAGGGTTGAAATGGAGAAACTTGTATTATAAAACACAAAGATTACATGTAACAAATTATACGTATTCACTCATTCATATGATCTAACAATAGTATTAGGTGGGAAAAAAAAACATTAATTGTTCGGAAATTTCTCAGTGCTCATAGTGGTGAGTAATTTCTCTGTAGAGTATTAAATAGAAATGTAATCCACTTACAGTACATGTGGCTGATGAAAGGCTGTAAAGCACAGTGGCAGACGTGACACTGATACAACAGGATTATCGGAAATCATTAGATAGATGTTTACAAGGCCTATACAAAACATGAAGGCCCTTCAACCTGACAATGTGTGTCCCTGACATGTGTTACTGTAGACTGAGTGTTGAAACCTCTGATATTAAATGTAGAAAACAGATCAGGAACATATAGTAAATTAGTAATACTTAACATACAATTCATATCATGAATAGATACTATTTGTTTTGCTAGATGGCACAACTGCAGTTAGATGGTCTCTGTGGCACAAATATTTCAGGTAAATAATTGCAGTTTTGACTATTTGAAAGAAATGTTGGACATGTTTGGACAAGAGGGATAAATTACAGAACATCAGAAATGTGGGTCAACATAGGCAGAGAGAGGCACCATACAGGACTAAAATGTTTGTGGAAAATAACATCATTGCTTGCTGTCATTCCTGTTTAGTAATTTGTACATAGCACACATGTCAAATGCTGCTTTTTCATTACATGGTGTCATGCTTTATAGTACTACCTCAGCAATGGTTTCCAGTGTGCCAAGCTGATACCATAAAGTGAAATTAAAGCACTGCAGAGCATTAATTGGTCCGAGAATCATCACCTGTATGCATAACAACTCTTTGCAGCTGCATGCATACACCAACACACAGACTTTTTCTATGAAGTTGTTTGAAAGTGGACATGAATTAAAGATATCTGACCACACGGTTCGCATGTGTCAGCAAGGCTAAAAAACAAGCCTGCTTACCAAGTTTCAATTTACTGATCTTTTTTTTTTTTCCAGCTCAGTTGTTATGATCACTGCCAGCAGATATTTAAATAGTTCTGAACTAGAAACCAGCCACAAACTTCTTCAGCATGTGCGTCTTATCTAATATGATGCTTTCCATGTAGACGGAAAAATGCTACAATAGAGCATAGAAAAGCAGATATGATGTTTTCACATTACATGTTAATGCAGAGTGATCATGCATGCATGGTGAATGTGAAAAACATGGAGACATCTGATAAAATGTGTGATAGCGTGAGCCCAGCATGCTGTGTGTGGTAGTGAAAGCTCTCAGGCTAAGAATCACTGAATATGTTCAAATTTAAATTTACATTGTCACAAAGCTGGTTGGCTTTTTTTTTTTTCTTTTTTTTTTTTTGTCACAGAAGAACAACAGAAGCGAAAACTGGAGTACAATCAAGAAGCTGACCAGAAAAACGTATCTTTAAAAAAAAAAAAAAAAAAGAAAAGGGCATAATATTTTATGAATATTTATTTTCTCAGGACCTTTTTTTTTGGATACGTCTTCCTATCAAATAAACAGAAGTGAAAAATGCAGAGACAACAACCCCCATCTGCCCCGTGTTCGTTTAAATGTAGCCTACATAGAAATACAAAAACAGCAACAATTTACCAGGTGAAGTGATAATAATATGTTACCGTAATGAATTTTATTCATGCAGTATGTTTGATGTAATTTTGAAGTCAAGTTCCAACATCTGAATATTTACAGGAATTTAAAGTTCATTGCTCTTTATACTTGCATTTTCATGTCATATTAGTCACATAAAATTACTTTAAATTTACAAAAGATAAAACAAAGCTCTTTGAAAAGCTTTAATATAAAACTACTTTTCTTTCTTTTATACATTCATGTCACATCTAATTTATGAGCTTCAATTGTATAATTATGTGCATCCACTAATTGTGATAAAATCAAAGGAATAAATAGGAACATACAAATAAGAGACCGAGAGCGCGACTTAATCCAGGAAATATCAGGCCTACTTTGTGGAAATGTCA
Organism: Telmatherina bonti; assembly: GCF_933228915.1. Taxonomy (NCBI): domain Eukaryota; kingdom Metazoa; phylum Chordata; class Actinopteri; order Atheriniformes; family Telmatherinidae; genus Telmatherina; species Telmatherina bonti. Next base: position 31,685,213 of record NC_136624.1, read on the forward strand.
TGATTTTTTTTCTACACGAAAAGCCCATCTGCTCTTCCCAGAAGACTATCGCAGTGTGCTTCTACAGCAATAACACTGTATTCCCAGAGCAGCAGTCCTTAGCTCCACTCAGTATCACACGTATATGGCCCAGTGCAGCACCGTGAAACACTCAGGCACACGTATGCACCAGGAAGCGGGCATCCATGCACATGCACCAAAAACAGTGGCATTAGCAATGCATCATCCTTTATATCTCTTTACAGTCCACTCTGTTCTCTTATACCAACAACTGGCTGTAAAATCCTGCAAAATGTTCAAAATCCAAATGATCAACATAGCAGACGCATCTGACTTTCTGCAAACCTGCCATTACCATCTGATATCAGAAAACATTCATTAACTCTGTGTTGTGGCTTGATATGTCTTTCAACTGCACAAATAGTAGATTCTGCAGAGCCACTGAATAATCCAATCATTGTCAATTATTTACGATTTCCGAGCATGTTATTCACTTTTATCCATGAATATTGCATTTTCACTGCATGGCTTTTACTAATACGATTCATTATTATTGTTCTCCTTGGCAATGAATTCTGCCGTGTGTTTTTCCATGTTTCAATCCTTTTTATGACTCATGCGTGCTCCGCAGATTGGCAGAGTCTACCTGCAGATGAACACTATTTCTATAAATAGAGACAGATAAAAATGAGATTCCCAAGCTCACTTAAAGCTCATGAATACACCTTATTGCTTCAGTGTCATAGTTTATTCTACAAATATTAAGTAGATTGTTTATATCAGAAACTATTTCTTTAAATCATTCAATGCAGCATTGTTAATATGTCCTTTCTGTTACATGTTATGAATCAGTTAAAATGGCCATATCTCTAAAAGCTGCTCCTGGATTTCAATTAATTCGCCAAGAAGCCTCTGCACAAAAAGAGCCATTGTTTTAAAATCTCATCATGCGTTATTTCTTATCATTTGTCATTTGGTTTCAGAAATTTTGAGGCTGGGAATATTTGTTTTTATGAGCGTTTGAGTGTTTGACATTCCAGAGTTGTGTTCTCTTTATGTGCCCTGGCGATTATTATGTTTTTGCCTGGGGATGCTCTCTTAGCAGTGAGTCATATTCAGCAGCGCTTTCTGCTGTCGGGGTAACGAAAGTGAAGTCCCATCCATGTATTAATCAAAAGCCAGCCCTCAGGCAAGATGTTCCTGGACTGTAATTGGAAGATATAATACAGCTCTGATTAACCCACACATTTGGACGCTACAGACTACTGCAGCCAGTTCTGTATAAAGCAACTGCAACTTAACCCACATGTGCTTAAGGAGAAAATGCTTTTGTCCTGGCCGAAGTTGAAAGTATTTTTGTGTTTAGAATGCAATGATACAGTTGCATCTTTTCATTAATCCAGCTCTTCATAAATGAATAAAGATGCAGGTTGTGGTGAGCATATCTTCACAAGGTCTTTACTTGCTTTGCTATGATGACCTCCCGCTCCGATAAACCACAGGGACAAAGTTCAAAACTAAATCCTCAAGTCACATTAAATTTTCTACACGTATGTTCAAACTGTCCAGATGGCATCACAGACTTTTTCTTACTGTTTAAGATCCGAGCTGTGGTTGTCAAATGCTTTGACACCATATGAAGCCATGTGACTCATTCCATTTCATTCCCTCCATGAGCATGTCTGCCCGTCACCGTCTCAGCGGCTCTGCGAAACATGATCCCTCGTGTGATTGCTTGACATCCTCTGTGTGCGTGCACACCTCTGCCAACCCACCAGACAGTCCGGCTGCAACCACAGATGGGGAAGACGGAGCCTAGCCTGTGAGAGCGTCACAGAACTTCGCCTCCACACTTAACTCAATCTGTGCTCATGTAACGCCAGCATGGCTAGGCCTGCAGCCAGATCTGCCCCCATATCTGCGATTGTCACACCACAACACTAGCAGCACAGCAACACGCTCCTTCGTTGTGACAGATTTAGACAGCACTCAGCGTTCTTACCACCTGTCAGTTCGCTCTGTTCTACCATGTCGCCAGGGCAATAAGGGCCTTTGAAATAATATTATTATATGTCCTGTAACTGCCTTGCCTTTGGGGGAGAAATACACACATCTGTGTTAAGCACCTGCCGCTCTCACAGAGAGCAAGACTCCATAACCTTCCACACAGCCAGGCTGGTTCAGGCTGGTTCACCCAAAGGTCTGACAGGCTATAGATTATGCACAAACAAGGCAGCTACAAAGGACAGAAACATTATGTGAAGATCCAGCGGCGGTACAGAAATGCCATGCATTCTCTTGGCCCCAAATGCATATCTCTGTGTAATAACGATGTCAACAAGGAGGCAGTAACATGGCTAAACACACACAACTCATCTGATTTTCAAAGGGCAAATCTCATGAAGCAAATCTATAAACATTAGGAAAGAGGTGGGATTATATCTGGTCACTGCTCATTTTAAAAAGCTAATAAAAGGGTGAGAAATGATGCGAGCACACCCCATGGCTGAACTTTATTACTACATGAAGAGTTATTCACGGTGAGAAAGGGAACTGTGTCCTGTGGTCTACTCCTACTGATGAGAAAGATTCAGTGAGAAGCTAGGGCAGACCCCAGACCTTAGGCTTGTAATAGTACATCCATAAATTACCACACGACAGGGCTACTCTCTACGGAGCCCCAGATCCAGGGTTTCGCTAAAATTACAGCTCGTTTATCAAATCCTTTGTTTCCAAACTGTCCTTTTCACCAAGAACCCTTTTACAGGTGCTCTGAATCTCCTTAAATAATTCGCCGGGAGCTCTTTACCTGTTAAGCGCATCACTGTACTGTACTTTACTGTATGTTTGGCATTGTGCTTTATCAGGATTACAGTAAGCAGAGATGCAAGCAGACTTTTGGTTCAATAAGGGAAGGTTTGATATACTTTTTATTTAGTTTTGAACAATTAGTCCATAAAATATTTCATGTTAATTCATCATTGCTGACATATCTGCAAGTGTCAGAGTAACGGTTTATTTAGATAACACACTACCCCTCTAATGACGGCAGTGAACAACATAATGATAATAATGAGATCAGTTTGTGCCAAATTAAGACAACAAAATGCCAAATAGCACAGACAAAAACATAGTTATTTCCTGAAATACATTAAAAGTTACAGATGTTCAAACATAACAGCCTACTTTTTTTTCTTTTTTTCTTTTTTTTTTCATTTTCCTGGACAATTGGAGAAAAGTCTTCTTCAGGAACTTGCAAAATGATAAAGTGCTTGAAAATAAGTCCAACAAGCCCTCCAGCAGCCATATAGATAATTTGTTAATGCCCTTAAATATGATCTATAATGGCCTCCTGTGAAGTGCTGCCTCTCCAAGCGGCAGGAGGGAAATGACTTCTATGAGAGCAAGCATCATTCCCAAGTGTTTTCTTTAAGGAGTTGCAACATCTTAACAAAGGACAAGGAGGGAAGTTGGATGGCATGTTAACACATGGCACTTTTAATCTTTCATTCATGGTGATGATGATGATGATGACTGTTTTTACACTTCTGAGTTACATTCAATAATGACACGATAACACTTGATTTAAACACTTTTCTCTCCACTGGTTGGGTTTAGTGCCTCTCGTCCGAAGGCTGCTGGATAGGCTCCAGCTCCACCGCAACCCTTACTCGGATTAAGTGGTTTCAGATAATAACTGAATGAATGGTTGGGTTTAGGCAGCATCATCAGTTAGTTAGGGTTAGACGTTTAAAGCTGGTTATGGCTGGGAAATGATCCTAGTCAGAGCTGAGATGTTTTTGTTTTTGTTAGTTTTCACAGATTACATGGAGTTGCTCTCATGATCTCAGAGAAGGGAGTCTCCATAGTTTAATGCATTACTATTTAAAGTGTTCAAGTGCTGCAAAAAATAGTCAAACACATTTTTTAGCTTTGTTAACATGTCTGTAACATGTTTATTCCAAGAGTTGATTGAACCACCTGTGTCATGAGGAGCAATATTGGCTTTGGATATGTGGAGCGCTAACAGTCTCAGAATGACGAGGTCAGGCTGCATCTGCAGGAGCACTACTGACTACTTGCAGGATGAGGCTATAGCTATTATGCATGTGACAGCAGGACACCTGACGCTTTCATTCTTCATGTCTAACTCAAACATTATGTTCTAAAACAAAAGTCGATTCAGTTCATTTGGAAATTAAAATTTCCTACTCCTTCACTTCATTTTTGCAGCTTTGCAAATTTGACCCAAGAACAGTTGGATGTCTGTCTGGCTCTGCAGACATGTCCATAAACTGGTATGTAATTAATTTAATGTGCTTTGTCTCTGTGTCATCATCGCTCACAAATCCCGCACTGAAGTGGTGGATCTCTCAGTACATGGGGCTGCAGCCAGTGGCAAGGAGCTCTGCCCAACAAGGGCATCACGGTGCTCCTCCATTATCCCAGAGAGTTGGAAGCCGCTGAGGTTCAGCTAACCATTAGAATCCAATTACCAGCTAATAACACTGTCAACCCAAAGCCATTTTATCCTCTGTTATTTTGCTGAAAGTGGAGGTCATTTAACACACTAATATTTTGATGTTTTTAGTAAAATGACACCTGTTTCTTTTTCCTCTTGAAAAATCACACTATTGGTTGAAACAAATATGGCTGAATTGCCTGCAGTGTCAACAGAGGGATGGTGTAGATGAGGATCACTCTTTGAAAGAAAAAAGGGGGTCAAAAAGGATGACTTTTTCACAGAAAACCCCGCAAAATGTACAATTTTGTGAAAAACAGGTTAGTTTCTAAGGGAGGTTTTTGGGGGATTTTAAATTGCTGGAGTTGGACCTAAACATCCTTAACTTCCTTGTGACCCTCTTACAACTCTTCATCTTCGCTTTGTATATCTCTACATCTATATCCCTCTATTTGAATGTTTTGTGAGGTGTTGTAATATATCTGCATGTTCTTTATTAATTTTTTGCCCAACTAGCCTGTTTTCTTGTGAGATTGCATACATCTTTATTAAATACAAAGTATACCAGTCACCATAAAAATAATGTCCAAACATTTAGCTTTTTTTTTAGGGAATTTTTTTCCCCAGTAGATTAACTCTAGGCTCGGTGCCAAAGTCCTAAAAACAACAGCCAAAACTCTGCTGTTCAAGCACATGTTAACATAATAAGGGGCTGTGTGGAGGTGTATAATATGATAAGCCCAAATAAGGATATGTAATCACAGTTATTAAAATATCATGCAACAGATGGGTAATGCAATCACCACGACAGGCCTCATATATAAAAAAGATGACCAATTCTGTCTGACTTAGCATGACTACAGTTTAGGTAAGGATGCCACTGCCAGCCTGCTGACCTGACTGAGAACTCCTATAGAATCTGCAGATTCTCACTGTTCTGAATCCAATTAAATTTCTTCAAGGGTAAGTGTGTGCTGCTTTTTTTTTTTTTTTTTAGATAAGCATATATGTGGAGCATGACCCTGAATATCTGAAGTGAGGTGAACCGTACTCTTCTTGTAGAGGAAGAGTGTTCTCTGGCTGACTGAGCTGGGGTGATGAGCTTGAGGTAATGGTTTGAGGCAAGTGTATTTGTGCATATCAACAAGTCTTGGTTCCACAGGACACGCTGTCTCGTCTTCACAACAACTTAAAATACCACTGATGTGGCAGCAATATTACGGCTGCGAATTCGGAGATCCAATTAGCAAAGCTTTCATTGAATCAGCTTGAGTGAGCCGAAAGGAGCGCTGCTGCTGCTGAGAGGAATCAAGCCGTCACTAGTTATCCTGTCAGCCCGTCCTGAGCTCAACATCTGTAGCATGTCTGCCTCTGACAGGACCTTTGCTAAAGTGTGAATTACAGTGAAAGAGAAAGAGATCCTGTAAATTAGATCATCCAGGCATCCAGGCATTCAGGTAAACAGATCCTCTTGTGGAACCGATACTCATAAAGTCCCTGTGTTAACATCTCATAAGAGGTAATTGCACATGGTAGTTAAGACTAAGTGGACAGTTATATGTCTATCAATCACAATTGCATAGAACCTGTATTTCCTCTCTCTCTCTCTGGATCTCACCTATTCCTACAGTAGCTGCTGATCAGGAAATACACTCCTGAGTGTCTTACCAATTTATTTCACGGTGTACAACAAACTGGTTTTAGTTTAAAAACAAATGAAAGGAAGGATTATCATAGATGCAACATGGAAAGTGTGTTTTCATTAATTCCTACCTGAATGGACACATCACTGTAGGAGCCCCCGATCACCCCCGAGATAGCCAGAGGGACATCATCATGAATGGCGTAGGAACCATCAGGGCACGTGTACTCGCTGTCGTCCACTTTGGTGAGTGAGGCTCTAACAAACTCTAGAGACTGCTCCAGAGCGTAAGTGTCCTTCGAGCATGTGTCCAGTATATGGGCACCCAGTCTAATTCCAGGAAGAATGTGCTCATCCTTGTTAATCTCATCTAAAGCCAGTAGCATGGCCTCCAGTCTCTGGATCCCTCTTTGTGAATTGATTTTCCCACAGTCCTCTGCTCCTTCACCCTTCTGGTGAACAGGAAACAGACCACCAATCATCAAATCACCATCCAGGGTGATCTCCTTCTTGGAGTCAGTGTTATAACCCACCACTGGTAAACCCTGGGGAGCCTGGGCAAAAAGAGAGATGCAGACACACAGCAGGCAGAGACAGGACAGCCAGAAGGGTCGGGGCACAGGGTGCACCCCCAACACAGGGAATTTCCCTAGTGACATATCCCTGTGCAAAACAAGGACGCCCTGCCCGTGGATTCTGGTCCGTGTCTGGTCAGCTCCTGATGACAGTCGCAAATAAAAATTAAAATTAAAAAAAATGTTTTAAAAAAAGACTCGTAAGGCGCAGCAGCACCAGCAGATCTCAAAGCACAAGTGTTGTTATTCTGACAGAGGCCATTGACAGCATCGTTGCATCCTCTTCGCTCTTCTCTTCTTCAGTGTTTGTAGATTACAGCCTGCAGATCAAACAGAGAGAAATTCACTCTCAGCTTTTGATTCAAAGTACAATGATCCCTTTGTCTCACAAAGACCGTGTCTGCCAGGGATAGACTCCTTCAGTGGAAACATTTGACATAATCTGCACAAGTAAATAAATAATTATGTATTCATATGTTGTTTGATGATAGTTGCAACAGCAAATGAGGAAGAAAAAAAAATCACTTGTTAGCAGCCTGTTATATTAAGCACAACTCAGCTGGATTGCATTCATAAACCAAATAAGTCTACTTTGATTAAACATTTCTTCAATTTGTTCCTCTGAAATCCAAATGACTTGTAACCCTCCAAACGTGTCTGTAATGCAGATGGGATATTAAAGGCGGGGCTTTGCATGCAGTGAATAATCTTGACATATTGGGCTAATAAGTGTTGGCAGAAGCTCGAGGACAGAGTTCACTGTTGGAGCAGAGTTCACTGAAGACAACACAAACATCCTTCAAACTGTTTTTCTCCTGTCTTCAAGCGGAACACCGTCAATCCCTCTCTGTAAAGGGCCTCATTTAGAGAGAGTGTTATCATTTCAGGCTTATTTTCCCCTCTCGCTGTTTCATTGTCTGTGACCTCGTTTCACTTTTCTGCTTAGGCAGATGATTGTAGAACTCTTTTAGAATCACGTGCGCATTCTGTACGCTGAAAGTCTGCAGAGATAACAAATTGTGTCCTCAAGAAACAATTTGTCAAATCACATTACTTGTTGTTTTACAGAAACACGCTTCATGCAAGTAAATAATACAAACTGTGCATTTGGAGTTTTTTGTCGGAAAAACTCTGCAGCTTATATGGATTCTTTTCTTTAAAAGTAGGCTGCTATTTAACTTTTCTCTCTTATCGTATATAGAAAACAGAATAAATAAGTGCAGCCAACTTAATACATAACATAACAGTCTACTGTCATTTAAGGGGAGGGACTCTTTATAGTTTTTTTTAATGATTTTTTTAATCTGTTGTAGTTAATACTGAAATTTACAGACAGCAGATTAAGCGAGCATCAGTTTGGAGAAATTTTGGTGAAAAGAGCAAAACCCACTGTGACTTATGTTTTATATAAGTAAAGGATTAGCTGAAACTCACACCATGCTATTATGTAAATGAGTTAGTAAAACCACAAAGGGGTGTGTGTGTGTGGGGGGGGGTCAGATGGGGTGCAGATGCTTTGAATCTTTCTGAACTGCTGAACACAGAAAGTTGCCCAAAACAAAAAGTTATTTGACCTTTAAAAAGTAAGTTAACCAGCTGCAGAGATGTTTATGACGAAACACAACTAAGGGGCTCTGTGAACCCAAATAAGAGGGTAACTTCAGTTGGCTCATAAATTTAAGTTGTCGGATCTAATCATGTCTACTCATGTTATGGACGTGTTAATCCCTTTGAGTTGCGTCTGTGAGATGAGTACATCTGAATAGGACTCTCAAGAGTGCCTAATTTAATATTTTGGTTTACACTCTTAAATAAGGCTGACACAACACTTCTAATCAGAAATGCTTTGCAGCTGGGTGTCTTCATTGTCTCACAGCAAGAAGCTTCCTGGCCTGAACCGCAGCCTTTCAGTGTAGAGCAGGGGTGTCAGAATCCAGTCCTCGAGGGCCGGAATCCGTCAGGTTTTTGTTGTTTCCTTCCACCAACACAACTGATTCAAATCAATGGATCCAGCAGCTTCTTGTCAACCTGTTTGAGTGTCGGTCAGGTGTGTGTTGGAGCACAGAGAAAACAAAAACCTGCAGGATACCGGCCCTCCAGGACTGCAGTTTGACACCCCTGGTGTAGAGTTTGCATACTGCATGTGTTAAAATGAACTGCTGTTTGTCTGTCTGGCTCTGCAACCCTCACCTGGCTGCGAGGACAACCTCCAGCCCTCTGTGACCCCACATTAGCATAAGCAGGTATAGAAAAAGGATGGAATCATGGAATACAGACTTCTCAACTAAAGAATGAGTGGGTGAGAAATCCAGTCACAAAACACTTTTGATTAAACTCGCAAAAACAAAAAAACAGTCGTGAACAGAAATATTAAGCTGGACAAACTTGAGACTGCAATTCAGATTTATTCAAATTCTCAATGAACTGAGGCAACTTGTGAACACAGTTTAAAAAAAAGAAACAGGTGTGGATCCAAGTGTCTGTCTTAACTTTGTTAAACTTAAGATTTTACCCTCAGTTAACCTCTGCATTTAGATTCACACAACACCAGAACCCCTTATTGTCAGGCTGCAAACAAGTGGAATAATCTGCCAGTGGAGATTAAACTTTCACCAAATGTAGAAACTTTTAAATCCAGGTTAAAAACATTTCTTTTCTTATGCGCCTATGCATGACATCTGCACAGTGACTTTTACTTAATTCTGCTTGTAATTATATTCATATAATTTATTATTTTATTATGATTTTCATATTCATATTCATTCATTTTCTGAACCGCTTAATCCAATTCAGGGTCGCGGGGAGGCTGGAGCCTATCCCAGCTGGCTTTGGGCGACAGGCAGGGTACACCCTGGACAGCTCGCCAGTCCATCGCAGGGCCATTATGATTTTGTTATTTGTAAATTCTTTTATGCTTTTTTTTCTGTAATGCTTTTAATGTTTCATGTAAAGCACTTTGAATTGTCTTGTACATAAAAGGTGCTTTACAAATAAACTTGCCTTGCCTTATTGTGTTTATTCAACAAGCACAACAGTAGGATGCCTTTTTTCCTTTCTTTTTTTAATACAATGAATATTCACTATTTATGTTTAGTGATGCCCTGGTGGATTTGTGAAAATTAATATCGGCCAATATGAGAGAGATTTTCAACTTGCTTAATTTTAGTACAACTTCGACATACATAGCAGTCCATTTGATGAGTCCAGTTTTTATAAAGGATGGTTTAAGAATAAAGAGGATTTTGCACAGTACGTTTAAGAAACCGTATCAAATTTCTGAGGCATTTTTCCTCATCAGATTGCCACGAAAACACAAAATAATACGTACTGATCCAATGAACCACTGATCATAGAGGTTCACAGACAAAAAAGACTTGCTTGCCAACTTTTGTTTGACACAAGCAGGTTTAATCTATTTTAAATCCACCATCATTCAAAGCAGATCTACTGCAGATGAAAAGATCACAAAACAAAAGTAAAGTTTACACATGGTTGTCTTAACAGGGGCAGTCCTGTGCCATGCCTTGTTTCTATTCAATGTGACATGTTCTAAGAGTTAAAGCTGATCCAGTACATATACAGACTGACAACAGAGGAGCTGCAGCATTCAGTCCTGAGGCCATTGACACACTGTTTTCCACACATAAAATGCTGTTTGTCAGAGGAAAAAAAGAAGAAATGTTTTAGGAACACTTCTATCCCATGTATATTTCAGACCAGACAAACAGTTTAATGCCAGCTGTGGTTCACATGATGCAGCTAACATTAAATATGAAACTATTTTACCTTTTTATTAAGGTTTCCGAACAGTTTTTCTTTTTTATTCTGATATCTGCTAAGTTTATTTAAATGGTATATTTATGAGCTTGGCTCTAAACAGCCGATTTTTCTCCTTCTTTTATTGATCCGTCAGCGGGTTTTTCGTTGTTTCTTCACCTCTGAGATTCCGCGTAAAGTCTGTTTTAGTACAAGAGCCATAAATGATTGAGACAACCAGATACAGACAGATGTGAAATATGATGAAAACTGGTAAACAGGTGCTATAAATAGCCACTGCTGTGCATGACAACCATGCAAAATGACAGCTGTTCTGGTTATAAAGGAGAAAATGTCCAATGAACACAAATATCAATACGTAAGTGGATGTTAAATTGCAATGAACTGTGAGGCTGGAAATGAAGCTCAAGTGCTCAGTTTCACAGACCCACTTGGGACTTAGAAATCTCCCCAAAAGAATGGATTTTCATTGGGTGTAAACGGAGTTTTCTGCTTCTAGTCTCTGGTGTTCGTCCCCACAGATCCCAGAGGTTTAATTAGGCAGACTGTTGACTGTGGAGGAAGTTTATCTCAGTAAATTATCGAGCTAGAATGATCTGTCTCATACTCATTGTCTCAACAAGTCAAGTGTGCTGACAAGTAGCAATTAACTGTATTGATGAGAGATTAAGAAAACAGAGCAGGGGGATATTAACACCCATATTTCTTTCTCTCTTTTTCAAAATACTGACACACCTATTAAAGCAACATAAAGCGCTCAGCAGGAGTCAGACTGCAGATCACATTCTTTGGGATTTCTCTCTCTCTCTCTCTCTCTCTCTCTCTCTCCCTCTCTCTCTCTGTTTCACTTCCACTGTTGTTTCCATGGAAACTTGCCAGGAGATGTAGAAGATGAGGAGAAAGTGGAAGACAGACCAGGACAAGTGGGCCAGTGTGATCATGCATGGTGCTTGTTCTTGTGGGAGAGCTGGGACGTCTGCACTGTTAACTGACCAGTTGACCAAATTCCTGCTGGAGCTTCTGCTTTTAGACAGCAACTCACCCCAAATGAAGCACTAAATTCAAAGAACCAAAAACCATCTACATGTTTAGTTTCTCTTTTTTATCTAACATCTTTGATCCCTAGTTTTAGTTCTCAGAGATCGTTTGTAAAGAATAAATTCTTAAAGTGATGCTTCTGGTGCAAACCATGAATCTTTTAGTGAGGAACAAGATGTGACATGGAGCATGCCATCCCAGGAACTGTCAGTTAAACATAAAAGCTCCCTTTTTCTTCTGCACAAAATTGTGTGGATTTCACGCTTTCCTTTCGCTCCCTCAGCAGCTTGTCAACAAGTGAAATTCCACCGCAACAGTCTGAACATAGGAGGCAAAGTCACACTCACCTCCCGTGCATACAAAATCAGCCGCAACAAAGGAATACAGCTGGGTGCAACAGGATGGTTTTAATGTTGAGAAGCTGAATTCTGGTAGTAGTCAGACTCTACAGCATGTAAAAATGCTTCTACACAACTTATAAGATCCCAGTTGGCAGATATAAACTATATGTCTTGGACCTCAGTAGATTTTAATGTATTTATTTAGAATAGAATTCAGTAGATGGGGGGGGGGGGAATGTCCACAAAAGCATCGGTAAAGCACTTAAGCTCCCCAGTCCCCAGAGAGACTGGTGACAAAAGGATTTCTGGCTGACACTTTGTCAGTCTCTTCAGTCCCACAGGAGGCCTTCAACTCACCAGTGGACTCCAATTCTCTGTCTTTGTTCACTCTCCTGTAATATGACAGCAAGCAGACCCACTTTTTAAAAAAAAAAAAAAAAAAAAAGACAATCTTCAAATATTTTTTCAGCTTTTTGTCATGACCGGTACAAGTTGATCACGCCCTTCCATCTCCATGTTCTGCAGAGTTTTGTAGATACTAACGGGGGAAACCTGACAAATATCCAAGTACATCGATATTTTTAGACACTTACTGAAAAGAAAGTTTCGTAGTGAGGAAATCCTGTTGATCCTGCTTTATTCCACAACTTTGAAAATGACAAAAAGATTCACATCTTTCTCGTGGGGGGAAAAAAAAAAACTCCGCTTTTCTTCTTGTTGGATAACTTTTGGGCATTATCGTTTCTAGCTTACATCCTAGATCAGTGCATATGTCCCAAACACTGTGTGTGTGCATAAATGACAGATGCTAAAAGCAATATTTACACTTTAGATGCAATATCCCACCCAGGATTCTGTCTGCACGGCAACTTCAAAGCAAAACTATGCCGCTCAGTTTTTCTCTCTCCTCCTATCTAGCAATCTCCGTTTCCCTCTTCACCAGATGGCCTTTTTAATTCAAGATAGTAAAGCCTGCCAGCCTCTTACACACTTCAAAACCAAACTGTGTGAGGGGAAGGATGAGGGGGAGTGGATCGAGGGTTGAAAAAAATTACAAGAAAAGATAGCAGATGTGAGAGGGCGGGGGGGGGGGGGATGAGGGAGTGGATGGCCGTGTGGGCAGTATAGCGAAAGAGAAATGACGGTAAGGTTTGAGAAGGATGCTGATTTTTTTTCATGACATTCATTTTCCCCAGGAGTGGAGTGCAGCATTAATATGGTAATATCCCCCCGGGCGATAGAAAGTGTGGAAGAGTGGAGGTCATCTAGTGTATATGCAGCTCTGAGCCCAGATGAGCAGGTTGGAGATCCCTAGTGGAATGAGTTGGAGCCTTGCTGAGAGGAAGCAAAGGTAATGGAAGTCAGGCTTCCCTAAAATCACATTTCCAGCTGACAAAGAGAACAGTCTGGGGTGAGGGAAGACTGAAGATAGTCATTTAGCAGGAAGGAAGGCTCGGAAGTGAAAACTCATACATGCACATGTCACCGCTGACTAGCAATGAGTAAGCCTGAAGCTGGATGCAGCCCTGGAAATTAGATTCATTTATTCCTCGACACTTTAACTTCTCCACTAACTATGTTCTTAACTACTGAGTTTATCGCTGCTTAGAGCTGTGTGTTCATAGCTCCAAAATAACCTTGAGTCAACATTCTGCTTCACTGTGATGATCGTGTTTAAAATGCTTCGAGTTTGTTGTGTCGGTCTTCTTCTTGTCACAGTTTACCAAACCGGACCGCTCGCTAACCAGCCACAACTTTAAAACCACACTTGTAAAGGTTTGATGAAATAAAATAAACTCTGACCAATTGCTGCATGGTTGAAGAAAGTCTCATGGTGTGTCTTTCACTCAGCAGCAGGTCCTTCGGTTCCTGTGGGGAACAGATGGGGACTGTGCCGGTCAGGCTTCTTCTGGCTCATCTTGAGGATGCTGCATTGGATTGGGAATTGGGGAGTTGGGTGGTTGGACCAGGTCCTTTGAGTCATGTCATTACTGAGTAGTTTTTGCACATAGGGATTGTATTTTCCCACTGGGAGCGGGAGGTTCCTGCTGGTGTGTGTATGTCAGAGTAGCATCCACACCGATGCCTGGTCCCAACACTGCACAGCAGAATATTGCATTGTAATGATGATGTTGTATTCAACATGCTAAGAGTTCACTGAGCATGTCGTGCCTTTGACTTCATGTTAGAAAATAACCCATAAAAATATTATTTGTATGCGTAGCCGCTAATAACAGAATAATGGTTTAGAGGTAAAAGCACTGCAAGGTGATGACTCAGTCATTGTTGGTAATGGCTTCATCCTTTGTTTCTTTATTGTAGTAATTCATTCCTTCTCTGCCTACTTTCCTTCCAGTAGAGTGAACAGAGAGTAGCCCACTTTTTCCTAAAATCTTCACATTGTCTTTGTTTACTTCCAGAAAGATAAACATAATAAACTCTAAAAGAAAAAACCATGCACTTACTCTGTTTTCAGGTCATGTGAGGTGATCTAAAAGAAATCTGCACATTTACATGAAATAACAACAAAAATGTGGATTATTTGATGTCAAGTTATCTATGGATGGAAGAGTATTGCTTTAAACAGTTGACACTAATATCAGTGTAGAAAACTGTCATATTTTACACAAAAAAAAAACATAGTTACATCCAATGTTGGTGTTTTATCAGTTTTCTATTCATGTTTCATAGAACCAACGATATTTTCATTTATACATTTCTCACAGACATGCAGGTGCATACACCTTATAACACACACGTGCACTGTGCAGGAGGATTTTACAAAATTATAATGTGTATATAATGTGTACAATGTGACTCCAATCTCTTGTAAACTTTGTGAGAGACCATTGGTTCCTGTACCTTCAAGTCATACTTACTGCTTAAACAACACAACTATCTGGTTATGGTTAATAGTTTATACACACCTCTATATATAATTATGCCCATTGTTTTCTATAAACATTAAGTGTCAACATGTACTCACACCCAAACAGCAGCTCCTGACAGCTTTTCTTTTAATAGTTTACTAAATTATTTACATGATCTTCTGTTTGCATTTAAGAGGTGTTCTTTGAAATCTAATACAGACTCTGTGAACACCATGTACAAAAAAAATAGGAATATTTCTTTCTACTTTGAGATTTGATGCAGGAAAATGGGATTGCTGGTGATGGTAAGTCCATTGACAGAATCATCAATAAGGACCAGAGTTACATCATTAAAATGAGGAAATATCTCCCATAAATACAAACACTGACCTTTGCTAATCAGGATATTTCTGCAACCACCAATTAAAGACTGAGAAGGCAGCTGAAGTTTGGATATTAGAATGGAAAGAGGCATTCTCCTGTAATGACAGAGAGCCAGTTTGCTCAGTCATTGCCAGTAATAAGTTCAAGGTATTCAGCAAACCTCATATTTAGCTCCAGATCATCTTTTTTGTTTTGTATGTCAGCTTTACTGACAGTTTTCTTCATGCTTTCTGATGTATTCCACCTCTACCTCATCCACCTCCTCACTACACATGTGAGGGGGAATCCCTTGCTTGAGTTCAGTGGTCCTTTCACCTCCCAGGAGCCACATTCTGACTCCCTCATTAAACATTCATCCACTGTCTTTGTCTCTCAGAGATCATTACTGCCCTCCTCATGACTGGCCTGAGCACTGGGATGTATGTGTGCTGCTTATGTTTCAAAGGGTTTTATTGTGTCTTTGCATTATTCACCACTGCACCACCACACTGAAAAAAAAGTGGACCTTAAACACTAGATGTTTTAGAAGTGCTTTTACAATATCGTTATTGGAGTTTAAACTATATTCGTTTATATATAACAAGAGCAGAGCAGCTCTCATTTTGCTTTTCTGTCACACTTTTTTTTTTTTTAAAAATCAATATAACTAGAGTTCTGGATCTTAGAGCAGCATTTCTAATGTGTAGCTGCTTGATTTTCTCTGAATTTAAGTCTTGCTTCAAATTCAAATTATTGTTATGGCAATTTTGCTCCAGTTGCATCCTATTTAGTTTTATTTTTTCACAGAATACCACCGGCTCAGATTAGACAGTCATGCAGTATGTCTCTTTCTGTTGCATTCATACAGACTTAAATCTTTGTTGCAGCACATAATTCTACAGACCTCCTCAGCATATCGCCTAACTTGACTGACGGACTGTTGGGAAAAAACATGGTGCCATTTATAAAACAAGTTTCTAATCTAAAATAATTCTCTAAAACACTGATGCAGCCACTTGGACTGGTTGGCTGCATCATGCACGGGCGTTCACTTCTGAGTCAATTCTTTAAAAGTTCAAGAAGTAAAGCTGAACCTGACAGGTGAGATTGTACTGACTTATTAAAAAAACAATAAATGCTTAATTCTGTTTTTTCGTTGTGTTGGTCTAGTACAAGGGTGCCCAGCTCTGGTCCTCCAGGGCCAAAATCCTGCAGGGGTTCCATGCATACCTGTTCCAACACACCTGACTCAAAGTAATCAATCATTGTGCTGAAATAAATTAGTTGCTGGATCCATTTAATGTAAACGAGGTGTGCTGGAAGAGGGATACACCGAAAACATGCATGACAGCAGCCCTCAAGGACTGACTTTGGACCAGTAAAACCATCAGACTTTGACATATCACAGCTGACAGTGAACAAGTGGGAAAGTACACAACACCAAGCACCACAACAAAAGTTTGTAACCTAAAAACTTTGAGCTTTTGACTAGTTTTGATGGCATGCAGACATTCATTATGCACTTTCCTGGAGTCATCATTGCCCTGCAGAATCCCTGGAGTGAAACAGCACTTCTGGACTTTGTTTCCAGTTCAAAGCATCACATGACAGCAACTGGTTGTCAACATACTGACTGTTTAGGACATTCATCATAACTGATTCATCAGAGAAATACAAGAAGAACCGGAGGAAACGAGGAAAAGAAAGACAGACAGAGCAAGAGTCCTCATCATACATGCTTTCAGTGGCTGGTATTGAGCTTACAAAGGGTACAGGACAAATGCCAAAATTAGCCTCATGTAGTTTTGCAAAAAGGTGCATAAATCTGCTCAAGTTTAGAAGTAATGTTTTCATCATTTCTTTAGGAAACAGATTTTGCAAGGCAGCTGAGAGCTCGCTAAATCTTAGAAATCATTATTCTTTACCAAATTGAGATTTTCTCTCAACTCTGTTACACATTTGTTACATTAGAGGAATGAGCCTGGTGGCATCTGAGTGTGTGGATTTATCTTTAAGACACACAAGCTTGCACCATCATACCAGTTTATTTACATCTGCAAACCTGTGGAGCTATTTAATCACTAATTGATTGATTCTTATTTCCATGGGTGATGTTCTTATGATTTAAAGAACCACGGTTACAAGGAAACCACAAACCATAGGTTGTCCAAATTACAAGATTTCTGACTTGTTTAGCACTTGATACTGATATTCACATGCAGGTGTTATTGTGACTATGCACAATGTTTCATCTAGTCACAGTTTTTGCTATGCTGCTGAAATTAACCATCTAGTTTAGCGGTTTTCATAGTCGGTCCTTAAGGGGCCGCTGCCCTGCAGGTTTTTGGTGTATCCCTCTTCCAACACACCTCGCTTACATTAAATGGATCCAGCAGCCAATGAAGTTTCACACAATGATTGATTACTTTGAGTCAGGTGTGTTGGAACAGGGATCCATGGAAAACCTGCAGGAATGTCGCCCATGAGGACAGGAACTGTACACCCCTGATCTAGTGCTTCAGGCGCTGGAGCTGGAGTTAAACAGCGATACACAGATGGTCCAACTGCTGACTTTTTTTCTTTTAAGTAGCTGCCCTTTTCCAAAGAAGTTCCAACAGAGATTTTCCAGATGGTTCTGTGTGACAAACCATCTGGTACATCAGGTTAGTATTAATAAAATCAAACGGAGATTGAAAAAAAAAGGAAACACCGCTTTTGCTTGTGATTAGGGTACAACGCACATGAAGGAGACTGCTGCCCTGCTATATTAAGACAGTCTTTAAATACTGATCAGAATTCTTGACAGTCTCAGTAGCTGAAAGTCAGCTGTTATTTCTTGATTTTAAGCATGGAGCAGAAGCTCTAGAGGCAGAGATGGAGGGAACCGGTTCGCCATTTGTCCTCCACTGACTATTTATGAAAACAGCCTGTCTGTGTGAACACAGCTCTACCTCCAGAACAAAAGATGAAGCCCTATATCCATGATAGATCAACAGACGTGCAGAGAAAAAAAATTGTTCTGCAGAGTGACCTTTAGACTGAAGTCAGAATAATCCAAAATAGGGGCAGGAGGAATCAACAGCAGTTCCTCATTACTCACCATATAAATCATTGGAGGGGCTGACTTGGGACTCACCTAAGAACCTTGCAAGCATGCTCAAAGTCAGTGCTGCACTTCAATTTAATCTGAGAGTCATGCTCACATTATTAATTAATTTAAAGCGTCTGTGTGCTTTCACCTGAGTAAATCCATGTTTAAATCTTTCTGCTTGAAAGTACAATGCTGTTTTATTTTAACATGTGGGGCTTTTTCCTGGACCCCTGATGATGCGCTTATATTGCTGATTTTTGTATATTTGCATTATAATAAGGCACAAACTATGTTAAATGTTATTTATGGGAACCATTAAAAAATGCATAATTAAATCCAAAGTTACACTCAGATATTTTCCATTCAGTGCGTGCATCTGAAATTAGAACCAAGTTTTCTTTTTTTCCAGGTATGTCATCCCGGCCAGGCTGACTCCACTGCTGAGAAAGAGGTGTCTCCTAGTGGAACAGATGCCGATGTAATATCAGCTCCTTAAATACATCTTAACAACACTGTAAAGAAGTTGTAAATATTTCAGTTGACAGATGCTATTGGTGCACAATATAAATGAGACTTTATATGAATGATGCTGGCAGACGTCCAGCCTAGCAAAGCACCTACACACGATTGTGTGTGCTGGCACAATCATAAGGAAGAGAAAGCTATTAAGCTGTCATATTTAGGACCGTGGGGATTCATCACACAGTATTTTAGTCCCTGTTGGCAGTTGGCTAATACATCCTCTGTGTGGCAGGAAAAGTTTAAATGATGATAACAACATAGATGTCTCTGTACCCTTTAAAGCCTAACCTTGGAACCACCGGGCAGAAAACTTTTTTTTTTCATCTGAAGTCATTATTTGACTCTTTAACAATATCTGGGGGAAAAAAATTCATCATTTATTATTATATGATAAGTGAACATCATTGTAGTGTAATCTTCTGCTTTCTGGGTTAGGGTCAGGGTTAGGGTTAGGGTTAGGGTTAGGTTTAGGGGGCAGAAAACCAGTATTATATGGTGTACAAGAGGCTTTTGAGTAAAGTTTCTACCATAAAGTGATGCAAAATGTCTCAGAAACTGCATGTATCAAAGATATGTTTGGTTTTGTAGCATTAACTTCAAACTTTGATTCAGAAAGCAGGAAAGGCAAAGTTCAGATGCACTCCAACTCATGTATGGGTTTGTGTATATGTACGGACCCCCATGATAACAGCTTTTTAGGTTAAGCTTGTTTCAGTAAACATACCTAAGAAAGAAAATATGGGTAATATCACTTTCAGTCTCTTTGGTGTCAGGTCAGTGATAAGAGGTGAAACAAACTACACACAGACTAATCTGTTTAGGAGTCACATGTTAAACACCTCCCTCCTTTTTCTTTTTTATCTCAGGATTCAGTAGATGGCAGTGGAGTGTGTTCTTTAGTCAGCCATGAGCTGAATAATTTACAATAATCAACATATTCAACTGTGAGTGCTGGGCTCACACATCTTTCCACTTTCTTAGTTTTAAAGAGGCACGTACTGGCATGCCGACAGTCATTTAGTTACGTAATAAACTCTAAAGTGTGCCTCTGATGAACCATTGGTTGATTACATAGCCTACAAATGATTTGCATCTGCATAAATCTGTGTGTTGACCAGGCTGATTGCATTGAAGGGTTATTTTAATGTGTGTGTTTTATCTGGTGAGCATGCAGCACAGATACCTCTGGACACAGACGAAGCACCCACAGTACATTTTGCTTCCCTTAAATAGCTTTGTCCAGTGTTAACGATGCAGCCTCAAAATATTTACAGCTGTGTGTTGGTTTCTATTTCCCAGATTTTAAAAATGCATATCTGCCATGCAACTACACACACAGTATATCTATGTTCCAATTCTAATTTGCAAAAGTATGATTACTACTTTCATTGATATGATTCTAACTTAATGTGTTAAAATTTCTAATTCATTTAAAAATTACAAATATTTTACTCATCAATACACACATTCAGGAAAAGATCAAACATTTGAAGAAATACAGAAACAAAACGTGCCCTGTTTGTAAGGAACTACTCAGTTACACACAAACTCATTCTGATGAAGTTGTTCAATGCCGTTTTTCTGGCTCTTTTGATCAAAGAAGTAATATTCCAAATGTGCAAAATCACTACATAAAACGGTTTTTGCTCAGTTCTGCGTCGACTGTTTGGGAGTTTCTCAACAGCTTGTATAGATAGAAGATATGGCTGAAGCAAGGGATGCATCAACAAGACAAAACAACAATGATGTGAGGCATTTCCTCAGGTTTCCAACGACAAGGCGTCAGGTGAATGGGAAATATTTTGTCCACAAGCTACGCACGCAGATGGATATTTCATCATCTGTTTTAGATGAGTACATTCTGCAGATGTTTTAACAAGACAACAAAAAGGAGAAATCAGCCCCACAACAAAGTAGAACCGAATAAACAGACTGACTTTACGTTCTCAGCAAACATCTGCTGAAGTTCAGAAAAATCCAAATCAATGAATCCATTGCGCAAAGCAATCAATGCCCAAATAAAAAGAGGGGGAAAAAAACCAAAAGCCACACATGTACTCACCTGCACAGGGTTCCTCGCGCCGCGGTGCAGTGAAACGACTCAGAGAAACCAACGCATATCCCTTTATTTTTTTAGAACTTAAAACAACTGTGATGATGGACCACAGTGGAGCTGCATGACAGAAAGAAAGAGGCGAGTGCTGCTGCCTCAAGTTTGCGCCGCGTACAGCTGAGCCGCGCGCCAGGAGCTGTCCGTGGTGCTGAAAAACAACAACGCCGCCACACACAGAGACGAGCAGCCGCCGCCGGATTCCTGGAGGTCTGATCCTGCAGACTGCGCTTCCAAAGTCACACTTCCCCAACACCCTTGAAACAAATGCAACTGCCGCCCACCTCTTTATTCTGCTCAGCAAAGGGCGTCTGCTTCCTCTGCCACTAAGTAACAATCAGGATATCAGAGAGCAATTTAGATGAGACTATAAGGTTGATATCAGATCATTCCAGATTGAGCGCAGAGCAAACAAAACATTGTTTAAAGAGAACTTTCAATTCAACCTGTTACTCGACAAGTGACGCAAAATTTGGAAATTTCAAAGAAATCATCTCCTGAACGCGCCTCAACCGTGACAAGGTTTCCACACCTGAACACACGCAGATTCACTCCGCAGCAGATCTGGAGAGACTCTGGCTGGCTGGATGTTGACTAAATTCCATTTATCCAACGATGAGCATGATGGAAACAATTGTTAAACTTTGTTATTTCTCTGTTCGGTGATTCTTAAGTTTACCAAACTCTGCCGGCTCGTGAATATCAGTAAATAGAAGAACCGTCCTCTATTTGTTGAATTGCTCTTGAGGGAGGAGAGAAGATTAAAATAGCGACTCTTGGGAGAGTAATTATTGCCAGTGGTGTTTTTTTTTATTTTTTTTATTAATATTATTTATTTATATATGTGGGTTCCGCGAGCAAGTTGTGACACGGCAGTAAAAGAGTGTGAGGTCACTCCCAGATGGCACAGCGGTGCGCGCAGGGGACACGCGGAATTAGAGGGATGAGCTGCGACCCTTTTCTTTTCTCCTGCCACCAGCAGCTTCAGACACGCAGTGGTTTGCGTTGAAATGTGTGCGCTGAAACATCTTCTCCATCCTCCATGCGGTGTAATGAGATTAATAAGTAACATCACGGGGGGGGCAATAATCTCTGTGCCCTGGAAGCTGCATGACACCCATGTGGGTTTCACGATTAATTAAATCAGTTGTTGACCCACTGTGTCATGGCAGTCTGCCTTCTAGACTAACTTTCGTTTCTGCCTTTGGACAAAGGTTGGGGGGGAGGAGGGGGGGCAGTATTAAAAGTGGAAGAGCAACAGACGTGCGGTGAGGGCATCTGTCCCTGCAGACTCATTACACCTCTGCAGGCGGCAAACTAAATATTAGCAAAAGGTTTTTCCAAAGGAAAAAAAAAAGGAACAAATTGAGTATTTTAGCAAATCTTCTGGTCAGCCGGCGGTGATGTTTAAATTCTGCATGAGATGCTGAAACATGTTTGTGATTGAGTGCGTCATAACACAGACTTCTCACTCACACAAACATTTTTACACATCTGTTCCTTTTTTTTCTTTTTTTTTTTGTAATAAAGTATTTTTGTTTAACTTGATCAGTTAGAGAATATATGTTTACACTAATACTAAAGACAATTCTGATCTGCACGGTTGAATTAACACATAACAGCTGAGAATTTCATCTCAGAGGCACAGCAAGTTGATATCAATTATTTCCACAATATCCAGGAGCATGGGACACTTTTCTTATGGACTAATGTTTATTATCCTTATGTCTACTATATTGTTAGATTGTACAGAAAAGATTTGAGTATTTGTGTTTATTGGCTGTGTTGCTCATTATGAATCAGAGCCCCGTTTTTCACTGTTGTAATTAGAGCCTGTTCCTCCTCTTAGTGTTCTACAGAACTGGTAAAATAAAATGAAGCACAGCTGACGAAGCACTCAGTCAGGTGGTGTCTAGACCCATGCAGCTCCTGCTTGCAGTCATTAGGATACAGCAGCGCTTTGTTATATATTTTAAGCTTTTTTTCTACTTCCTAAAGATACTTGTTAATGGAAAACTGTATTATCTTTCCGCGCTGATTGAATGTTTTAAATGCGTCGGGGGAATTTGCTCCCCAAAGAAAATTTCTAAACAGCTGGGCTTAATTTGCTCAGCTTGCACTGAAAAACTGTCTGTACTTTCCTTCAGCTTTAATTCAGCTTCTGTATTCATACCTGTACCCACACAGAGCAGCGGTTCTTGCAGTCATTGTGAAACCTTGAAAGCAGTTGGTCTTTAAGAGCAGGCTTAATAACATATGAGGAGCTTTCCGCTTCATCAATGGCTTCTCAACAAGAATGTGTAGCAGCGCCGCCTACACCGCTACGTCTGCTTGTGTCTGTTGGAGAACTGACAAAAAGAAATGGAGGAGTGGAGAAAGAAGTCATTTGGATGCATGCTAGAAAACTTTCAGTTGATCTGTGAAGGGAAAGGTCTGAAGAATTTGTGTTTGAAATAAACGGACACACAACTCATTTCTGTTAAATGAACTTTTTTTTTTTTTTATTTCACACAGAGAGAAACAAACATGGTGCTGTGCTGTACATTTCTACAATTCCCACCTAAGCGAGATTAACCAACAAACCTGTCACAACTACTCTCTGAAGTGAATTTTGGTTAAAATAGCTAAATTAAATGTGAAGGAGTTTTTTTTTTCTTTTTTTTCAAACCAAGGCAAGAAAGACAACAACATAAAAAAGCCATGATTTGAGCACAGAGTGACAATAAAATATTCTGTACAGTCTGCAAGGGAAAACTTTACATCCAGTTGGATCCGTTGGGGATGAGACAAGTCATTTCTCTGCCTGAGATTTTTATCATCCCCTAAGTGTGAATAACACAATGTAGCAGGTCCACTGACTTTCTGCAGCAGCTCCTGCATATTTTCTTCATCCGTCTTTACGATACATCAAGACACCCAATTCAGGTAACGTTCACAAGCACGTCCGAAATCTCTTCATGATGTGATCCTTGTAGGTGGGGTATAATATGAACTGCCATCCAAAACCATTCTGTTTGATGGTCCAGAATTAATTAAAGCAAATCTGGTCCTACTGAACAACTCTGTGTTGCCTTGACAGGGTTTAAGAGATAACTGGGCGTTATTAAAAAATAAACAAAAGAGATTACTATTAAACATAAGTTACAGGTTTTATAGAGAGATTAAGAATGTGAACAAACATCTTGGTCATGGATTTAACAGTTTTATATCCACCAACAAGATTATTTAACAGATAACCAACAGCAGCTCAGCTGAGTAATGTTCTACCATGCCAGTGATACATGCCTGCATCCCTTTCCTCTTTCAGCATCTTCCCTACTCCTCTCCATCTCCCAAGGGCTCCTCCTTCTCAGTCACCAGTTCAACTGCTCCTTTAACTCCATTTTCACCATCAGGGATGCGCTCCTCCCCATCTTCCTTCTCCTCCGCCTCCTCCTGATCCATGTCAAGCTCTTCAAAGGACGAGCCCATAGATTCGTTCGAGCCTCTGTCGCTGTGGTCAATGTGCTTAATGTCTTCGTTTGCATCCATTACATCCCTCAGAGGCAGAGAGGAGGCCAGGGAGGCGGCCGTGGATGCTGCCAGGGATGTCTCTCGGCTGTCCCATGGCACGCCGCCGCTTACTGAGCTCACGTCACTATGAGAATCTGCACCTGCAACAATGCAAAGAATGAGACGGATGCATTCAGTTAGTGTGAGAGATGTGAGAAACTACATACAAGCATTACAGGTAATGAATAGCAGACTAAGTAAAGTGGGCTATAATTGCTGTGGTTATTTATGAAATGCATAATCTGCAGTTTAAGTCATTTAGATTTTAGAATCTGCATTAAAGGTGTTAAACAATCCACCAATTCCCCAGATAATCTGCACCAAATGCCACAAACACGGCTGGAAAGCTCACCTTTCATGTACAGGGTAAAATACCAAGTTACACTAATAGTATGCTGAGAGAAGCTCATGATGCAAGGCTGAGGAGATATTGAGTATATGCATTTACATACTCTATCATCCTTTGATCAGAGATGAGACAGATAATGGTAGCGTCTACTTACTTACTTAAAATTCACCAGATGGAGCTCAGGGAAATTGTATCTATCAGCTGAGCCCAGAGGAAACATATTATTATTCTTAGAGAGACAAAATATCTTGTATGTAAAGTCATAGATGAGTCATTAACATGTTAATGTTACTTTTGAAAATGATCATCCTGTATTGGATTCAGTGGGGGTGACCATAACCATGCAGAAAAGGAAATGCTCTCGCTCATGGCGTCTGCAGCACACTGCATATCTGGACTCCTGGAGCACATCAACTTGTTTAATTGATGGAGATTTCCTCGCCAACATGACCAGATTGCTAATTCTCCATCTAAACCTGAATGTAATTGGCCTTTGATCTGTGATTTGCTGTGAACCAATCACTATTAATTGTTGCTCACTACAGGTCGTTTTGCATGAGGTGCATGGAAGGTTATTGTAATTTGCACAGCAGGACATTATAAAGAACTTACAAGAGGTTGAAACAAATGGTGTCTGAGGGAATTAATAATGGAAACAATGTAAAGAGCTTTGGGTGCCTTGAAAAGTAAAATATAAATTTTATCCATTATTATCACTATTATTACATGAATGCCTGTACAGATATTGACAGGCTGCCAAATGACTGGGGGAAAAAATGGGAGAAAAAAAGTAAAGAAAAAATCCCAATCTCTTTAAAATTACAAATGAATAAGGTGTGAGGACTTGCAAATATGTGTGCAAATTATGCCTCCCGCCTACGCATCTAATATCGCCTCCATCTCACCACAGCTGGTGTCCTTTAGGAGATATGGATTAAAAGCATGTGAACAAAACCCACAAAAAAAGCAACAAGTACAAAGTTTTACTATATTTACAAGCAATCCTTCAATTAGTTATTGAATCATTATTGTATTTCTAAAACATTTAGTCTTCCATGTTGATATGCAAAGCTTATGGTGGCTTTGTTATGCACATTTCAGTTTAATTTATTTTAATATGCAGGTCCAGAAGGGCAAGAAATAATCAAGCCTTTTTCACAAACCCCTTCATTCATTTTGTATTGATCCTCTCAGATCACCCTCTGCCTGAAACAAGCCAACAGAGAAAGCTCCGCCCTATGTCCTGCCTGCGGGCTGCGTCTGATTGGTCAACTGCTAGGAGTAGTTATACTGAGCCGTGAAGGTGGGTGTGGTTTTCTTTTCGTAACCTAGAGATGACCAATCACTGAGTCACTCCCCTAGGACATCACTAAAATTTCAAAGTAGAAAGAAATCTCTAAAACCAATTGTTTTCATTGCCATGGAAACTGAACGTAGAGAGTGCTAGAAAACTCAAACATGCATTTAGGTGATAAAAAAACAAACGGTGCCGCTTATATGTCTAATGGGTGTTCAACACTGTCAAATAACACTGTCAAAAGCTCAGAAAACTAGAAATAGCATAATAGTGTCTCGTTAACGCTTTACTCTCCTCAAGCACCTTGAAATTAAATGTTCTTGAAAGATCAACTCTGACTTGACTTTGGAATCCCACCAGACATTAAATCACCACTATGTTGATTACTGTCCTTCTGTTTTCACACTTTAAATAAGCGTGGTGCACACAACCACTTGGCTTAGCCCTAAAAAGCATCATCCCAAAGGCAAACAACAGGAGGTCTTCCAAAATGCCCCCTGAGGTCAGCCATTCCTTTCCATGTCACCGTTCTAATTAGCACATCCAGCAAATCTGATCCTGTCTGCACAGGGGAGCGTTATATGTGGGAATGTTACATAGGTTGTAAACACTGCAGTTGATTAGACAGCAAGTCTAAACAAAACCAATGGGAAAGGTCCTTAATGAAACACATTCGGTGTGTGAATGGGGTTAGATGTGGTGTTATTAGGTGGCTTTGTGTGGATTATATCTCATCTCATAGCAAGTTGCAGGGAAAGATTGGAGAGATGTTTATTTGGCAATAAAAATAATTTAACAAGGTCAGGAACTAGATGACTAATAATAGGTTTATTTGGAGTAAATATATGGACAGTCTGTCCCTCTGCAAAGAAAAGACCCAGCAAACTACACATATTACCTTTTCTACATCTGCAAGAAACTAGTTCTAAAGCCTGTGAATGTCTTTTGGATCCCATTTGCTTAGATTAGTTGCTAAATTGGGCCCGTTGGGATCATTAGCAGCAAATCAAGGTCTTGTTCTTCAAACTGTTTGCAACTGAGAAGTGGTTTGTTAAGGAGGTGATTAGTTGGAGAATCAGTCTGAGTGGATGTCAAGAAAAGTCTGACATGAAACGCACAAGTTGTAAAGTAGATGGATCCTCTTTTTTCTATTTTTTTTCTTTTAGAAATACTTTCTGACGGGAGAAGTATCTAGAGATAGTTGTTGCAGGATAAGTGGGTAAAACACACTTTTGTTGACCTCATTAGTACGCAGCATACAAGAAATATTTAATAAGTAATCCATTAATTTAGCACGAATATAATTCAATTCACATTTTGTTGATTATTTCTTTGTTCCAACAACCCTTCTTGTCAATAAATCTTAATCCATCAAAATAATTTTCTTTTTAAATCATGCCACGGTATGAAGAAGATGCATTTGTGGGATGAGCAGCAGAGTTGATCATGTGGACTGAGCCAAATCTTCTCTTCCAATGCCAAACTGTTTATTCTGCTCATGACTCCTTGGTGTTGTTGATCACATGGGATTATTTAAGTAGACTGAAGATATAAGACATGTTGAACTTAACAAACGGGTCTGAAGAACTATACACAACTACAGCAGCCTCGCATGTCCTCCTCACCAACCTGGTGAAACCCTGCTGGGATGGCATCCCCATTCTTCATCCAGGCTAAAGGTTAAAGTTCAGTCCCAGACTGTGGAGATATGGGATTCCTGCGACTTACAGAATGTACCTTGATATCTCTCTACACTGAAGTTACCTCCAGTGATGAGAAGCTTTGTTTTTACTGTGAAGGAGATACCTCCACCAAACAGCCTATGCACAGCAAGCAGCACAACATCTTCCATGTGAGCCATCAGAGGTTGCTTAGCGCTGTTTCAGTGTAGTAAGCTTGTGTCAGGCCATTAGCTGAGCAACAAAAGCTTTATGAGTTTCCATGTTTTGGCATGTTTTGGTTTCCATCATTAAAATTATTAAGAATTAAAATTTAAAAAGAAAT
This sequence comes from Telmatherina bonti, assembly GCF_933228915.1. Taxonomy (NCBI): domain Eukaryota; kingdom Metazoa; phylum Chordata; class Actinopteri; order Atheriniformes; family Telmatherinidae; genus Telmatherina; species Telmatherina bonti. Next base: position 31,713,206 of record NC_136624.1, read on the forward strand.
AAGATAAAGCCCGACAAAAGCTATTAAATGGTTTTAATCTGTGCTGTAGCTGCTGAACAGGAAGTGAAATCACAGCTCAACACATTCACTTTAATGACATCAATAGCGAATGTATGTGTGTGTGTGAAGTCGCTGGGGGCACTGCAGTAAGCAACGATACATCTTTTCTATGAGTGCTTATAGCCAAGCTTTTGACATGCTCAGATCAAGTTGCCATAGCGACAGAGCTACGCTGAACTGCTTGGGCCCATCAGGGCAGCTTGCAGCAATAGTTGTGCAATTATAACGATTTGCAACCAGACATTGAGTTTCAGTATGTATCCGATTACAATATCTAAAGTTTTATAAGGCTATTCCATGACTTAACAGAGCTCCATACATCTTCTTTTATTTTCTGCATGAAGCAAATCTTTTAGAAAAGATAAGAGAGAGTTTAAAAGGTTTAACATGATTTTTCTCCAAATATTAATCTTCTTGCAGAATATCAAAGGCTGCTGTGATCACTAGATGATCATAAACAGCTTTCACTTTGTTTGCTTGTTCACTGCTTGCTGTGGTCATAGCGGGACAGGCTCAGAGTTTGAGGTCAGGCTGGTCAGTGATGTGGACAATGGATGAAGGAAGGCATTCTCCAAGGTGGCAAAGCGAGATTTCCACAGCTGGCTCGTCAAACAGGGCTTAACTTCCCCATTTTCTGTCTCCCATTAAGAAAGCTCAGCTGTTTCTGAGACTGACAACACACACATAAACACATATATACGAACACTTTGTATATAATGAATTTAGTTTTAGACGTTTCTATCAGGAATGTTTTCTTCTTCACAAACGCTGATTTAGAAACAATGATTACCGCCGAGACTTCGGAGCACGGCACACATTCAGGTATGAATGTGATCTCACATCTACCTTCATACTGTTACGTGCATTCCTTTTAATTACTGCTACACAAGTAGTAATGATGAATATACTATTTGGGCAAATTAGTTTGTTATTTAGTTAGTTAGTTTTATTAAAGACACATGTATTTCCATAGTATAAAAAAAAAATCCAGTAGCCATAGGCTGTACCAGGGTGGCCAACTCCGGTCCTTGAGAGCCGCATGCCTGCAAGTGTTGAGAGTTTTCCTGCTGCAACACACCTGACACACACATCAGACTTAATTAGCAGACTTTTACATAGCTTGGCTTCAAACTAGGTACAAGTCAGCTAATTACTCATTGATCTGAGTAAGGTGCGTTGCAGCAGGGAAACTCCTGAAACTTGCAGGACTGCAGCTATTGAGGACCAGAGTTAGGTAACCCTGGGCTGTACGCTAAGCATGAAGATTGGGGCAGAGGACTAGTGAACATCAGAGCCACTATCCTAGATGAAACATCCAAGCGCCATTAAAACATAAAAAGGGCCCCGAGGGATGAAGCACTTAGTGAATTTCTCAGGCAGTGGAAACTGGAGGTGAAGAAGTTGCAAGAACATATCATGGGAGGAAAAGACAGCTCAGATAGCATACATGAGCAAGACCTACCGATGCTTATGGAGGGCTGGACTGAACAACAGCATAAAGGCATGAATCATGGCAGCACAGGAGTACCGGAGGAATAAAAGCCCAAATCTACCACACCAGGCAGGATTCTAGGGGCAAGCGGTGCAAAGACGCCCTGAAACAATCCAGCATCTCACAGCAATATATATTTATATGTAGCAGCTGTATATATTACACACACCAGTGTGTTTATAAATCCAAAACTTTCATTACTTTACAATCAGAATTAACTCAATGACTCCTTTCCTTCAATGTGATGAATAAAGATTTGACCTGAATCATAAAATTCTAAAGACAAAAAAATAATTTTTCTTAGCACTTTGAAATACAGTTGTTCTTATATCTGAAGGTTTGGATGCACTGTTTGGGTCTGCACAGGCCTGTGCTTGAGTATGTGTGGCATTTCAGCATCTGACTTACCCCGGAGCCCTCCAGACACTCCATTTTTTAAAATTATTTTCCTCTTTTGTCGCCTTTTCTCTGCGTTTTTATGTGTGAGATTCATACAGCCTCCGGATTTTAACACTTTTTTTTTTGCTCAGACTGAAACATTTCCAGCTCGCATGGACGCATCTTTATGTCAGTTCTCACAGCCCTGAGTAGACTCACGTCGGTTCGAGTCTTTACACTGACATCATATTAAACAGTGCCCATCCATACACAGCAAGGCCACGTTCTCTTTTAACATTTCAATTTATGCAAGTACTCAAGTAAGCAGATCCCACATAATATCCAGTGACCTTAAAGGGAAAGTTCACTCTCTAAGGCTTCCTAAGGCTCGTAGCATTATTCAGTCACATAGATCTTTTCATGTTTGTTGGAAGGCCAGAAACATATAACATATATATATATATATACATATATAACATATAATTTTCTTTTTTTTTATCTCAAACATAATGGAACTTGGCTTGGGCTGCTCAAAGTGACAAAAAAAACTTTGAAAGACTCAGTAGAGTCTGTCAAGAAATCACAAACCAGTTGTTACCAGTTACAAACTTTTTTGTAACTAGTTTTATGTTGATATGTATTTATACTAAAACTGTATTGCTGTGCAGAATAATGCATAAATGAATTTATATATATATATATATATATATATATATATATATATATATATATATATATATATATATGTGTGTGTGTGTGTGTGTGTGTGTGTGTATATATATATATGTGTGTGTATATATATATATATATATATGTGTGTGTATATATATATATATATATATATATATATATATACATACACATTTATCACCATATGTACTGATGATGAAAAAGATTTCTCTTAAAACATTCTTTATATTTTGGCTAACCGTTTTCAGCAAGAGACACGTTTTAGGGGTAAATCGGACAGCACCGGTCCAACACACCCACTCTACGCCAACAGCACAGCATCCTTTTCTTTCCCTTGTGATTTTTGCACTGACAAACTCAATACTGCCATGACACCGACCAACGAGTCTAGCATGTCTCAAAGAGTAATGACAGCAGAGAAGACATCGCGCTTCAAGACACATACTTGTAATGACAGAACAATTACAGACACTCATATATCACGTCCTCAGTGATCAGAGGCAGGAGAGAAGCCAATGTAGTGTCAGGTGAGATACATGTTATCGCATCCTTTTTCTTTGCTCAAGTTGAAACAAGGAGAAGATAACAGAAAAAGTTTCATATGATGCGATTAGTAAATTGTAACCCTTCTGGCCGTAAACAGTGGACATGTTTGGGTGTGGTTAAAAAAAAAAAAGGCTCAGATAAACACCTGTCCATCCCCACAGCCAGGTGAGAGGTTAAACCACTAGAGGTCATCAAAATCAACACTTTCAGGTAGTTTTTCCTTTTCTTTTCAAAGCTGCTTTTAGCAACACTGAAAGATTTTATTATCTGGTTTGAATCAATTTTAGACGGGCATTGTCAGTTATTTTCTATGGAAGACCTAACAACATGTACAAATGAGTAAACATGTACCTGTAATGTCAGTTCCTCTGTCCTCATCAGAGTCATCTTCCTTTACGTCTGTTTTGAGCTCCTCTCTCATTTCTGGTACAAAGAAGTCTGTTTGGCGAGACAGTGGAACCATGTAGTTGATGACATCTGAGCTGTAGATCTCTATCATTGGGAAGGCACACAGCTTCCTCTCCTGCAAAAATGAAAATAAACTTGTCAGAAGTGTCACAAATAAATCATATCGATACACTAAATTCATTCAGTACTTGTTCATATGTAATTCTAAAGACAATGACATCTTTTTTATTTCTGGGGAGTCTCACTGACAGTTAAAAAAATCTAAGGTAGCTTTAGGTTATCCAGTACAGTAGGCATTTAATATACCTTAATGTTCCAATTAAAGTAATTTTATTTCTGCAGTAACATTGCAGAACCTTAAAATATTTAAACATAGAAAAAAAGACATATTAAAACTTAATTTTCCTCTGTTAATACTCCTCACATCATATGTAAAACCTAATCACCGCAAAGAGTGCAAAACGGTCAGCAGGAACACAAAGTCTTGGAAGTGTTTGAATTAACACCTAAAATGTCTATACACTGATGAAATAACCAACTTTGAACACATTCGTATGAATATATTAATACGCAGTCCCATCTGAGTCCACAGAAGTTACATTAACATCAACACGTACGTGCCTACATATCCACACTCCAGCGGTGCGAGTTGAATATGCAGAGCTTATAAATATTATACCATATTATCTCTAAATAAGACATTAAGTTTGCATAATATTGCTTTATGATTTTGTATAGCGCACATGGGACTGCAGAGGAGGGGGATTTCTGATGAGTTAACGGTGGACAGCTGCAGGAGAGAGGGGTGAGTTTTAGAGGCCAGTCTCAGTAAGAAAGTGACAGAATGCTGGAATATATGATCAATATGGTCTGACAACAGATTCTATATCGACACTAAATCACCCAGAGTCAAGTTCACTTGTTTCTGTGGAACATCTGGCAGGTCATGGTGAAGAAAGCATGATGACAGTCCCCAACAAACTGGCTACGACACACTTTCCCATTAAATCCAATGAGAAAGTGTGTCCAAACTTTTGATTGATATATATATATATATATATATATATATATATATACATATATATATATATATATATATATATATATATATATATATATACACATACATACATACATACATACATACATATACATACATAATTTACATAATCTGTAAAATAACAAATTCAGATATTAACCCTTTATTAGGCAAGTGACTCTCACTTTATTTTCTTTTATTTTCAGCATGAAACAATTTTTTCTTTTTAATTTAATAAGAGAATGGAGGTCTTGGTACATACCAGAAGGAAAATTTTAGGTTAAAATTTCTAATTGAGTGCGCTATAAAGGGTTAAGGTTCAAGTGTCAGAAACAATTATTCTTGGCTTATTCTGGCAGGACAATACAACAAAATAAACAAAACAAAGTTACAAAGTTTACCAGCAGTCACCTGGCTCAATTCCCTATGGGTCAGTGTGATGTGAGCTGATTGATTCATTTTAATTTAATCCTTGCAAAATAATATTGCAGGAGCTGTATGAATCACAACACAGCCTCCAGCCTTGGGCCTGCTTATGTAAGTCAGCTCCCATCTCCTTGAACCTGCTCAGCTAATGAGCTAGGAATTCAAGATAAAGTCACTGTGCTGTAATCTAAGAACACACACACACACAGAAATGTAGATAAATCTCTGAGTCAAATAGAACGGGATGTGAGGAAGATGTGCATGTGTGAAACTGACAGCATAATTTCCCTTTAAAAACAGTGACTTTTTACATAAATGTCATAAACTTTATTTGATTGCATCCATGGATTAACACACAATCTAAGAGGCAAGAAATTATTTCATTTTATGTCTTACAAACGATATGTCACTAAATTATAATTATACACACATATACACATATATACACACACACATATATATATATATACAAATATACATATATTTTAAAAAAAAAAAATATATATATATATATATATATATATATATACACATATATATATATACACATATATATATATATATATATATATATATATATATATATATATATATATATATATATATATATATATATATATATATATATATATGTATATGTATGTATATGTATAATTATAATCTAGTGACATATCGTTTGTTGTCACTGTATCATTAAGATATCGTTTGCCATCCAGCCAGTATGTGACAATCAACATTTTTCTGCAAACCCAACGCATTGGAGCTAATATAATGTAGTTTAAAGATACATGGAGAATAAGTAAAAATGCTTACTTTCAGGCTTAAAAAACAAACACACACACACACACACACACACAAAACCTGTGATGTAACATCACACATCACCAAGACTCCAGGGATGCTGCTACTGTATAACATTTAGGTTTTGAGTGATTCTACATTAGTTTTATATATATATATATATATATATATATATATATATATATATATATATATATATATATATATATATATATGCAGTTTTTTTTTTGTTTGTTTTTGTGTTTTTGTATTACATTAACAAAGCTATGTGCTTTTGTCAACTATCATGTAAAACTTTCCAAAAAGATAAGTGGAAATTTCCAACTAAATCAATTTTTTTAATGGTGACTGTAAAACAGTGAGAAGGCAAAAAGCTCGACAAAAGCGCAGTAAACTTTCATCTCACACACAAGTATAGACGAGAAATGGCAATCGGAAATGATTTATTATTGTTTTTATTGAGCATTAAATGATTGCTTCTGTCAGACAGTTTACAAAAATGAAGAACGCAGTGAATATGTACTATTAAAAATGCTATGCAGATCAGAAATCTAATCTCTGGTAGGTCTGTCTCAATCATCCACACCTACTCTCATTGGGGAAATGAATAAAAGAAACAGCTGACAGATAAACTCTCTCATCGTAATTGCAACTCGCTCCTGGCTTGGATGTTTTAATTATTAGACAAGGAGGATGCTCTATTTCCCCCCGCTGCCCTTTTCTGGTCCCCATCTCCACTTGTGCCGTGCGACTGCAAGCTATCTTTTCTGTATTGCTCATCATGGAGTCAATTTGCATCATCTAAACCTGTGTGCGTCTTGGAGCTGTTGGGATTTAAATGTGCTCTGTTGCAGGACATAGAGGCAGATGAGACTGGATGGTCTAAAAACAGGTCAGCCGCTCCTTGCTGACTGCCTCAGGGCAGGCTCAATTATTATGATCATCACAGTCAAACATATTCTCTCAAGACTGATACATCATCCAGGGCAAAGAATCAGCAAACAAAAAGGTTGTATCAGCAGCCAGACAATGAGATGTTAGTGAGCTATACACGTACTGGTGCTCAGTGAACTGAGGGGACAGGTTGCCAAGCCATCCATGTGGTTGTTTTGAGACTTCAGCATGGCCCAAAACAGCTTTGCTACACCTACTTTATCCTGTGCAGGGTCACAGCGGGCTGGAGCCTATCCCAGCTGGCATCAGAGAAAAAGCAGGGTGCCTCCTGGAACGGTCACCAGTTCATCACAGGGCCAACAACACACAAACAAACAACTGTGCATGCTTGCTCTCACACCAATGGTCAGTTTATAAACAGCAGTTGTACCAACATGAATTTTTTGGGGGGCTTCTACATTTTAAACAGAAATGCCATTGTTGAAGTTCAAACCACTGCAGCAAAGTATTAGTTATCTAGTCGCACCACTGTATTGTAGCTAGTTTCTGAGTTCATTCACTCATTTTCAATACTGCTCAGTCCAATCCAGGGTCGTAGGGAAGCTAGAGCTTATCCCAGCAACTAGCAGGCGAGAGGCAGGGCGCACCCTGGACAGGTCGCCAGTCCATCGCAGGAGAGTTGGGGTTCAAGATGCTCATAGAAAAATACTAACTGGAGTTCGTCTTGATGGACTGACTTATTGAAGAGCTAAACTGGACAACAGCACAGCAGATGTTGACATATCCAAAGACTAATGAACGCTTTAATTTATTAATTCATTAAAATAAAAAGATTCTGCTGAAATAGAATCAAGAAATAAAACAAAAGTACACAATAACAACATGAAATAAAAATGAATAGAAATCAGATGCTAGAGTATTAGAAAGTAGTTAGTTATAGTAGAGACTGGGATGTGTGTGAAATCTCCATAGATCACTATGAACATGGAGGTGCTGGGATTATGGTTTGGCAACAGCTTATCCGATTATGTCTAATGCAGCTATCAGCAGATAACATCGACGGACTCTCTCTGTAGACAACATGGAAGGAAATTTAAAACCTGTAGTTCAATATCTGTGGTGCAAAAATGCTTTGCAATAGTAACATGTTCAGGATTGCATCATCTGCCACTAGCATTGCAGTCCCACTTCTTTTCGTCTTGTTGCTCTGTCTGCAGTCTCAGTATGTCTGTATAAATTGAGAGACATATAGAGAGGGGTTGGAGTCTGGAATATGTATGTGGAGCCTTGTGTCAGATAGCAAATTACACCATATACCAAATATCCCCACTATGTCCACATAGGTGATCAAGTCCCTCTGTTTTATCTTCCACTGAGCTCACATTTCCAGTGATAAACAAGAGAAGCAAAAGTTTAAACTTACTCCTCTTATTTCCACATTTTGCTCCTGCTTTATTTTTTAGATGCCCCCTCTTGGACTCATCTGGATTTGGGGTCTTACTCCTTACACACTAGTCTGGCTGAATAAAATTCAATCAACTGCACCAGTTGGCATGGTTACTGGTCATAACAGATGGTAAAAAGCATTACGAAAATATTGACAACATTGAAAAATATTTTTAAAAGCCATGTTTGGAAAATGTCAAACAGCATACTAATAACAATATCAACTCGCACACAGACACACAAGCAACACAAAGCCAACGTCAGGTACATCCTGCCAAAAAAGCATAACAGCGGCGAAATACAGGAGGGAGAATTTCTATTCAGCCATGATCAGCAGTCACAGCAGTTTGTCAGTTTAATACCAGATGTGTCTGGAAAAAGGTTGTGAAAAGTGTCAAATGGACACAGCAGAGGTGGGTATTAGTGGTAATCCTTAGCCTCTCCACAAGTGTGACACTGCACAAAATCACTGGACATTGACCAACTGAACTAACAGACTATAGCTAGAAAATAGCTAAAACATGTAGTTTCTGCAGTGTTTTATTTCACACATAAGCTGCTTGGCCTCAAATTAAGAATGTGTATTTGTTTTTGCTTTTTTAATGCATATCTCCTCCAACAGAAATGCCAATAAGAGAAAAGCAAACACAGATAGCATCAATCAATCAATGCTAAACCATAAATATGGCCACAAAGTAACAGGTCCATAAGCAAAGCTTAGCAATGACTGAAAGTATTTTAGCCTTTCATGTCTAAACTTTGTTCTGTCCTTTCAGGACTGGTAAGTAATGCAACTACAAACAATCTTCCACTTTCAGATGTGTTTTGAAAGATATGACATCAAGAGGCCATTTTTCAAAGATCTGAGCATTTGGCTGGTTTTCCTTTTCATGTCTGATCTCTCATCTCTGTTTGTGTACAGATGAGCGGCTGCTCTGGCAGCTGGCCAAATATGAATAAATGAAGTTATAAATAAATAAATGAATGAATGTGTTCATAAAAAAGGAGACAGTGAGAGTCTCACAAGACAGGCACAAATTGTAACAAAATGGGAGGTTTGACTTCAGATCAACCCAGACAGAGGAGACAAATTTACCCCACCGTGCTCTGTGTGTTCTAAGAGGTGCACTGTATTACATGTCGGGCTGCATAGATTAAATGGTGGATGCTGAGGAATGGATGTACAGCGGACACAACAGACAACCACATTAGTTCTTTCCAAACCACTCATCTTATGAGCAGCGATAAGCATGTAAGCATGTAAGATATAAGCATGTTGAAAAATTTTCTGAGGTAACCAAAATAGGATTTAATTAGAAAACAGTTTTACATTAATCAGATTTTATGTAGGTAAATGAATAAATAAATAAATAGACACACTTATAAATGCTTTTTACTCTTTAAAAAAAAAAAAAGCCACACAAGAAAAATATGTCTATCAGGATCTATTTATCTATAAATCCATGTAATCTGTTAAAGGATTATCTATCAGCAAGATCATCTGTGAGGGGGAATTGCTCATATTCACACATTTATTCCATCTGGTGCAACACAATTATTGTTTTGCATCTTGAATAATGTATAACTCATTCATTCAAAACTCATCTGGGTGCTGAAGTTCATAAGAAGAATTAGAAATTTTAAGAAATGAACGCAACAAAAAAAGTGCAGAGTTAAAGAGGTCTGTCATAACATTTCATATTTACAACTGGGATTTGGTAAACATCATCACAAGATTATTGTCACACTGACTGGATCTTAAAGTTTAATTAATTGACACTGTGACAGAATAGAACCTTCTGATACTCAGACAAATGTAGCTTTGAATCACTGCAGCCCACTCTGCCTTTGGGCATGCCGAATAAGACACATACTTCTCACAAAATGGAATAGGATGGAATTAGGGATGTGCTACTCAAGCTCTATTAAGCAACAGTTTGTACAAATAAGTAATCATTTATCATCACTGTTAAAAATAACATGTGAGGTACCTCAAGGGTCAGAGTTAGACCCAAAGTTGTATGTATTGTATTTGAATATTAATCATACAGTGTCTGACATGTTGAAATGTGTTGTCTTTGCTGATGACACTAGTAGCTTTTGTACGAGAAAGAATCTTTAGAGCCTTTGGAGGTGGTCATCACAATAAAAGGTAAGGAAAGATTAAAATGACTGCACATAACAGCACCTGAGAAACTTTCAATTTCCTCTAAACATGTCCTGGTCTACAGGTTTACCGCTCTGGACTATAAAAAGGGATCTTTGCCAGCTTGATGCTACACCTTCAAATATAGCATCTTTAGCCAAAACTGCTACTTAAAAAGACAGTATGGTATGGAAGCTTGTTCTCTAATTGGATTTGAGCTTCAGATAATCATTCTAAATTATGAAATAGGTAAATGTTGCTTTATAGATTAGTCAAGATAGTATTGTAATTCTTCTGTTTTATTTTTTCTGGAATGTTGGGCTTTGGTGCTACATTAAAGATTCAATAAATCATGGAGTCACATTGTCTTAGGATAATAACCAATCATTCACATCAGAGGTTTCTTGTGCTAAGAAAGCTCCGATACTGGTATACTGAACTACAATCGACCACAGTTCCTGGGATGTAGATACAAAAACTATTTCTCTAATTGTCACAGACACTATCAAACGGTTTATGTGGTCTAAAAGAACCTTTAGGATACCTTCCATATATGTGTGGTCACTTGGAAAACCAATAAATGGCTGTCCCATACATGACTGAACACAATTTGTGACAGGTAGACCATGTGGAAGATTACGATTCAATAGGATATCATATCACCTTTAATGCATCTGCAGCTGGGAAACATTGATAACTTACATTTCTGATTCAACTTTTACTGCTTGTGTTTAAATCTGTAGGAGGCAAAACATGTATTTTTTTTATGTGGCTTTTTCTGTTGGTTCACCTGACTAAAAAAAATCTCTGTGGCACTTAGATGGATTACTATGAACTTTTAGTACAGATATTCACATTCCCCAGAGAATCACACTGACCTTGACAGTCCCTTGATTTTTCCTTTATAACCTCAAGGTTAACATTTTGGTTTCAAAGTGAAAAAGTCTGTAATGTGCATATTTGTTGGTGCAAACTTGCTGCAGTCTGTTAATTAATATTAGTAAATTATTTGCAAACCAAAAAAAGTCTCTGAATTTGATTAAAAGACATTATGCTGTTTGGCTTAGACATGATAATATACACGGAGCCATTTATTAGTTCTTCACCACTTACAAAGCACAAGGACACCCCAAAGGATTTTTAAGGCTCTTTTGATCATAGTTATCATTTGTTAAGCAGGGAGATTATTCTTTAAAAAAAAAAAAAAAAATGCCCCAATGTTAACTGGTTTGTCTGATAGCAAATGGTGTAGGACGCCTCCCTAAACTGATTTAAATCACTCTTAATGCAGAAAATCATCACCTGAAGTTGAAAATGATGAGGTAACTTAATGGGAACTATGCTCAAGAAATTAGATTTCAACACTCCACAATGGAAGGAACGGAGCATGGCGAATTACCTAAGCCGAAGAGTTGTGTGTGTTTTTTCTCTTTTTTTTTTTTTTTTTTTTTTTTTAACTTTACCAGGTTGTCGTTTAAAGAAACTACTGTTCCTGAAATGGAAAAAGTCCTATGAGGAGTGAGAATCAGTGACAGCACACCTCCCCCTCAGGGGAGAGATGTGAGATATGGCTCTGGAGCTGTGGTGAATAATGAAAGGAAGACAGAATGTTCATTCAACCCTGCATTCATGGCGACAGCTTACAACTACAATGGACCCTGCCGCAAGCTGGAAGAAGACCCTGACCTCTAGCTGTGGGTGGTAAGCCTATTACACTGTTCTCCTCTCCATTAATCTGAAGGCATCTGAATTTGTTAGCTTCATGTCTGAATGAGCACCCTCATCACTTTTCTGTAGAAACTGCAAAGCCAATATTACTGTGCTGTAGCTTGCAACTACAGCAATAAACACACATGTACACGTTTAGGTGGGGAATGGGAAATTTTATTTATGTGACTTTTTACATAAGTTTGGGATTCATACTTGAAGCCTAATTGGACAAAAGTAAGTGTCTTTGACTGATCTATTTAATTATGTTAAGTTTTTTCACAGGCACACAAACTAGAGTAATTTAATATGTGATGACAGCACAACGAATGATTACAAGACATTATTGATAAAGAGTTACGTGCAAAAGTTTGAATTTTTTAATTTTAAATAAGGAATCCATTAAAGCCAGGAAGGTTTTTAAACCTAGTGGTCACTAGTGGCATTGCATGTTCAGGGTCTACAACTACCGCTCAATGCCTGTGGGCATTTGCAGGGCTCAAGATTAACTTTTTCCACTACTTACACTGATACTCAAAATTACATCTATACACTACATTTATATTTTTTGTATACCAAACCTTATGCAGTGAAGTGTTCTTTGAAAAAAATGAGTACATAAAAATAACTCAATTCCTAATATTAACATTTTCTTTCAAAGGAATAAGTTTAATAGTTCTGTAAATTTAAATCATCTGAAAACATCTTTCTCTGAAGCAGTTAGGATTGGAAGATGTTATGTGTTGATCTTATTTAATGTCAACTTATGAATACATCTTGCGAACATCTTGTCTCTTTGCTGTAAGCTGGATTTGCTTTTTCATGAAAAACCAGGCCTAAATGTGTCCTGTGAAATTAGTAAATCATTGGATCTTTCTTTATTGTACACTAAACTATACAAGAAATAATTGAGTAAACAAAGAAGAAAGGAATAAAAAGGAAGAAGAAGCCAGTTCTCTATGAACGCTTTATTCGATTCCTTCAAAACATTTCTTACCTTCTCTAAAATATATCTCTAAACTTGGTAAATGCAATAATGGTGTTGGAAATTTCTTCTTTTTTTTTTTTTTAAATTTCTAAGAAAGCAAAGCCCTATGAAATGCCAGAGGATTCTTTTGTAGAATTGAAAGGAATACATAACTTATTTCTCCTTTTTTCCACAGGTCTTCCTGATTAAGTGCAATTGTACATGTTGTTCTGTCTTTCCTGTCCTCTCCACCCCAACCAGTCGAGGCAGATGGCTGCCCTGCCTGAGCCGGGTTCTGCCGGAGGTTTTCTTCCTGTTAAAGGGGAGTTTTTTTCCTTCCCACTGTCCCCGTGTGCATGCTCAGGATGGTGGATTGGATCGAAGTCATGTCTCGATGCAATCAGTTGGTTTCTATTATAGGATATGTATGAATTGTCTCGAAATGATGTGTATGTTGATTCGTGTATGTAAAGTGCCCTGTGACTACATTGTTGTGAAGTGGCGCTATACAAATAAAGCTGAATTGAATTAAATTGAATTGAATAAGATTATTGCAAGATGCTATTGGCTGTAACTTCATCTTCAAGAGTATAAAAACAGAACACCAAAACCCACCAAGTCTGGGACATATAAAGTAAGTCTGCTTGTGGATGGTCACTATGGTTACTTTGTGTTTTAAGAGTGTCGGAAGCTTAATTTTTTAAATCAGGACCACAAACCTGTGTTTTGTTTTGTTTTTTGCAACTAAAACCTTTTTATATAAAATAAATAATGATAAATTATAAAAATTCTTTGCTACATCTTTAACTTATTAACTGCATGGGCACGCCAGAAGTTGAAGAAGGCTCTCAGCTCTATCAACACATTTTCTTTCATCCTGTCCTCATTAGAAATTGAGGGCTGCAATATCTTGGATTCCACAGAGCCAAAGAAGAAGGACTTTTTGTTTTTCATAGAAAAATTAACCCATTGGAACAAGCCAGAGTGACAGGAGCATCACACCCAAGTGACAGCTACATCCCCTGCACTGAGGCAATAACATGAACCTTATATCAGTTCTGCGTTCTCTGTCATGACAGGCCCCATCACACATATGTCTCATCCTGCTGTTTTTGTGGCTACATGCCAACGATCACCAAAGCTGTGTGCTTAAAATGGAAATTTTGTTTCACTGATTCAAAAAATGAGCCCAGGTAGAAATGCTTTTCAGAAGGATCCTTTTTAGATCATGTCAATAAATAAGACTGCTGTCCAAAATCTTATCAGGATCAGCTAACTTTTGGTAGCTGATGAAAACAAGACAAACTTTGCAAAGACTCTTTTCTTCTCCTTTTGTAGTTGTCCTGCTGCTTATTTTCTCTGTCTGACATATACTCAGCAAAAAGCAGCGGACAGAGTGAACCAACATTTTGCCAGGATTGAGAACAAATACAACTGCTTTAAGTGGAATTAAATCTTTTCAAGCAAAGACAACATTATCCTTAACACATCTGTGATAAAGTGAGGGAATATTGATGCCATCACATAACTATCAGCTCACTTGGCTCACTGCCGCTTTCTCATGGAGGATAGGTGACAACAAATCAAAGCTGGCAGCAAAATGTTTTAGTATAAGTGCATCCCTCACCTATCAAACAGCACAATCTTTTGCTATATGTCTCGGCTTTTAAAACTTTTGCAGTGATTCCACACAAGTTTGTTCTATTTGGAACTTCCTATGGTCACACACTAAGGGTGTGTTCAGACCAAACGCGTTTTGAGCGTTTCTATGTAAAGTCTATGTGGAGGTGCGGCAAGGGGGCGTCGAGCTTTCTCGTGTCGCGTTTTGGGCGCTCTGCTGAGTGCGGTTCTTGTTGCATTAACACTGAATATCACTGCCCTACGACAACGCTCTCTAGCTTTATTTATTAAATAAAACCTATGCCATCGCTCTACTGAATCCGCCATCATTCAGACTGACTAGAAGAAAAGCGCCACCTTTTCCCCTCTCTTTTCCGCCGCGTTTGCCACTCGCTTTGAGCGTTTTTGACGGCCAAAACGCGTTCTGGTCTCAACACACCGTAACGGTGCATTCACATCAGGATAGTCCACAAGAGTCTGTCCGATTGGGGACTCGGCTCAGTTGTAGGGGGGGTAGGCGAGATTGCATTCATGCTGCATTTTGGTCAAACGTGCCAAACCTTTAAAATAATATATCCACATTCCCACCAAAGGTGGCGCTGCACTAGTATTTAGCAAAAGAGAGAAAAAGACCTGCATGAAGAAGAAAACAACATGGAGACTAAACTTTTGCTGTTTTGGGGTTTTTAATGCTGTCTTATGGAAGTATACTGCAGAAATACACTGCAACACTGACCACAGTATGAACAACAGATGAGGCAGAGGACTCTTAATGTGATCACTATGTATTGGTATTTACCCACAATGCAATGATACGTAGAATGCGGGAAGTGATGTTTTTTTGTAGTCCGCTTCATGTTTTTGGTCCGCTTGAAACGCATCAAGACCTGCGTTTGTAGACGGGTTGAGTTCGTTTCTTTGGTCCGAATCAGAATTCGTTTGGCACATTCACAGCTTCCTAAACGAAGCGGACTTTCAGAGCAAACGGACTCGGATTCAAATCAAAAAGGCTGTTGTGAATGTGGCCTAAGAGGTTTCAGAGAAATGTAGAAACAAACAGTTCTTAATCTCCACTTGTCAATCATTCTGCATTTGGAACAGCTTTTTTGTTGGTGTCTGGATACAAAAACCAAAGAATGAGCTAAAACTGTGTGTGACCTCATACATTGCATGCAACCGATTGAGCTGTCTCACACAAATATGGCTGCATACCTTGGCTCTGTCCATCACTGCTGTATCTAGAACAGGTGAACTGTAACTAAAAGACAGGAAGCTGTCATTTCAACAAGCCAAATGATAATGTCACTCTATAGCAACAGGCTACATAACACACAGAAACAAAGACTTTTTCCCCCTCTCTTACATATACATACACATCTATTCATATTTTAGCTAGATGTTTCCCGCACTGATTTCTGGCACTCAAAAAGGGAAAATTAACTAGGTGCCATGGCGACAATTGGTGATAGTCTCCTGAGTTCTCTCCTTCCTCTGGTCTTTCTTCCCCCCAGTCCACTATTACTGCTACATAGCACAATCTCCGCACACCCACCATAATCCTGTCTTGCTTTTCTCTTTGGAAAAAGACAAAAAACTCTTTTTCACACTTCAGCTGAGGTGTCCAATTCAGATTGTCCCTTATGGTCACACACCTCCCCACAGTAGAGTATTTTCTTCCTGCCTGCAATGATGCTATTTTCAGCATCCCTCCCTCCAAGCTGTGGCCTCCTCCATCACCTTCTTGCTTCCATGCCCAAGTGAAAAAGTCTATAGATGATTGGCTGGGGGTAGGGCTGAAAATGGCATTGCTGTGAAGACTCGAAGTTGGAAGAGCAGTAGGCAGGGCGATTGGTTTGTTACAACCTCTCTGTGCACCCGTGCAATCAATAAGAACAAACACTTGATGAGCTACAAGTGTACTGACTCTGTCAGCAGCTGCTGTGGTCTCCAGAGGTCCTCCACAATTGATATGGTCTGCTGGCAAGATGTAAGAAGCAGTAAGAGAAGCTATCTTTCAACTCTGGACTGAAAATTCTCCCTCATATTTCTGTTGCTTTTACCTAAACTGGTGCTGTTGGACGAGTAAGATGATAAAAATGCTAAAACAGGCCAAGGAAACAATATTATCAACAGCTAATGCGCTGCGTTCAACTAAGCTATGTTTAGACTGATGAGGTTAACTGATTAGAATAACATTAGCTTGGAGCCAAACATCAGCACGTAATATTGGTTTAAATTTGTCAATTCATTTGAAATCATACTAGTTAAAAACATAACCAAATTTCTTGTTTATATAAATTAAATATCTTCCAAACAAATCACTCTATGAGCCGAATAAACATGGCCAAACAATAAAAATCCAATGACTTATTCTAAATTACTACAAGCATTAAGTGACCAACAGTTTGAATCAATGAGATGGCTTCACCACATCCATCCAATTACAGTCTCATCAGTCTATTTGCAACACATTTTAGCTATACTATTTAATTATGCTATTTTAAATATTTAGTTGTATTAAAAAGCATCATTATGTGGTACAATTACAATGTACATTAGATAACCATAACTTCGAATTATTGTCGTTTTCATTTTAACTTAACCTACCGTGTAAATCCACAACTCTGAATGTTGAATTGTAGAAAATGTCTTTTTACTTTGCAGCAGTGTGCTAATAACTACGACTTGTCTTTTGGTATGCAAGAGTTTTCCAACTTTTTACTGCTAGAGTATGTTGGCATGAAAATTTGTGTAAAATCAAATTATTGTAAACACCACATTGCTAACATTTCAACGTTTTTTTTTGTTTTGTTTTTTAAGTTTATATCTTCCGAAACTCAAAGAACTGGGAGTTACATCAAGTAGATTTTCTTTGCAGTCTCCATGAAGCAACATATAAGAAAGTAACCTGCACAATTTTTCAAGCAACTATGAGGTTCATTTTGGCTACATTTGCTTTCATTTCTTCCTTGATTTCTGCAAAGGTTATTCAATTTATTAAACCATCTTTCTGACTGAAGTTATAACACATCAACACATGATGGAAGAGAGGTCTCCCTTTAGTGTGGCACTCACCACAAGGGAAAAGCTGAAATATGGGTCATGATATTTGCGCTTTCGAATCTAACCTCGATATCAATTTGTTTGTTGCTGCGATTACAGGTTCCTCTCCTCATTCACTCTGTAGTTTCCTTAACTACATTTGCAGCTGGTTGGCATTGATACAGTCTTATTGTTTACATGAAGAGTCACAACAACTCCTGCAATACACTAGTACTGTTAGTTAGTAGATAGTTAATAGACTTTAGGAGCTATAGAGGAGTTTGTGAGAAGAAAGACAGAGATAAGAAGCTGAAGTCTTTAAATGACCTTCAGATACTATTGTACAGGTTTAAAAGGACAATGTTTTGTGTACAAAAAGAAAAAAAAAGATCTCATGTATATGTTTTTATCTTTGTCAATTAAAATTAGAGCTAATGATGCAAGATTTACACCCTCCTTACATTAAACAGTCTATACAACTGCAATTAGTCCAAGTGATCACACATAATTGCATTATATAAGTCATGTATCCAGCTGTGTCGGTGTGTCTTTTTGTCTGTCTGAGTTAGCAACATAACTAAAGAAGCTATGGACAGATTTTAATAACATTTTCAAGAAATTTCAGAAATCACCGCCTGGATTCAGGAATTTTAAAAAGAATTCTTAACTATGAGGAGATGGAGATAATTTCCCATTAGAGCTTCTAACTAAAACATAACGTCCACAATCACTGGAAAAAACAAAACAAAACAATGGCTTAGCAGAGGTCTACACTCTGGGAGCTTCAAATAAAAAGAAAAAAGAATGCTACAATAAGTATGGTGATATATTGTATGACAACAGTTTATCTATGTGTTTGATATTATATCCTTTAATGGTCATAATTTCCTTTGAGGTTTCATTTAGCTTATTAATTCAGGTATTGGATTTCATGTACTGAGTTACTCTATGATATTGATTATTGCACTGTAGTAAATATACGGCACTGCCTTCTTGTCTGGACAATATTGACATGAAACAAATATACCCACAGAGGTTTTTAATTCATAAGATTACAGAAATCATTAAGTAAATGTTTCCATATTTAGTCTACAAACAAAACCTAATGCCCGTTTCTGCAAACAGAATATTTTGAATTTTAAAACTTCTGCTTGTTCAGATTTCTAATCCGTTCTAAATTACATTGTATTGACAATAAACGACTGTCATAAATATAAACTTGCACCCTTGTTACCTTCCAAGAAATGTTGTTTTGGAAGGTAAACTATGTCTTTACTACATAATCTAGCAATGTTGCCTGCAGTGGAAATTTGAGTGCTGAGGGAATAACACCTTTCAAAGGTCTCTAGTCTCTTGGGAAAGTTTCTTTGGTCCAACTAGAGTTTGTATGAGCAGCAGATTTCCTCTAAACAGCCGCCAAGGGGAATAATGGTTGTGCCTTTGGAACCCAAGTAAACATATGCCAAAAAAGCTAACAGTTGCTTTATCCCAACTTGAAATTTCTCTGCAAGCAATTCAGAAGTGAAAAGCTATTAACAAAACCATTGGAGGAGTTTGAAGGCAATTAGTTTTAGACATTAAAGCTTCATTTCAGTGAACCACAGCAGAGAAAGCAAGATAGCAAAATACACAAGTAGGAATAGTGATTAATTTTATACAGGCGGACAGATTCCCTCCTCTAATTGAGATCTTAATCTGTAAGTCTAATGTTAGAGATATTCACATCTCTATTCCAGTGAGATACAATTAGGAGGAGGGGAAGTGGAGAGTGACTGTGACATGGAAAGAAAATGGACTGCTACTGTAGGCTTCTTACATACTGAGCATCTTAAATATATGCCACGTAAAAAGTCTCCACACACAACTGAAGTTTCTTTGTATGAGCATCTAAGAACATTGCTGAATATTTTCTGACCTGTAAAGAAAAGAAGGGTTAGAGAGAGGTAAATTTGCAAAAATGCAATTTTGTCAAGTTTTTGTTGTATAATGAAGCTTTATAACATACAAAACCTAGAAGGGATAATTAGACTAGTGAATATTTTCATTTGGCAACCTTATACAGACAAGCACAGCCAATCAGTTCCAAACACACACACACACACACACACACACACACACACACACACACACAAACAGACACATCTCCTGTCCAGACATAATTAAAAGTTATGAAAGAAGAAAAAAGTATTGGCCAAAGATAGAAAAAGGTGTGATTAATGCTTCGGTGATGTGATACATGTGGCTGTAATGAGTTTTTTCCAGTGTCTTGTGAGACTTGGCTAAAGGTTGAAAGGATGGTCAGGGCACACAACAGAAAGAAGCAGGTAATGGAAAACATGCCTACACCACATCAAAATTCATAACACAAGGAGCTAGAGGTCTTTTGACCAGTTATTTGATTCTTTATTCTTCATAAAGTTTATACCAAAAGAAGATCAAGAATACGAGAAACCAAAATCACATTTCGCCACAGGGTGACTAGACTCTCCCTTTGAGATGGGGTGAGAAGCTCAGGCATCTTGGAGGGGTTCAATGTAAAGCCACTGCTCTTCTCAGGCATCTGATTAGGATGCCTCCTGGATGCCTTCCTGATGAAGTGTTCCAGTCACTCCCCACTGAGAGTAGGACCCCGAGAAGATCCAGCACTACATCTTCATCTTTCGGCTGGCCTGAAAATGCCTGTTCATCAGTTCATTGCCACACAAACTCTGCCATTAGTGTCCTTCAATATTTGGAATTACCTCGGTTCCTGGAGTGAGTTTGAGATTGAGCAAGACTGCAAGTTTTTCCTCATGCCACCCACAGAGTACAGCAACTGGTAGGAATAGTTGTCTCAACTTTTAGCTTGTCTGGTTGACAAGTCTGTTTGTCTGCTTGTTTAATTCCTTCCTTTATCTTCTTTTCCAGAACAATAAGTTATTAAAATTCAAATGACAGGCTACATGTTGGCTGCACAGTGGTGTAGTGGTTAGCACTGTGACCTTATAGCAAAAAAGTGGCTGGTTTGAGCCTCGGCTGGGGCTTTCATAGGTTTTCTCTGAGTACTCTGGCTTAATTGGCTACTCTAAATTGTCCCAAATGATTGTTTTTCTCTCTGTGTTGGCCCTGTGATGGACTGGCAACCATTCCAGGGTGTACCCTGCCTCTCACCCAATGATTGTTGGGATAGGCTCCAGCTTCTCCGCAACCCTTAATTGGACTAAGCAGTTCAGAAAATGACATGATGACAGGCTATGTGTCGGAAACCAAGAAGAAGAAACAGAGAGGAGGTTCAGAGAAACTGCACATTGAAAAAAACTGTTTTATTACCATGTTAGTTTGTCTCCTTCAGTGAAATTAGTTGTTTATTTCAGTGCTTCCACCAGAAAAACAGCTTGTTAACTGGTCTTACATCTCCCTGAACTAAATAACTTTATGGAAAGTGAGTAAATTATGTTAAACTATCATTAATCAACATTAAGAGGGAGTCAGCAGCCTATTGATTGTCTTTATTGGATTATTTGTTATTGATTGGGAGCTAATTGCTAAATTTGCGTCTAAAGGTTAGAAGCTGCTTCTATGAAGAACTTTATGGACAATATATAAAACTGTCTATATCTTTACAATTTTGTCAATGTGTTAAAGGAAAAAAGTTGTAACTGTTTGCCTCTTTATAAGGGAATCTAATAGTTTGGTACCTGACTGCATCATTATGTAAAAAAGATTAACAAATGACATTTTTAGAAAGTATGTGTTCACTAAGTCTTATCCACTTGCTGCATGGTTTCATAAGTTTTAAGAAGCCACAGATACCAACATTCAAGGAGTGCAAAGATGTGTGCGTGTGTGTATATGGGATCATACACATCAGCGATATGGGATAAAATTACAGGGACCATTTTTTGTTCCAATCTCCCCCTGCATATTACATGAAATATGTCACAGCAAGGATACGCTGAAACCCTCTGTCTCACAGGAAAACTGCTCTTCAAAGTAGTCTGATTTCCACAGGTTACAAATTCGATTAATTATCAGCTCAGGTGAAATCCCGGTTTATTAAACTACACTGTGCTGCTTTGCAGAAGATTTGCGTGATTGAAACCACTCATTAGAAAATGTTTGTGTAATACAGTCATGCCAATCACAACTTATATACAATCTGATTTCTTTTTTTTTTTTCCCAACCAGCAGAGCAACCCACCCCCAAGAGATAAAAAGGAGGCATGTCCCACCATATCGGTACAGTACTTGCAACTAACAAGTAACAACTAGCACCAAAGTTACAGGAAATTTGTTTTCATGAGACCACCATAGTGCAGAAAATGAGCACTGACTGACTGAACAACACTGCAAAGCAGCCAAACCAAAAGCATGAGTTATGTTTTAACATAACTTACGAGGACTGCATGTATACAAAAACAGAACATTTTTGCAAAATAGCTTTGTAAGTAGCCAAAGATCTGTTCAGGATCCTGTCTGTTTGGTTCTGTGGACTTATAAAGCCAATAGAAATAGTTAACTTATTCTAAAGGAAAATGCTTAAAAGTTTGAATGCACAACTTGCTGAGCAGCACCTCTTCCTCAGAAAACTCTTTCCTGCTTGTGCAGTAACTGTGCTTGAAGTGTTTATGACAGATTGATGGATTTTAATGAAAATTTCCATTCATATGTGCTTTTCACAATCTGAATGAGCCAATGTGGCAGCCATCACAGTGTGTAGGCCTCAAAGCAATAGACTTGTCAATATCTAATTACGTTACAGCTCAGTGGCTAATAGGAGTTTAATTCTGTCAGAGTCTTTCAATTAACCCTGATAAACCGCACATAAACCAACAGAACAATGATTAAGAGGACAAACAACCTTCACTTTAGTGGCCACAATCAGTTTCAGTGGAACAGGGAGAAGAAAACAGAAAACTGGAACTAATCTTATGACAAATAGCATGCTTTAAGTAGCAGCAATTTGTTTTCGTATCACGCCTCCAACCTTAAAGTGCAAGGAAAAATACAGGGAAGGATAAACTGATGTCAGCTACAAGACAGAAGCTGTTGGGTCTGGGTTAAAGTTGCCATTGCCCTGCTGGTGTCCACAGGGCAAGAGCCATGTTTAAGCCACAGGCCACCCACTATTAACGCTCTGTCAGCACAGCTCAACGGCAGCCTAATGGGTACAATTAACAATCCCCTCTGTTCAGATCTCAATGCTCCCTCCGTGCTACTCACAGCCTGCTCAAGCCCTAATGATTGCACTTTATCGAAGCAATGAAAAAGAAACTTGAGCTAAAAGAAGAAGTCGAAGGCAAAGAACAAATCAAGAATTTATTCTGAAGGAAAAAGTTAAGTAAGAACAGGAGAAAGCCGAAAATGTATTTAACAGTGAATAAAGCTTGAGAAAAAGAAAAAGGGATAATCGACAAACAAAACAATGCACCTTTGTGATGTGCTGTAGAGATTACTAGATTGAAGAGGAGCACTATTACAAGGAAAAAATGAGAGGCTCTTTGAAGCGATTCCGTTTTATAGGTTTGGTAAGCACAAACAGCAGCCTAAACCAGTGAAGGAGCTTAATACAGAAACACTTTAGGGTTCGATACATTTTTTAAACTATTACAGATATGCATGTGTATGTGTATATATATATATATATATATATACACATAAGTATGTAAGTATGTATGCAAGTATAAATATACATTGCACACATACACACAGATTATTTTTGAATTTTTGATGAATTGTAAGAACAGGAACACATTAATGCCTCTTGTTTCAGTGTTCTACCTTTTTAGATAAATATATTTTTTCCTCTTTTTTTTAAAAAAAAAAATTTTTTTAAAACATGAACTGGTTAATTTGTGATGCTGTTTTAAACGGTTAGATCATCTGTGCTCACATCTAAATGATGAGGAAAACTGCATACCTCCAGATCCTGCTGCTTTAATTATTTAGCGATTCAGAATAAAGTGTACATGAATATTGGCAATCAGAAGCAGACAGGCCATCTGGACAAGTGGGAGTTTTCCTGGTGGACTGGTCGACCAGTGGATGGTGATGAGTCCAGCAACAGCAAATATGAAATTAGGCACAAACACTTTCATGTTTCTTTTTAATCCTTCTTATCAACTGGCTCCATACAGATGTGAGCTTTTTGATAAAAAATAATAAATAACAGGACCTTTTGGAGCTTTTTTTTTTTTTAGATAGATAGATAGATAGATAGATAGATAGATAGATAGATAGATAGATAGATAGATAGATAGATAGATAGATAGATAGATTATTTATATATATATATATATATATATATATATATATATATATATATATATATATATAGAGAGAGAGAGAGAGAGAGAGAGAGAGAGAGAGAGAGACAGAGAGAGAGAGAGAGGTATAGATCCGTACATATTTATTCTCTTCTATTTCTTATTCTAATCTAAATGGACGCTGACACATGTTTTGTTATTTTGGATGTTTGAAAAAAATATTCAAGATACAGTTATCTAATCAATATCGGCCTGAAGTTCAAACTGTCAGCTTTATTTAATGATATTCCCATCCAAATTGGAGGAAAAGTTTTGGAATTACAATTCAAATATGTATATATTTTTAATGGACCAAAAGTAACTGGACAGTTAAGTTTAAACATATTTTATGAGCTTTTTTTTCCCTCGTGCTTCCATCAATCAAGCAGGTAGACAGTCTGGAGTTGTTTCCTAGTGTGCCATTTGCATTTGTAATATTTTTGCTATAAACCCACAGCACGCAAGGAAAGGAATTCTCAGTGAATGTGAATCCTTTCATTTTCATTAGAGAGATACTTCTAGTGACAAAATTAACAATATGGTATATTCTGAGATAAAAAGAGAGAAAGGGTAAGCTTGGGAACTCCAAAAGGTCAAGATGTTCATGGAACACAACAGAGGTGGATATTCACAGGATAATTTCCACGGCAAGGAAAAACCCCTTAACAGCATCCACCTAAGGGGAGACAACCCTCCAGAAAGTATATCAGTATCTAAATAGAAGAAGAAGAGAAGATGCCCCACAATGTGCAAACCTAAGCCCAAAAAAAGGGAAACTCCAAATTAGACTTAACCAAATGCTTAGTTGTGGAACAGCAATCTTTGGACAGATTAAACTAAGATCAACCTATACAAGAATGATTGGAAGAGGAAAGTATAGACAAAGCTTGGAAGAGCTCATAGTCCATAACAAACTTGTATCTGTAAAACAGCGTATATAGTTACATGGTAAACTGCATGGTTTCCAACGGCTCTGGGTCCCTGTGGTTTATTGATGATGCGAATGCAGCAGACAAAAGAAGCCAGATGAAATCTGAACTTTCAAGGATTTACTTTCTGCTCAGGATCAGCGAAGTTCCCTGGATCTCTCATCACAGTAAAGGTGAACCATGACCCAAAACACTGAAAGCAACCCAGAAGCATTTTAAGACAAAGATAAAGCTAATTTCAAATCCAATGTTGTACATGCAGAGTCCAAATCATTAAAACTGGTTTATTGTCCAAATATTTTTGAGGCCCAACTGTATCTATTATAAGACCTATTTTGAGCTTCATGATATTCATTAAAAGGACAAAAAAAAAAAAAAAAAAAAAAAACAACCACTTATAAAAACACACAGTTTACCATGAGACTTTGCCTTTTAGTCTAATGTGCTCAGAACAGATGAATAGGGCATAAAAGTCTACATGTTTGGTTCAGACTATATAAATCCTCAAGGGAAGATTCTCATATCAACAGTGAAGCATGGAGGCAGAAATGCTGTCGTGTGAGATTGGGTCACTGTCATATGGACTGGACAGCTCATTTTCACTAATTTAAGTATTAAAGCTGCATAAGAATGCTTAAAAAATACTTTAAGGTTTTAACTGAATGTTGAAGTCAATAAAAGAGCAACATAATTATCCTTATCACACAGAAAAAGCAACAAAGAAATTACATGTGGAAAAAAAAATCACTTTGTCAAAACCCAAATTTCTAAATATCCAATAAATGGACCTTTGGGTAAAATTGCAGCTGATTGAAATAAACTGTACAGCTGAACAGACTTCTGACTTGGTCCTCCCACTCACCAATAAGTTTTAGATGCAACAAATCTTGCACAATTAATTGCTTTTATGTTTCTACAATATAACACATAAAACCTTCAGCAATAGAATCTGGAATTAACTTAAGGACAATTTGTTTCATTCAAGCAAAAGTTAAATATTTTATATCTTTTAAAGGTTATTCAAAACATAAAGCCAAATGTAAGTCCAGTAAATGTTTACCTTCTAACCTTATGTCTCTTCTGTACCCTGCTCATGCTTTTCTTGAGGACTTATATCATCGAGGTTGGCAGGACCCATCTGCCCTCCAAAAGCTCATTTTATTTGGCCACACCTCAGTGAATCGAAATTACTATTTAAATAGCAAAGAAAACCCTCATCACAAAAACCCTGTGTCACAGCACAGCCCTCCATTAGCATGTCTATTCCTGCTTTCCATCTCCATGACTGTCCATCAACCCAATGTGGCTTTCATTACAGTAAGCCCACCTCTGATAAGTACCCAGAGGACCAACTCTAACGTTTAGTACTGTAGCAATTTCCATCCAGAAACATTTTATACTTTTTAGTAACTGGCTTTTATCAGTCTAAGCATACACATCACAGTGATTGCTTTATTTGCTTCAAAGCGTTCCCTTTTAGTTCGATTTGATGGAAAGAAAAACGTAATAATCATGTTTTACTGCATTCTTTTAACACCATACTGGCTGCAGCGAAATTTGTGTAAACATAATACATGTTATAACAAATGATAATAGCCTTTATCTATACAAGATTGGTTATCCTTAAACTTAAACCCCCTCAGAGAGTTGTACAGATACACTGAGGTTTGCATTTTAAATGACTGACATTTCTATCTTGGGACTTGCAGTTCTTTCAGTGCTCACATTCTCAACTTGCCACCAAATGTTAATTAGCCCATATGGTCCCTCCACAAACTGGACAGGTCTACTTCCTGTCAGCACTGGAGGTGCTAACAGTCAAAGTATCTAATGCCCTGAGGCTACCACATAAGACTGTTCAGGTTAGGGCTACTGGTACCAGTGGACCACATCAATTAGATGTACATTATTAAGTCCCCAGGAATTTGGATGCTACTGCATGGAGGAGAAAAATCAATATAACATTTCAATCTGACGGTGAATGCAGTTGATTTGTATGAAGCGGTCAAGCTTTGGAGGCCAGGCTTTTATAATTAATGAACCTTATTGAGAAATGAAGTCATTTTCCTTCAGCACATCTGACTTTTCACTGATGGGGCTTCAGTGAAACCTGCAGCTTGTCAGGTAGAGTTTTTATGATGTTCTACTGGAGCTGACAGCAACACAGATGCTGGAAATGTCAACTCTGACGGTTTCTTAAAAATGAAACACAAGCTACTGGCTTCTGTTTGGCAGGAATGTGAAGAAAACTGAAGCACTCAGCAGCTCAGCGTAACAATCACTGACACAGTGCAGTGTGAATGATGGCAGCTCAGAAGTACATATGCACCAAATACAAACCAGAACATGTGCAAGACAAGATAAACCCTATTAAAGTCTGTTTGACTGCAGCTGCAAAAGTTCTCCTGCTTTTTAATCACCAAACACTTTTAATAAGCAAGGCAATGTTACACTGCAGCAGCAAACAAGGAAAACAAAAACAGGTAAGTGAACGACTAAAACTGAGGAAACATACTTCAGGAACTTACAGATGGGGAGTGATGGAAAGACTACAAAGATCTTCTCCTGCCAGTTTATCATCTTGCGATCTGAGCTATAGGATTTTTCACACTGTGCTCACCCTGCTTGTCTTGTTGGGCCGAGACAGGGCAGGTACTGCATCCTGTCAACTGTCTGCCAACATCCAGTTATGCGGTTTAGCCAGGCTTGTTTCTCTGGGCAGCTGACTTAACAGGGCTTGTTGCTAGGGCAACTACCTCTACCAAAGATTCCCCTCTTTCTGTTTTCCATGGAGACCGGATACTTTGATAATCTGAGGGATTGCAGAAAATGTGGGGGAAGTGCAGAGTGGCTGCCAAATGTCCTCTGAAGCATGAGAGTTGTCTCAAAAGAGCAAATTTAGGAAGGAAGCAGAAATGCCACCAGTGACACTGTGTGTTCTTAAAATGTCTGTTCACCAGTCACCCACTCATTTGTAAATTGTAGGTGGTTTTTTTTGTGTGTTTTAGGGTTGTTTTTTTTTTTTTTTTGCTGTGTAACAAAAGAACAATGCATAATGGGTTTAATGATTTCTCAGGACATTCACCACACAAATGTGACCATTTACAAACACACCCACATCCCCTCCAAACCAAAATTAAAAAAGCTTTTTTGTTTATTAAAGTCATGAGACATAAATAAATTATAAAATTAACTAAACAACTTAATATTAACTTAACATTATGCTCATATAGCATTTCTTGAAAGCTTTTGTTTTCTGTATTTGTAGGTAAATATGAAGTAAAACTCCATCAGATTTCCAATCAAATCCTGAAACAAATGTGGTTCAAATTAAATCGTTTTATTTTCCTGCTCCTTTACTCATCTGTTTGAACGAGCCAAAGCTTCATCAATAATATATGGAGAAATGCATGATAGCTTTTACAAAGAAGAATACCAAGGACGGAGATTGAAAAAATTGCTTCTTGATCCTCAACAGGCCTGACACTGCGAGGGGTAACATTCAGGCGGGCTGTGGAAGAAGTACGACCACCGTCAGCCTTCCAAAGAGTCTTTGATAGCTCCACGAGTAAGAAGTGAAAATACCAGCAAGGTCACAAAGAAGCTGAGGTCAACTTTTAAAATATTAAAGGCCTCTTTCCGTTTGAGCACACCAAATAAAGCTGTTCTTCAAAAGGAAGATTTTTAAGTGTGTACAGTTCGCTAAGTATCACATAAGAATGCCAGAAGGCTGTAGAAAGAAAATGCAGCGAAAAGAAAACCTTTTCATTTAAATATGAAACATCGTTTAGAAAAAGTAAAACACTGAATTTCAGCACAAGAAAGAATCTTTTATTAACGCTGTTTTGTAGCATCCAGGCCGGGGCTGACTCGTCATTGTCAGTAAAGCAATTAATTTTAAGTTTTCTCAGTTAATTTTAAAACAGAAATGTAAGGACATCCATCTTAATCTCTAAACAAAGTGGGTCAGGCAGTAGGACAGCATCTAACATTTGCCTGTCTGTGACAGAAAACATGCTGAAATAGACTGAATAAATACAACTCTTCCCTCAGCAAAGAGAAAATGTCTTCCTATGTCAGCCACTTACAAGAAATGACATTCCCCAAGCGAGTCATTTCAGCATGTAAAATAAAAAGTTTCCCTCAAAATGAATTTCAATATAATGATAGATAACTGGTTTTATGATTATGGTAACCGGATAATTATTGTCTAGTTTCAGCAGCCAAAATCTGTACGATGAGAGAACAGGGGTAAAAAGTTTTATGCAAAATGGATTTCCAGTAAAATCCCCCACGTACCAATGGATTTGGTCTATAAATATATATATTCACGGCTAGAAGAATTATACACAGACATTCTGAACAAAGATGTTGTGAGAGAAAGAAAGAAGCTAATGCTAAATCACCAGCTGGTATTATCTTTAAAAAAGTAAAACTTCAATGGAAGCTATAAGAGCTCATTTCAATGTCTACATCATTATTAAGGAAAAATGTACCAACAGAGAAGTAAACAAAATCGCATACATTTCAGTTGCCCATGGGCAGAGAAACAGGGAATTAGCATATATGCAAATGAGCTAGAGAAAGAAGAAAATGTTAATCTGTTCCCTATTCTCCACAAAAAGAAGCGGAACAATTTATCTTCATTTTCAGCCGAATATGAAAAAGGGAAAAAAAAAAAACCCGACAGAAGATATGGAGAACAATACGCTGCCAACGAGTCTCGGGGGTAGTACATCTATATAAGTGTATCGCTGATAGCCGAGACGGCGCTGTAACAGGATGAAGATGAATGGAGGAGGAGCAGATTATTCCGTTCCTAGCTATTGCAGAGTGATGCTGTTATGTCATGTTATTAATGTAGAGCAAACAGGGCGCATCCTGTCAGATGCATAGTTATGGGATCTAAAATATATATACATACATATATATATATATATATATATACATACATATATATATACATATATATATACATACATATATATACATACATATATATATATATATATACATACATATATATATATATTATATATTATATATATACATACATATATAATATATATATATATATATACATACATATATATATATATATATATATACATACATATAGATATATATATATATATACATACATATATATATATATATATATATACATA
>NC_136624.1:31743448-31745948 GCF_933228915.1 Telmatherina bonti
TAAATGTAGGACTACGACAATGGGTAGAAATCATAATACAGTTGGAAATAAGCATCCCGGCGCAGGTCTGCGCTCTCCGAGTGCTTTTTAGTTATAACTGTTTCTAAATACTTCAACTGAAAACATCTGATTGACCTTTGAACCCATTACACAACAGTAAAAGATCAGTTTGTTTTTTTGTTTTTTTTTTTTTAAAGTGGTATTATATGACATGTTTTACAGCATACCAACAGGAAAAATCTGAAACAAACAAAAACATGAGCATTTCGAGATGCAGAAATCCACCTGTAGCTGTAAAGTTTCATTTTGAGGCTGTTATGAGACTCCTCAGTCTCCGTTTCTGAGCCCATTTTGTAAAAAAAAAAAAAAAAAAAAAAAAAAAAAAAATCTTTGAAATGCTGCCATTTGACAAAGCCTCTGAAGTTCTTGGCCAAGACCCACACGGCAGGTGGATGATACTGCTGACCACAACATGCCTCAGCTTTGATAGTGAAACTGAAGCCCTCGAAGGTGAAGGATGAGCCACAGCTTTGATTGTCTTGTCAGGAGCAAACGCTCTCTTTGCAAGTTGTCATACTGTGACAAATTGGAACCACACTGAGCACCAGTAATGACCTACGATCAGTACTAAACAATATTAGATAGTTTATGCACTGCTTAATGAGATTATTAATTATCCAAATACATAGAATACTTTTATACATGTGATTAATGCCAGTGCCTCAAGGGGTTTCAAACATTTTTTATTACTTTCTTTGCCTTGATGGCCTTCTTTTCCATCATGCATCCTCCGACAGAATTGAGTTTTAAAACCAGTCTAGTTTGGGCACAGTTTACCATTAAATTCAATGGAAAGGTGTGTCCAAACTTTTGACTGGACAGCATAAATTTTCATATTCCAATATTTATTTAAATCTACATACAGCATATTTGTTCATTGCACCTGTTTTTTCAATTATCCACATAACCAAAATGATGATATTATAATGAATTACAAAGACAAAAGGAAAAATTTCAGTGCACGGGGACATTTTGTGGAGGTGCATCTGACAGAAAACAGCACCCCAGCGCAACTAATGCAGAGTCCTGGCACACAGTATGCTATTTGCTCTCTGTCTGTTGAAGACCCGTGAAGAGTGAGGAAATGCATAAACCATGATAGAAGCTGCTGCTCTGTGTGAATAACAGCTCCATAGGCTCTCCAGGTATGAGAGCTGTCACTGGGATGCCTGCAGGACAGAGTCTCAGGCATGCTAATTTGGCATTTGGGTTCAAAAGTGAGTATGACAGAAGATAATGGAAGTTGACAGGGGACAGACAGGACCCTTATTATCACTATGATAAGTAGTTCTTCTTTTCAGACGAGGTCAATCCCCATTCAACAACAGAATCAGTACAAATCATACGAACAATGCATGTCCAACTCTTGCTTTGATGCAATTATCCTCAATGCATTATTGATAAATAAAAGAATGAAAAATGCATGAATTTAAGAATTTTACTGCATGCACATTTTTCCAACTGTGTTTTTAAAGAGAAGTTCATCCATGCTTTATTGTGTCTTCAATTCCTTTAAATTTATGCACGACACTTGGATGGACCGGCGACTTGTTCAGTGTGTACCATGCCTTTTGCCTGACGGGAGCTGCGACAGGCTCCAGCCGTCCTAACGCCCTGCATCGGAATAAGTGGGTATAGAAAGCAGATGGATGGATGGTTTACTCAAGGATGAATACAAACACAGATCTGAAATGACAGACTTGGTGACGCATACACTGGATAAAAATGCACAGTGAAAAGGGAGCAGTGACTTGGTAAAACAGAGGGAAAAACACGGTCATATAGTTTGCAAAAGAGTTTAAAAGCTCGACTGGCTTATTTTCAGTCCAGACCTTTCACAAGTTTTAATTATTAATTCCTTCATAAAACAAGGTCTGCAAACAGCTGGAATCCTATACCAAGAATGAATGAGACAATATTCCTCTTCTATCAGTCAGGTCCAACAGCTGAACTCTTCAGTTCCCACCTTTGCAGACTGCTGATACATTAAGAGAGGATTCTGCTGTTACAGCCTAATTAATTTATTTTATATTTAATAACAATGTAATTAAAATAGTAACAAAAATAGTAGCACAATAGTGACATCAAAGATTAATGATTTCATTGTGGTTTTCAGACGATGAATAAAACCGCATAATTTAGTCTCAAATACTTGTTGCTAGGCAGACTTTAAGACAGTTGTACCGAACAGGGTACCACCACAGCTAGGTAGTGAAAATAACTTCTTAAAAGATCTCATTTTTAATAACTGTTATGTTTGTTTATGTTTTACCATAAATAAGATATTTGTTTCTGGGATTTTAAAAGATTAAAAATGCTCAAATAGCAACTGGGGTTGAATTTGTCAGGCTGTAAATCATTCTGAGATTAAGATCCTGTCACTTATTCATGCTGGATTAAAACATGTTAATTGAAAATGAAAAGATAAACAAGCTATTCA
>NC_136624.1:31750948-31778448 GCF_933228915.1 Telmatherina bonti
CAGTTCGCCATCTGACTCAACAGATCCTTATTGGATGGATTGGATAAAAGATTAATCTATCTTGGTAAGAAAAAAAAAAGCAATGGTGCCTTCAATCCCTTTAAATTCACCTTAATTTCTAAAAATATGCACATAAAAAATACAAATGAACCTCCTCACATAACATCAGAGTCGAGGTTCAATGGGTCAGAAAAATATCAGAGCCCAGTTTCACTCTAACTTGAGATGGGATCTTTTGCAGAATAGAGAAGACAAATGAATGTACACGCAGCGATCACACATACAAGAAGGAAAATACTACCTTAGTGGGCTCACAAAGAAAGAGTCTAATTAGCAGCCTGGTGCGTGATGCACTGTTGGAGCTGCGGAAGAGAGAGTATTCCTGAGCTGGAGGGAAGGAGGAATCAATAAGAACACCACAAACACTTCTACCTGCTATCAGGCTTTCTTACTGCATCACTGGACTGTCACTGAGAATAGGAGATTCAGACCATTTTGGCCCGGAGTGATTAAAGCCCTGACATGCTTAAATGTTTACCATGTCCTCTTTAAACTTGCATGTAAGCCAAAAAGATGAAAGAGCAGGCTGACAGTTTTTTGAAGAAAAGCATGCTTACTGAGCTTCCCAACAAAAAGCACAGACATCCATGCGTTGAGCTCCAGGTGACAAAATCAGGGTGACATTTCAAGCATGGATGCTCTTCTTTAGACCTTGGGAGCATTAATGCTAGTGTGCTGACTTTATTCTCAGTTGATTCTCATTTGGTATGTTGCCATGACATATGTAGATGAGATCTAAAGTCCACCTCCATGTTTCTACTGTTGTATCGCACTGCATTTTAACTGGCCTTGCTGTGGTGATGGAGGAGTCTTAACTGGCTGCACATGTGAAAATGTGGATGAAAGACACGCCTGGTCAGGCGTGCAGAGGGATCTAACGCTCTTGCACCATGCTTATTTTTGGCTGCATTCCCTTGATTTAACTTCAGTTACTTTCATTATAAATTATGAAAAGGCATGAAGCAAATTAAAGTAAATGTGCCTTGTACTCAAATTTTTGGCCATTTCAAAAAGAAATGAATGAAAATAAAGTTAAGAATATCCAAGCTAGGCAAAGATTAATCAAAGTGTGAAAATATTGTCAGAATTAAATTATATAAACTGCCTGTGTAATGCTTTTAAAGGTATATATTAATCTACAATCATGCTCTTATCATTAAATGCATTAAAGATGGCATTCAGAACAGTCTTTTTTTTGCTTAGACATAAACATTAGGCATTAAATCCACTTCGAACAAAACCAAAGATGAGGCTTGAGGTGATGATCAGAAAAATAAGAGAGTAATAAGTACTTTATATGTGGTGTATCACAGTATTTCTAGGGAAACCTGGTACAACAAACAATAAAAGAAGGCTTTATATGAAATTTTATGAAGAGTTCAGCGTGTACGCAGAGCTTCAGCACATCTCGGCCATCTCTTTGTATCAAAGAACAGAAGGAGGTGATGAAACTGTCGTCATAGAAATCTAAATATAGCAACGTGCATCTACAGGCAAGTGTTCCCTCCACAGACTGTCGAACGGCAAACTGAGGAGATAACAGGCATATTAAGTGTAAACATATAATATGAAGCATTGCGGGTCAGAGGCTGCCTCCACCTCTGGATGGATGTTTTCTGTTATGCTGAGGTTATTATTTCTGAGAGCCCTAGCGGAACAAAGGCTGGTGTTAACCAATAAAAATGTAATGCGGGGAACAATGCTGAGGAATGACAGCATTAATAATGAAGGGGATTTATCTTGCACACGCCACAACCTGCCTTTTAAAGCACACATTCACACAAAGAGCAGAGAGGTACGTTCCTCCTCCGACGAATTTTCACCAGCAATCAGTCAGAGAGACGGATGCTCCTTACAAACTCGCACATTTCACTTATCGACTCTCGCTTCGTTTTCTGGGCTTTGATGGCATCGCAGCCGCTGCTATTCTGCAACATCCCACGCAGAAATCGCTGAACAGAAAGCAGTTAAAGGAGTCCTGAGCCTTGGAGGCAATGAAGATGTAGAGCTGCTGAAGAGGATCAAAGCAGGAACTGTCCTGCCACACATCCCCTCCACCTCTGCCTGCCCCTGGGGCTGGTTAAAAGTAAAGGTGGGTCTCTGTAGAACCACACTAACCCTCATCATGACACTGCTAAACATGCAGGTGGACAATGCTTCACCTGGAGCTGCTATTGTAGAAAGCAAAGACACTCCAGTGCTATCATTGATGGCGATTGTTCAAGAAGGAATGACAAAAGGTTGATCAAATATGCTCTCTGTTTTAAACCAATTCACAGTTGATTTTTTTTTTTGTTGCTGTTGTTTTTCCGTATTCTGATGCAGCTTGGAAGTGCCATATGTTCAAAGTTTCCTTTTTGATCCCACGCACATTCATTAAGTGCACGAAAATATGCTTAGCTGCAGACATCTGTGTATTTATCACACCTGGGTTAAGTATGGGGAAGAATTGTTTCCAACTCATTTAAAACAGCCCACTTTTCAACTCTATGCACTTAGATGCAATGCTTTCTTTTTTTTCTCTTGTTTCAAAATAAAGCTTGGTAAGAAGTTCTTGTTATGTCCTCTCTCTCTCTTTGGCAAAACAACAGCAAATGTCCAAAATAATAACAAAAAGGAAAGCATATTAGCATATTGCATTATTACATACGTTCTACATTGAGACAGCTAGGGAAGACAGGACACACGAAGAAAAGAAAAGAAAAAAAAACATCTCTGAACGACGCCTCTAAATAATCCTGAATAGATAATCAGATATCCTTGTACCCATTGAAAAGCTGCACCATCTACGGGCTCAAAGATTCCTGTTTGTATGACATCAATACTCTGTAGAACAAAGGAAAGCAAGTCGTTATCTGCAATAACAATTTAACTCTCCACAGTGATATGAAGTGTGGCATTTAGAAATGCCAGAATGACAGGAAGTGGAGAAAAAAAATGATCCACTTGAAGTGACCATTACAGGCTTTATAATTGCACAACCTTTGTGGCTTTTAATGGCTTAAATCAGTAAATGATCTTACAATTTTTTTATTTTTTTTTGTTAAAAAACATTTTTTCTTTCAAATAAATAAAAATAATCTATTATAAAAGTTGTGTCATTTTTTTTGCTGTTTTTATTGCTCTTTTTACTTGTCTTCTTGGGCATTATAACAGCAGAATGATGGTCTGGCTACTGTGTTGCTTTTTACAAATTCTATCTTTTTTTTTTTTTCTTTTTTTTTTTGTTAAGTTCTTGGGCTAAAAAAAATTAGCAACATCAAAAAAATCGCGAGAATCGCAATTGAAATGGAATCGGCACCCAAAAATTCAGAATCAAATTGAATCGGGATAAAAACATATTTTCACAGCCCTAATAAAGATTCCTGTCATATACCCTTCTACAAAAACATGGAGTCCCTAAATATCATTTTCTTAGTATAAAAAACACTAACAGTAATGAACATCTGGCTGAATGCTGCTGTGAGGAAACAATGTCTCTGGGATCCGATCACACCAGCTCACCCATGTCCACGGAGGCCGCCACTGGAACCCCACCCTCCCCTTCAACCTCTGTGCCAAAATAATAACTACCTTCAGGTTTCTGTCTCTGTTTCTGACTTAAAACTGCTGCAAGGAATCGACACATGGGGGATCCGTCCACATCAGGAGCCGCCCAAGAATGACCACCGGAGACACGGTCACAGGAAACACCCCGGCTGGGGCGGGCCAGGGCCTGCACAGGACCCCTACCAACAACCATGGCCAAGACAACCCCTGCCACAATGACCCCACAGATCATACAGGCGTAGCCCCCAACATGGAGGATCCCCATGAGAAAAACACTGAAGCTTAAAAAGTTCAAGACTATAACTCTGTAAAACAATAAGTAGAACAATAAGATTTAATGTAAGTTATGACCTATTATTATATCCAGCACGACTGTTTTTTCTCTCTTTTTATTGTTTTTAATTATTTTACTTTTTATTGTTTTATCATTTTACTGCTATTACACTGATTTCATTCTGTACTTTATCTAAATGTTTTACTTCTATGTTCAGCACTTTGTTGCAACTGGCGTTGTGTTAAAGAGCTTTACAAATAAAGTTGAGTTGAGTTTTACATGTTACAGAGTGTGGAGTGTAGTTGGAAGTGTAGCATATTTATCAGTGTGTCACAGAGTGTTGTAAAAACTTTGGTAGAATTTAATGGTGTACTTATGTCTG
This sequence comes from Telmatherina bonti, assembly GCF_933228915.1. NCBI lineage: Eukaryota > Metazoa > Chordata > Actinopteri > Atheriniformes > Telmatherinidae > Telmatherina > Telmatherina bonti. The sequence goes on from NC_136624.1 coordinate 31,755,214, forward strand.
GACAATGCATTTAAGGTAGGAATACTCCTACACAGTTCAACTGGATTATTGAATAGCAGCTTATTTAGACTAAATGTTATTACAAAGGGATGTTTATATGGCAGGGTTTCATTCAGAGAAAGGTCCCAGTCGGGTTATCATTGCAACATTTCTGCTCATTTAAGTGACCGAGTGTTCAGTATGACAAGTTTTAACTTGGGAATTCAACTGCAAATGCAAAAAAAAAAAAAAAAAAAAAAAAGATCACACGAGAATCGATCCAATTATTGGACTTGCCGTGTTCAGAGGATTGCGATTGCACTGGCTGCATGAAAATAAAGCAAAGAAAAAAAAACATTAAAGCTAAAATCTGGTTCCTTTAACTAAATCTATCATTTTCTTAAACACTGTGTAATAGAAACTGACTTTAGTGAAGACATTAATGCAGAGCTGGGTACCTGTTTAAATTTTCTGGTAGAATTAAAGCACATACCGTATTTTTCACTCTGTGTAAATAAATGTTATAGAGGTAACGCTTCAAGGTTTTAACAGGAAGTAAGAATATTCTGATTATGGTTCAATAAAACATCTACTGATCAAACAACAAGCTACTCCATGTTTCAGAAATCATTTCAGTGACAGCTGTTTCAGAGAAGACGGGCTGCTGAGACTGAACAGACACATTTATTTTCACCCAAAGTCATTTAAAATGGAACTAAGAGCATCTCAGTTCTTGTTTACTCTGAAGACACACCTGGAATCAGCGCCGCTTGGCTCAACAACCTCTAATCAACACACTGCATGAAATATAGATGTGGTGCACAAGAAAAACAAATTTTCTATATTTAATTTAACAAAAAATTAGGATGAAAGAAGATGGAGAAAAAGTGCTGGTGAATAAATGAGTGGATGAACAGAGTGGAGTTGAGGAATCAACATTAGCACAAACAGGTGCAACTAGCTAAAAAGGTGAAAACAGAATTTCACAAACCGTTAACATCGGCCTCCGAACCTCAACACAGGGAAGGATATTTTCCACATTGTCATAAATGATAAACATTAATTATCAAGAACATATAGAGGTACACGTTTTAATAAGGAGTTCTCATGAAACACTGATGTAAAGTGAGCAAAACTGTCTTTTGTTCATATCACAGTCTAATTCTTTTCATTGTTACTTGCAATCATGGAGTCCTCCAGCAGAATCACAGCATCCCCAGGTGGAAGCTCACTACAAGAAAGATGGACTGCTTTTCACCTTACAGGCACAGAAACATTAAAACCCTTTCTCTCTCTCTCTCTGACATGCAGAGCCAGCCCTCACATTATTAGCTTCGCCCACTGCGCAGTTGTCAAAACAACAGAACCATACATCTTCCATTGTGGGTTGTGAGCCCACTTGGTGACATTATTCATTCAGACTGAGCTAAAAACAGGATATAAAACAGCAAATTGATTTTATGCGTTAATACAGAATTAGTTTAAACTTGTTTGATTCCACGATTTATGGTTCAGACTTTTTTTTTTTAAATCAAACATTTTCAAGTTTTCTGTTAAGATGCTTCTAGAGACAGAAATCCACCCAACTGAATTCATTAGGAATTGATGAAGGATGAAGTATTTTATCCATATCAGGTGTCATGCATTTAAAAAAAACAAAACAAAAACAATGCAAATATATTATATAATCCTGAGTAAATACCTTTTCCAAAGGGATCTTAGGTTGTGAGAAAAAATACATATATTAGAATCACTTGATGTATAACACCAAGGAAAGACAGGAGAAGTTTTGGATAAACCTTGTAAAGTTTAGACTATATCCAAGTGTGAACCTGAGCCCAGCAGAACATCTTCAGAGATACACCGTGCGCCGACGCTTCTGCTTCAACTTTTAAGAAAAAAGGAACAACCTTCAGAAGGAGTTGAGCAAGTCTTGTTTGAGATCTCTGAAAACAGCTTCAGGTCATTACCGCTACAAAAAGGAGCTTTAACCTACTTAACAAATAAACACAAAAACACATTTCAGCCCCCCCGCCGCCTTTTTTTTTTTTTTTTTTTTTTTTTTTTTTTTTTTAGCCTTATCCTTGAGATTTACAGGTTTAACACCAGCATGAAACATAGGAGATTGTGGAAAACTTGAAAAGGTCAAAAAACTTTCCATATATTTATTCTAAAACAACAATATAAGCAAATATATCAAAATAAATAAATAAGAGGTCATGTGTATTTTACAACAGTCAAATACCCCAAGGATGGTACAAACCCAAAATATTCTGGGGTGTTTATAAATATTCATAAAATATTTTAATTGTTGTGGCACCTGCGAGGCAAATGAAACCGTGATAATACACAGAAGGAAATGAGAGGAAGGAAGTGGCTTTTATGATGCTTTAAGCTGGATTCAGATAAACAGATTACTAAATGGATGGAAGCTATCAGCTTTTCATCTTCCTTCTGCTCACAGGGTCTATTCCAGTTTTGTCTGAGCCTCCAAAATAACACCACAGTGATTGTTTGCTTTGGTTCTTCAGATGCTGAAAAGGTGCCTTGACAAAGATCAAACAGGGCTTGCCCAAATCCTTTAATACACTGTGACAGCCACTTCTTTATCCTCTCATTTTTCCATCTGTCACTACCAGCTTTTTAATCAGAGATGTTAAAGCAAAACATAAAGGCCAAGATCTCACAGTGTAAGAGCTGGATGTCTGATTTTTAAAAGCCCCTGAGAAAAACCACTGAAACCCATCACACACATGTGATCACATTCATTTATGTTGTACAGGTGAGATAAGACTAAATAAAGCTGGTGTAGATATGCTGCTGTTGAGGGAGTTCAAGTGAAAGAGGGCAGCTCTTAACCTTGTTATTTTTACCTGAAGCACCGCGGGAGGGCAGGAGGTGTCGCAGGGTTAGACTTGAGATAATATTCAAAAGCTGCAAGGTGACCATGAGGCAGAACAAAACGACCCCCTCACCACTGTGTCCTCCTCAGTCTAAGGACCACTTACTTGCATGATATAACTTTTTAAACTTTGAGCATGTGTTTTGTATTTCTTTAGGTGGAGTGTTATTTTAAAAATGTATGCAAGCTTGTTGAAGAGATCATCAATCGGACTTTGCTGTAATTACAAGAGGTTATGAAAGATACTTGATTTGATCTATTTTATATAAATTAGAAGAGATGCTTCACAAAATGTTTTTTTTTATAGCTTTACTTAAAGTTATTGATGGACTGAAATGATTCTTGCTTTGTAACGGGATCTTGTTGTGGGAGGGTTTTCTGCTTAAACTAAAGTCAGACCACAGACGTCTCAGTGAAGGTGCAGCAGCTGCCTGGAAAACTGGGTATAAACAAGGAGATGACCAGTCAGCTAGCAGTCACATGGCAGCACCAACACTAATTAAATATAATTAATTTTTTTTATCATCAATCAACATTTTAACAGCTAAACTGTATTTTATGTCTAGAACATGTTGTCCTATTCTGAAACTATGGCGAAAGGTGAATTTTTACTGAAATGAGGTCAATAAGGAGACCAGAAAATGTTTTCCTGTCTATTTACCTGAGAGCTGGTTTCCTTGCATAGGGAGCTTTGGAAGCAGAGGTCAACAAGGGTTACATGGAACAATGTTGGGTTTTTTTTCCTCTCTTTTTCAACATTTTATTTGTACTAAAAAATACAAAACAAGAATAAAAAAGAAAAATAAGATCAAATTTAAGACATTTTAGGTTTAAAGACTGGAAAATGGACATGACAGTCGATTTATGATTTTTTTATTTTTTTTTTATATCTTTCTGAAATCAATTTAAACTATTTTTCTCATGTTAATTGGTTATATACCAAATAAGTAATAAAAAAAATTCAGAAAATGCTGGGTAATGTCATCTATTTCCAATCAAAATGCAAGGTTTTATAAAGTGAATTATCTCTAATTAGCTTTTGACATTTAAGTACATGGTATCTCCAAATCATTCTTCTGGATGAAGCAGGTCATTTCAGAAACTGCAACTCTCATTTGGTTTCGATTTCTAGGAAAAAAGCAAGATTGTAAATGCTCTACCTGCAGTGCTAAACTGCTTGCAGAGTTAACTTGTAGCTGGTAAAAATAGAGAAAATTACAGCAAGTAAAGAGCTATATATTTCTGTGAGTGGTAGGTGAAAATGAAAAAAAAAAAAAGAATTTATTAATGCACATATCCAAGTCATACAAATGTTGCCCTCCTTTCAAAGTTCTTCCAACTACAACACAACTTACTCAATTAATCATACATACAGTGTATATGCACATATTTCTCGCACATTCACACAGCATCTAAACCAAGCCTCTCCAAACCACACTCCATTATTCATTAGTCTTGCTGCAGCTGGTATGCTTAGTGCACTTGCCACTCCACAATTCAAACTGGATGCTAGTGTATTATTACCCTGCCTGCTGTAAATGGGCAGCTCCTAAATGACCTGCCACCAAGGGTCAACCAAAGGACCCTGCACTTCTGTCCGACAGCAGACAAGTGCAAGAAAGTAAAAGCATATGCTTTCTCTGTGGTGACATCAGGTACCTTAAAGCAAAGAGTAGCCCACAGAAAATGCTCCCTGACACGAGCCGTGATCATGTAACATCACTATCGCGTTAAAAGAGAACATTGTTGAATTTTAACAGCAAAGCATGCAATGGCTTTGCTTTTGGACTCTTTAATCCTTGTCTCCACAAATGTTGAGTTAGGCCAGGGATATACTTGGTGCTGGTGACACGTCTGTGTACGTATCGTGGCACTCACGCCTTCTCAGAGTACCTTTGGCACATTGACATCAGGTAACGTGTCACATGCAGGAATGACTTTAAGGTTAGAGGCATGAATGCGAACAAGAGCATAAACACAAGATTGGAGGCAAACACAATGGCAAATAGTTTTCAAAAGCGTTTCTCGGACCTTGCTGGCAACTACTGGCATTTTATAATTATTCCCCCACGTCGCACAGTGACAAACACTTGTGTTTATTTATATTTAGCAACAGATTGGTAAACCAAAATGTTGTTTACCAAAACGTCATGGAAATACAACATTACTGGTGGATTGATCACGAGTTCAAAGTCCTAGTGCTGTGTACTGCCCCCTAGCGGTGACCTCTAGTATTGAATGTTCTGGCTGCCGCATGCTTGTGTTTTGTCTGCAGGAAGTATATACAGCTGAACACAGCAAGTATATCCCAGCCCTTAAGGCTAGCATGTGAAGTACAGAGTTATGTATAATTGATGAAAAAAATCCAAATTTTAAAAAAATGAAAAGGATATAATGACTGTAAGCTGGTTCTTGAGGATTTGAAAAGTATATTATTATATATTGTAGAGATATTTTCAGTCAGACACCAAGTCATCTCTAAAGTAGCAGCTTCTGGTGCTATACCAGCAAAAGATCAAGAATCTGAGTTCTTCTTAAACCATGGTTCGGTCTCTCAAAGCACATTCAGCACACCATGCTGCACCATTTTCCAGATGTTGCTCTGGTAACTCCTATTAGTTGTTAAAGCTGAGGGCAGGAAGATGAAACCACCTACCTGTTGATCTCCTCAACCTCCCCGAACCTCTACTCTAGCCGGTGGTATTATGGGAAATGGGGCACTGCAAAACTTTTCAACTTCTATGTTGTGAGATGATTCCTAATTGAAGAGTTTGTTCAAATACATCCCACTGGGCCTCTGCAATATTAGGAGGTATGTCAATTCCGATCGCTAAAGTAATTTCTGTAACATTTTGGAGGCATTTTTAAAAAAACAAACTAAATCATTAAAAAAAAGACAACTAAGTTGTCTGGGATGAAATGAAAGTAAAAAAAAAAAAAAAAACAAAGTGACACCTTTGAGGGAGAAATGTGCAAAAAAAAAAAAAAAAGCTACCTTTAGTAGATTTAAAGATTTGTCTAGCTGGTGGAGCTGGTTACAATCAATAAAAGACGCCACTGGCAGTGTCCTTGCACCCACTTTCTGACTCTGAACAGGACACAACAACACATGAAGGACTCACTCAATACATTTAAGCACTTGTCCTGTGGCAAAATAACATCCTTCACGTCACTGATCATTTATGTCTCTGTGTAGGCAATTCATAAACTGCAGTTTTCTGATGAAATATAAAATCTTCATTGAATTAGAGAAGAAAACCACAAAATTTCATTCTTTAAATGTGGGTCAAACTTCCCATTTCCATCGTCATGAATGAGAGGTGACTTACAGCAGAAAATACTTTCATTTGTTCTCGATTTTATGATACATTTTCAGACCACAAAGGTTGTTTATCTTAACCTGTAGATAAACAGATAAAAGACGACATTGGGGCTTGCACATGCATGCAACTATACACAAACAAAGATAGAGCTTTATGCATGCAGCAAGATGGCCCTAAATGAATCCATGTGTGTAAATGTCATCAGTAAATGTCAATGGCTTTTTCAGGTCTGTCCTAAGGACATCCAGCCCAGGGTATGGGCCTCAAGACTCAGACATACCTTCATTTCCTACTACTTCATCTATTCTTAATGGACTTTAAAGAGCTCATCTGCTCACATGATGAATTAAACAACACATGAATGAGGGTCCTTCAACAAGCAGGAGGCAGAAGAGAGGACAGGCACAATCACAAGATTTCCCCCAAAGAACTGCCACTTTATCAGAGTAGAGGAGTAGGGTCTGTTAAGGTAAATAGTTTTTTATGGGGAAGGGTCAGGGTAAGAGCGGATTCATGGACCTTGATGGGACAACTACAGAGTGTACAGAAAGCCTTGCCTGAAAGTGGCAATGTGAGGCTCCTTGCTGGACCTCCATTTGTCAGTGAACATGTGGTGGTCAAGTTATGGCATCTGGGCCTTAGCCACGCTGAGTCCAAAAAAGTAACAAGGTGCCACCTCCAAATGGGTTTCACATCCTGCAGAAATGGCTCCCTGTATGCACAAACCAGGAGTAAATGTCTAAATTCTCGGCACAAATTATAACTTGTTAACAATTTGTCGGAGTGCATCAAGCTTAGCCCACGTCAAAAATCCCATTCGTAATGCTTGTGGACAGGATCTTGAGGCTCAATGTGCAGTGGGGGAAAAGAGGGGGTCTGGTTGGGAAACTCAGAGCTGCATCCCAGCTATTTGCAGATGACATGGTTCTGTTTGCTTCCTCGAGCCAAAATGTTCATCACACACTGGGGCAGTTTGCAGCTTAATGTGAGGTTGTCCTGCTTCCTGTTTCTGTTCTCTGCTACTGCTTTACTGCTTTGCTCTCCTCCTGCATGCATTTGTCTGCCAATATTCTTATCTTTCACTTCAAGATACGCATGTGCAGCAGCTCCCAGATACAGTCACTGGGATTGTATTTGTGGTAGGTTTGGTTGGCTACTACTATATTTTAGGACTTACAAAGTGGTCAATGTCATGTCAGCATCGCCTACAAATAGAAGCATAATCTATAGCTGTTCACATTCTGCAAAAAAAAAAAAAAAAAAAAAAACCTTAAAACTCATGACTTAAAACATATCAAACCCCCCTTTTCTTAGAAGGATTATTAATGAAGCTGTCTTTCAACCACCATACTTTCCTAACAGAAAATCTCTGCTTTTATATCTACCTGTTTGGTTGCTTTTGATGTTTTACCCAAAGCATGTGAATTGTCTTGTACATGAAATGTACAATACAAATAAATGAATAAATTTGCCCTGTCTTGCCTATTCAGGATGAAAGTCAGCCCCTCAGAATCTGAGACCATGGTATATCTGGGAGAGGATGGACGGCTCCCTCTGGTTTGGGAATGGATTATTGCGTCAAGTGGAGAAGTAAAGTATGTGATGATCTTGTTTAGAAGTAAGGGTAAGACGGAGTAGGAAATGGACCAATGGAATGGGGCGTTGACAGCAATAATGAGAGATCTGTACCAGTGTGATGTGTCGAACAGAGAACAATGCCAAAGGCAAAGTTTTATCCATTTATATATACTCTCTATATATGCTCCATTTCTCACCCGTGGTCACAAGACTTGGGGACTGAATAAAAGAATTAGATTACAGATACAAGCAGCTGAAGTAAGAGGGCAGGTGGAGGAAGCTTCATGTACTGCCACTGCTCCTCCATATTGAAATAAGTCACCTAACGCAACACTCTGACTCAAATTATTCCACTTTTATTAGGATACTCCTCCCTTTGGAGGTTTTCCGGTAGGAGGCTCTAGGGTAGACCCTGGATTCATTGGAAGGATTATATATTATATACCCTCTGGGCTCTGAACATCTAAGTATTCACAAATACAAAGTGGATGAATAGATCAATACAACATCATTTGCATTCTCTGCCACAAAAGACCTTCAGAAGGAATTTACAATCCCCCTTTTTCATGACAAACAGCAAACATTTGTTAAAGACAGAAACTCTTAATCTTCCTCTAAACACATTACTAGCACACTGTTATAATAATTACACTCATCTATTACTGCTTTAGGATGGATAAGTAGATAAACATAACTTGTTATTGTGTCCATACCTCAATATAGGACGACAGTCTGGGGAAGACTCTGTAAGGACCCAACACATGGGACAGATGGGTTGTGTATGGAAAGCTTGTGGTCACAGCATGGCTCACTTCAGGTAGAGAAAACACTTTGAAGCCAAACTTCTCATAGAGCTTCAGCAGTTCTTCATCTGGCTTCTCGTCACCCTCGCACAGGACACTGCCCGCCACGTAGCGGCATTTCTCTGGTGGCCTCTGAGTGGTCAGAGAGAGAATGAATAAACATAAATAAAATATCTACAAAGCCTTTAAGCACATTCTGACATTTTTTATTTAGTTGCATGGTGTTATACGTCAGCACATTTCTGTAGAGAAGGAGCTTTATCTGTAACATGTGTGTTTCAGTTTTCCAAGCATTTTTTTTTGTTGTTGTTGTTTATCTAAATGGAGCTACACAGCATTTTCTGGTGTATACATTACAATCCATAGCAAATTATGTTATTAATTATGCATGGGGGTATAAAAAGCCTTATTTCTCCTGTTAACCCTTCCCAACTCGACAGAAACAATAATAAAATTGTAGCAAGGTAAGCTGTAGTATGCTAAACTAATTGACTTGACAAAGTCTTAGACCTCTCTAGAAAAAAAAAAAACTGTTGTCCAATCAGTAAAAGGATCACAAAATGGAATCTTTTGCCTCTCTGCACAATGCCACAGCTGACTAAACTATAGAGGAACCGAGCTGCTGTGTGCTTTGGGCCAGCCTGGGCAGACAAAACATAGCAAGGAGAATAAATATCAATCATTCCACCACTGTGCATCTCCAACAGTCTAAAACATTATTGGGTCCATTGCCGACAGGCCCGGTGAAGGTGACGTCTTCGAATCAAGAGCTACACATTCAGCTTGTCTGCCTGCTAAACACATTTCAGTCAGCATCACAGACTGTTGGTAGAATCACGGTGTCGGGACATTCAGGTGTGACTGAAGGAACAAAGTGGAACTCTGTTGTCATTCACCTTTATGGGCCCAAAGCAAAATTTGATTTGGGGGACCCCCAACCACTACAGCACCACTGGTACCTATCACTTTTCTATGATCATTTCATACACTTTAGATGTAACACAGCCATTCATTGGCATTATTTGTAGTTAGTTCTAAGTGATAACAAGAGAAAATTAGCAGACATTTAAAGTAAACAAGTAAACCAACTTAATTAGTGCAAAACGTCAAATCTTCCACTACAAAATAGCTTAAAACCAGTTGATTTGTCTACAACGTCTTACGTTAGTGGACCTCAGAGATTCTGTGGTTAAAAACCGAGCACATGCAACTCAGGACAAATGGCTACTTTTTGTCTTAAGCCTTGGGCTCTGATGAGGAACATGACCAATATTATCATAGTTTTGTTGTTTCTAAGGGCAGCCCAGTTCAAACCTCAGCTGGTTGGAACTGTACAGAGAACATGCAAACTCCTCTGCAGAGTGTTCTCCCTGCGCATATAGGGGTTCCCTCCAGGCACTAAAGACTCCTCCAATCCAAAAACATGACTGTTATGTTAATAGGTCATTCTACATTGACCTTAAGGAGGAGTGTGAGCGTGCATTGCTGTTTGTTTATGTATAGACCCAGTGATGGACTGGTGACCTCTCCCTCTATGGATAAGCTCCAGGCACCAAGAGGGACTAACTGGAAAGTTTGATGCCAGGGTTTTCACAGCTGCCAGTTGTTTTGACGCTACAACTTGTTAAAAAGCATATTTCATTAATTCTGTTGACTGTTGTTAACACTTAAACATAAGAAAGTCCAAAGTTAGTGTAAAAGGTGTGTTTTCATATTTTAGATTTGGGTTTTGTTTTATTAGCACAAATAACAGAGGTTCCAACAAAATCAAGTGGAACACTGATTGACACAATACCTGTAATACTTACAAAATTATTCAAATACAGTCATTATTACATTGGCTCAGTATTTTATTAAAATATTACCTATTTTGTCTTAACGACATCCTAATCTTGTCTTCTCTTGGCATTCAAATTTCCTACCTGATGATTTTTCTGACTAAAACCCAGAAAAAAATAGTAAACTACAAGTTTCATCTATCTAATCCAGTTCATTCTATGCTAAAGGTGTGTACAGACCTGTTATTACAGTTAATAATGAAAAGGTCTTCCCAGAGAATGAAGAGGTCAGCTGAGAGTGCGAGGCTAAGAGGGAGTAATCTGAACGTTACTTGCATGGTTAATGCTGCACCAAACATGTGTAGAAGTAAAAATAGAAGCCTTTTGATTTAAACATGTGAAGACATTCCTCCTTCACATATTCTCTTGTGTCACTGTGTAGAAGGCTGCCAGCTTTGGTGAACATCTGAATCCAGATGTCCAGCAGCCAGGTCCCACACTGCATCTGGCAGCTCAAATTGTGCCTGCGCTCATTACGTAGGTCTACAAATGTTCCAGAAATGATCTTCAATTCCTAACATGAACACACAGACACTGCCTTAGATGTTCTAAATGGATTTATACTTCAGAACTCTCAGAATACTTCTGTTTTACAATGAAAAAAGTGGAAAATGCACTCGTCTTTAGAGCTTCAATTTTGAAAAAAAGGAAATATATGAAGTGCAACTACTTCCATTTAATAATGGAATTTAATGAATATAATGAATTTAATGAATATTTTATTTTGATAATAATATTGCAATATTATTTTTGGTTCAGTGACTGGACACCACCCCTGGGACTGGAAAGCATTGTTAGTCTTGCATAATGACTTTTAAAGACAGCAGACATGAGTTGACATGGAAGACTGATGTCATTCACTTAAAAGGCCATGCTGCCAACTTTATGTCTCATAATGTGCCCACATCTGCATACAGATGTGAGAGAGGCGGAGGCGGAATTGCTGAGGTAGCTGTCAGTCAGAAAAGGATCTGACAGAGATTCTCTGACTGGTGTCTGCTCGCAGACAGTTTCTGTCTGACAGCCACAGATGGCGAGTGGGAGCTGTTGTTAAGGAGCCACTTTTGCCGGTACGCTTCGCATTACTGCCCAGCACTTTCTAGACCTTGCCATATAATTTTAGATGTCTGCGTGTATGTTTTTGAGCTTTCAGAAACCCAAAGATAAAAAATAAAAAAAAAATCAATTATGATTTAGAAGATATTTATTTAGAAATATAAAAAAAAGTATCAGCAGTGATGATGTCTTGCTGGGAGACGTAAAGTGCAGTTTACTTGCAGGAGAATGACACAAAAGATTTCAGAAACTGGTTACATCACACCAAATCACACCTGTTCATATTTGCTAAACAAAATAAAATCGGTTGCAAAGACACAAACTGCTCGGCGTGGAAATATCTGAACAGTGAAGCAGTTTCTATGAAAGATCTAGAAGATCAGCTTGAATGTGAGTTTCCTGCATCTGGAGCTCATATTCAGTATGCTACAGTTAACGGATTACATTTTGGAAAAACCGCTAAAAACTCATTTGATTGTTTCAGATGCATCAGTACAAGTTAATAAATAAAAAGAGAAATAATATTCAGTGCAATGGAAATTTCAAAGTTACATAAAAACAAGTTTTAAGTAACCAAAAGAAAACTACATGAAACATTGATGATTCATGGTGAATCTAAATCCATTAACACCAGATGTAACCAGCGATTTATTTCCTTTTTCTTTTTTCTCCTTTTTCATTTTTCTTCAAAGTAGAAATGGAAATTTTAGTAAACAGAAAAAAAAAGAAAGGAAAAAATTTTAAAATCTTCAGGATTTAGAAGACTATTTTCAAAGACCTGCTGCTGGTTGCTGCTCTGTGGCCGTGGCTGTCTAAGGCTGGCACCGAGGGGGCACAGATGGGATCCAGCCACACTCATCTTCATGTCCCTCTCATCCTGCCTAATTATCACATCCAAAGTCACATCGTTCTCGTCGTTTCCATCTTATTTCTCACAAATAGAGCTATTTTTGACATTATTTCCTTGCTACTACGATGCTCTTTTCCCTCTGTCCTACTTTCTTTGTACATCAGCTCTTGAGCCATTATTCAGCATCGTGCGCCATGATGAATCTATTTGCCCCTAGACCCTAACTCTCTGTGCCTCTTAATGTCTGCGTTATGTGGGTAATGATAATGACTGACAGTGCCTTTTCAGCATGTGCAGATAATCTATACTGTCACCTGACACTGTGTTTTACAGTGAGTCGGAGAGCAAAGATTACGTGCGTTTGACAGAGAATTACTCATTCCAGACAGCTTGAGATATACTACATCTATTTGCAATGAAGCAATGAGTCACTGCAAACAAAGACATTTGCAACAGCTGTGCTAGCAATGTCAGGGTAAATTACTGGCACAATGAGACAATGAACGAATCCATTTTGCAGCCTTGTAAAGCTTGCCATGTGTAAATGTTTCCCGTTTGTTTTCTTCTTTCTTTTTAATGTCATTCAAAAACATTGTACCCAAGTTAAAGTTTTAAACAGACTGATGTTTTTTTTGCTTGTTTGTTTGTTTTTTTTAAATCAATAGGGATAGGAAAGCAAACATTAAGGCACCTTTAGGGCCAGGCTGTATGAATGAGACAGATACCATACAAAGTCTGATTTAGTTAATTATTTATCAATTTGTTATTAACTGGTTTATTATTAGTTGGATTATTATAGTTAATAAATTTAGTTAATAATTCCTGCAGTAAATTCTCATCACACAAGAAGGATTGTGTGCTGTTTTCGTAATCTATTACGTAATCTATTTCTGGGTGTGTCAGAGCTCCTTCCCACCTGTAAGAGAACAAATATCCCCTTCAGTTTAAATATATTTATTCATACTGAAATAATGCTGGAAAAAAATGAAGGAAATTTTAACAAGCATCAATGGTTGCCAGTTGCTCAACTTTCATTGTGGTGTTGGTAGAGGTATGAATAAATGCTGAAGCCTAAGATCTTTGTTGATCACATATAACATCTTTATCTGGATTCAGTAAACTCTTCCATCTTCCTAAACAGTTTACCGCAGATATTACATTGATTTACAATGGATTTGATGATCAATTACATTTAATTTTTTTTGCCATTTTTGGCACAAAATGTCATTTTCAGGACTAATAATCAATTTCGCACACCCTCAGCTGTACTTTGCAGATACCATTCAACTAAATGTTTGCATGATTACACGCTAAACTTAGCAGGACAAGCACAAAAAAAAAAAAATCACATCGTGACTTCATTAATAATTTATGACCTTTTTTTCTGTTTGCTCTCATCTAGAGATTTTTGTGCATCTTCCTCTCCTACATGGATGCATCAAATGTATGCCCTTGTCAGCACCACTTCTGTACATAGCTATTCCCTGTCAACACTGGTGGTCCATGATAAGACACAACAATAAGCATTCAAACACAGAGGGCATAACTGTCCACCCACAGCTTGCTTCACTATCTTCTATCTCACTGCATCTCATGCTCTCCACTCTGATAGACTAGAGTGTGTTAGCCAAACCAGTAGTCCACTAATGATATCATTCAGGCCTCTAGCCATCATTCACATCCCACACAGTGGCAAGTACAAACAACCGCCCTGACTGCATCTCATCTCTGCTTCCCTCCAGATAACATACCCCAGAGACTACAGGCAATTAGGAAAGGGAGGAACACCACTCTGTGTACTTGACTTGCCTGGACTTTTCCACCACAGTTTTGTTCGTGTCTGAAATTCTAACACCAGAAAAAGGCTGAAATTCTTGGATGCTGTCAACACCGCCTAAGCTGTGTTTCCAAAGCCAGCATGATTCCATTTCTCACAGGTAGCCGAGGAAAGTCGAGTATGGCATTTGATTGGCCCGGGTGAAAAGCAAAGTGCTTTACATACAGGGAAGGAGGACTGGGAAAAAGAAAAAGCCATGTTGTCTGATGAGTCCAGATTTACCCTGTTCCATAGCAACAAGTTCATCCTGTTCCGCAGAAAGAAGGATATATATGCTGTTTGTGGTCTTCGACATTACTCATAACGGCGTTCAGTACAGAACCGCTCCGACAATCACCATGAGGGAAATTTGACTCATAAGTATTTTCACATAGCAGACGTCATTGACAAGTCTATCATTTAACAAGCCACAAAGTATGCAGAAGCAGGATGGAAGGATGATGGATGACACAGTTAAACACAGCACTTTCAACAGTGGGGCTTTGAATGGCATGAAATTCCCACCGACATGCGTTCCTGTCAGTAAAATGACACTTTACTAAAATACTTTTCTTACTTCTTAGTTGCATAAAAAACATTCATTTGTTGAAGTTTGAAAACAATTATTTTTTTGGGCAAAATAAATTCTTCCAATACAACCATCAACTTCAGAGGCAGGAACCATTTCCCTGGTTGCCATGGTTGCAAAGAAACGTGACAACATTTAGTCACTTCCTGGTTGGCTTTAAGCAGCAACGTTGCTCATTTAAGATTATACATAAAAACTTCTTGGTTAGAATTAGAAAACAATCATGTTTCATCAATTGATTTTTAATTCCAAAATGACATTTCCAGGATTCAACAGACTCAGAAATGTGAAAGAGGCTTTCAGAGTGGAGTCTGTCTGTCCATCCATCTATCCATCCTGCATTCTCAGCAGTAAATCAGATTTTTTTTTCAGTAAGAGCTGGACTCGGCCAAGGTTCTTCTTTGTCACTAATTCTGGTTTTAACTTCTAAGGACCAAATTTCTAAACGCTTGCTACAATCCAAGCCGCAGAGGTTCCAACAAAATAGTCTGCAGTACCATTTTTGTGCCCAGACGGCACAAATTAATGAACCAACTTTAGGAGAGCTTGAGCTTCAGGAACTTTTAGTTTAACTTTCCCAAACAAACGGTACCATTTCCAACTCTTCCCGAATCAAGCCAAGTCTCCAAGGATCTGTAGGGAGAAAACTCATTTAAAAAAAGCAATTCTTTCCTTCAGGTAGCAAAGGTAGTCTCTGATGGATGGGATCTCTTCAGCAATAAAACAGTACACCAAACAGAAGTAAATCCCAATTAGCAGACATGTAATGAGGATTTACTCTTTTCATCTTTTTCTGCTCTTCGCCCACCATGTCTTCCTTCCTGACCATCAACATTTTGACTCCTTTTTTTTTTTTTTTTTTTTTTTTTTTGAGGAGAGCGAGGCCATTTACCAATAGTTACAGTCATTACGCTGCTAGGTTAGAGAGGACAAACAATCGAGCCAGTGAGGGCATACTCTGCCCCACTGCAGCATAAAGAAAGAATCTTAATAAGCCTACCTTGTCTAACAATGGACCATCTCCACTCATTAAAACAAAGCAGGCCAGTAACCTGTGAAGAAGCTCTGGAGCTACAATGACAGAGTGGAAGCCATTAACTCTTTTTAAATGAACCATATAAACAGTGTAAAGGCAGCACAACTATGAGGCTATACGCCTTCCATTATTTCTTCCTCAAATGTAGACACAATACTTATGTAAACATCCCATTTACACAAGTATTCACACCCTTCATTTAGTACTCAAGTGAAGCACCTTTGGCAGCAATTATAGCCTCAAGTCTTCTTGGAAATGATACCACAAGCTTGGCACATGTTTTCACTCATTATTCTTGGCAGAAACGTTTGAGCTAAAGCAGGTTGGATGGGAAACATCACAGCGCAGCTATTTTCAGGAATCTCATGAGCCGCTATACTGAGCTCAGATTCAGGCAGTCACCGGGTCACTCCTGGACTTTCACAGACTTTTCTGAAACTTACCCCTGTGTCTTCACTGCTAAAAGTTTCATGCTGGTCTGATCAGATCTATCAAGATGAGGTTTTCAATCAGGATTGCTTTTTTTTTTTTTTAATTCACATTTTATCTAGACTATTATGCCAGTCACTGTGAAATGGATCATCAAGTAAGCAAAGCATCTGACCCACTTCAACCAGTGATGAGGCTGCCTGACAGCAACTGAGACAACATAAAGCAGCAACCTTAAAAAAGTAAACATAAAGCCAACCAGAAAATATATAATAAAAAAACAAAAAAAAAAAAAAAGAACAACAGTTCCTTCATAACATGCACAAGGCTGGCTCCAAAACAATTACAATTCCCACAAACGCCTGAGTTAACATGGCCAGCGTTACAGCCGAAATACCTGTTTGCAGCCTTACATTTATAATGTACTTTCTATAAGGCATTTTCAGAGGGGTATGGAGGAAAATTGACAGCAGGACATATGAGAGATTAATGAATACAACTTATTTACAAGGAGCCTAGTTACACAGTTTATTATGCAAATGCATTGCTCTTGTTGATCATTCAAGGTAAATCAAAAACTCCATCGATATTTTGATTGATTGATTTTGAAAACCTGACTGATAATCAACAGTGTTGTGAAAATGAGAGTTTAGTTTGTTTATTTTTGTTTGGATTTCCATCCGCTGCAGCCAACACCTGCCACTATTCTTACTGAGGTCCATTTGTTCAGGACAATCAAACATCTATACAAATACACAACCAGTCAAAGGTTTGGAAACACTGTCCCATTAAACCTAGTGGGAAAATGTGTCCAAACTTTTGACAGGTAGTGTACATATATAGATACATGCCAACCCACAACACCTCAATGCATACAAACATCACAAGACTGATATCTTTGTGCACATATACACACACAAATGAAAGTCACAAATGAAAGTTTAAACTTACCTAAACAGATATAAATGATGCATGATATGTATATGGATACACACATACATATGATCATACTCTTACATGTATATATGAAATGAATAACTAGATGTTATGCTTTAAGAGATGCCATCATAATGTTACTTCAGTGATGCTATTTATTATTTATATGTAATTTAGATATTGGTAAAGTCATTTTCAGTTGCATATTTAAACGTGTTCACATGAATATTTATACAGATATCTACAGGTTTTAAGGATATTAAAGGTGTGCTTGTTTGATAACAATGAGTAGCTACTACAACAATTTTTTAACAATACCATAATCAGCTTAGTAGGGGTGGGGAATGGAATTGAAAAAAATTCAAGATCAGAATTTTTTGCTTCACAATTTTAAAATCAATATTTTGGTTAAAAAACTGATTTTTTTTTTTTCAAATAAATAAAAATTTCTCAGGTCTTTCTAGCTTATAAAAGAATTAAGTTATTTGGGAAATAAGCACCTTTTGTTCCTTAAAGGCAGAGTATGTAAGATTTCAAGGTGATTCTTTCCACCACCAGGTGGCAAACACCAGGTTGTGAGCAAAACCACAAAACTGCTACCTCCACAAACGACCACAGGTTGGCAGTAATGCGCAAAACTCACCCCTCACCCCTCCTCCTTGCCAGCTCCAATGAGGGCAGGAATTGCTTGTGAGCTGTAGCTCAGAGCCGCTCTGCAATAAATGGGCATATACTCACCCTACTGGTGGAAAAAAAGTAATTTTTTTTTTTTTTTACTGGTCAGAAAACATTCAAGAAGGGTCTTATTTATGTCATATATATTAATTATGTCATTAATTAAACTTGTAATTTAATACCGCATCAAATACGGACAGACTGGAACCTACATGTTTAAAAAAAACTATCTAATTATGATTGTAGTTTTTTTTTTTTGTTCATTTATTTTGAAAATATTAGAAATCTTACATACTCTACCTTTAAGTGTAACGATTATGAATTGAAAACTGGTTTGAATTACGAATTGATTCTGAATTGAAACGTCACCTAAAAAATCAGAACTGAATGAGTTGTTGTTAGATTCACATTTCTACAATTTAGATTCCATATTATGTTAATATTATGTTCTTATTTTTACATCTGAGTATTAAACATCCTGCTCAATTTTGCTGTATTTGAAGTTTCTTAGTTCCTTGGGTTGATGCACTGGACCACATGACTGAGCATTATTTCTTTCATTTCCTTGGTTTGGTAGAAATATTTTTCTCTTCTTCTAACTTTTGTGATCACGCCTCCCATTTTACTACAATTCTGTCAATATGTTTGTTCAAATTGATTTTTTATGTATAAAAATATCAAGAAGTTTGGTTTTTGTCATTTTGTGATTGAAATAAAAATTAGACATGACAAGTTAAAGCCATCATGCTCTGGTTGGCAAAGTGGCCTATGACAGAACTGAGCTTAAGAGGCAGTGCTTGGACTGGAACCTTTCTAAACCTCTATGCGG
Organism: Telmatherina bonti; assembly: GCF_933228915.1. NCBI lineage: Eukaryota > Metazoa > Chordata > Actinopteri > Atheriniformes > Telmatherinidae > Telmatherina > Telmatherina bonti. Next base: position 31,773,853 of record NC_136624.1, read on the forward strand.
TCTTCACATCAGCATCTGCAGTGCAGCATGATGTCGCGGTAGATCATGAGGAAGCATGTTCTTTACGAGATATCTCAACCAAATCCTGTCTAAACCTCTACCCTGACAAGCAACAAATGCTGCTTTCATGAAGAATAAAGCTAAATTTGAGGAGAAGACAGTCAAACATCAGCTGTCGTCGACAGTCAAAATGGAAGTGATAAATGTACTCCTACAACAATACACACAACTGATTTTGCTGAGCTCTCTCAGTTCAACAAGTGCTCAGCTGTTGTGGTGAAGCAGAAGGTGTTCAGTGCACTTCTCCAACAAGCAAAGGACGAGACACATGGGGAGCGATAAGAACAGCAGACTACAGGATAAGCTGCACAAGAGCTGCCTTTTGCTTCAGTGAGTCAGAGAGATAACCTGTTGAAGGGGGGGGGGCTTCCTACCCTGCACCCATTTATTCGTCCGTCCATGGCAGGAGAAACTGCACTGACACTACAATTAACCTGCAACTGGCTCTTTGCAGCTAAATCACAGGAGCAGAGGTTGAAGTGAGACAAGTAAGCTATAAAAAATAAGGCAGTTTGCAAGGAAACAATCAAGTTTATTTGAAAAAAGTTTGGGGACAAAGCAAAATCAAATGTCATGCTGACTCACTTAGTATTAAGCCAATGAAAACATAAGTGCTTCTAATGACTGTGAAAATCAAATTAACAGTTACTTTAACTAAACATCAATATGCCCCAATTTCAAAGTGGCCCCTAATCAGATTACATCCCCAGCAATGTGATGACACGCATACCATAAAGGCCCCTGAAGTCAGGAGCAAGTGGAAGTGTGCTTTTCTGTCTCGCTTTCACCGACTGCAGCTCTGTCACTTTAGGCTGCACTTAGACATCGCTGGTAATTACAAGTGGCATCCGGGGAGTTCTGGCATGTATAATTACTAGTGAGAATAAACAGCCTGCTGGAGGCAGGACACGGTTTTTCTTTGCCATGCTTGTAGTGCCGGTTTACCACTTCTTAGCCAACTGGACATCGTGCGACACTCCTCCAGCCAGATGTCAGAGGGGCAGGGAGCTAATGGTCTCCAACAGGAAGTATGAATGAATTCCTCCTTCCTCAGCGCAGGCTCACCTCTTTTGTCATCTTTCAGCCTGTTTGCTCTGGTGAGAAATATTCTGCTGTGTGATTCAATGAGCTGTGCATCACAGATTTACAAGCCAGTTCAAAACTAAAGATTGATGATACACAAGATTTCAAGCCTTTCTTTACCTCCTCATTTTACTGAATAATGGGAACACATCAGCTTCTAAACATCTTTTTCTTTCTTCCAAATCGTTTAAGAAAAAAAAACTGTTCAAATTGACATCTGTACTGTATTCCTGCATGAAGAAATTATTTCTCCATTTAACAGCCTGTCTGGACCCCTGCCTTCTCATTTTGCAACTTGTCCCTCAAAACAGGTATGACCATAAACATTAATAGGCTGTTTTACTACAGGGAGAGCTGGCATGTCCACAATCATGCATAATATTGACTCGGAGACCCGTGGGACCAGACTTCAGAGTATCAGCGTATTTATTTCTCATTTTATATCCACTTTTAAAAGCGGCAACCTCTTACCAGAAGCCTCCCTTTCATGTTGCCGCTGTCGACAGACAGACAAGCAGCAGTAAAATGCTAATAAATTTTACCGGGAGTGCAGCGATGTGCAGTGCTCTGATCTGAAATTCCGATTGATGAACTGGAGCAGTGTGATGCTCTCAAGGTGAGTCAGGCTCCTACCAATTTATACCCCTTTTCCATGGCAGCTCAACACCTCGCCTCATCTCTCACTGCCACTCCCTTATATGTCTGCACATGACATTTCATTTTCTCCTTCTTGTCACTGGGGAGACATGAGTGGGTTTGCTTCAAAAGCTGAAACAAAGTGGGATTCAGTAGATCTAAGGATGAACCAAGTAGCCTCTCTTATTTGGCCTCAGTATAAACACGTGTTGTGAATGTTAGAAACGGCTGGATCTGCTGCGTAGATCCACCAGACCGGCTTTGATTATCAACTTGACAGTTTTATAGTTTTTTAAATTTGTGTATCTATTCAGTTTTACCATCTACTAATCCCAGCGAGACAATTACATTACATGTAGCTGAGTTTCTTACTCTCACATAGTTTATTGGACAGTTTATCCTCATGGCACACAAACTGGTTCTCTTCCCACTCCTCTTAATAAATTTAGCTCTAGAGGTTCCTTGTGGAGATGCAAGCCGGCGGGCTGCATGTGGACTTTCCATTTTACAACACAACACGGGGCAAAGCCAGCACAATCTGGTGATTTTGCTTGTACTTTATCCATTCTGACATTTATGCAGTGCTCACCTGGAAGCTACATTACATTAGAGCCCAATTCAACTCAGCCTTGGACGTTTATGTGAGTTTAGAGAGTAACATCCAACGCCGTGCGTCACAGTCCGCTTGACTGACACGTCAGCCACACTGCCACAAATCTCTGTGACAAGAACCCGTTCCTAAAAAGGGTCTGAAGCAGGCCTTACCTGCCTAAAGAACCACATATACACTAATAATGCTAAAATAATGATTAGTTGATGCTGGTTTTGACTCTCTGTGCTCAGGACAGACTCCTGCTCACGTTCACCGCAGTCATTAGACAGAAACCACATTACAACCTGAATATCTGCTGAATAGTTGAAAGTAGCTGCATGAAGTCGCACTGAAGAAGGGCCACGGTGACCAACTACTTATTCAAGTATGAAATTCAATTTTATTTCAATATGATAAAACCCACTGTTGACTGAGTCACACTACTTATGCAATTATAATAAATTAGGTATGAAGCTCTATGTGGTTTAAAGGATGCTTCCGCTTTCCACATTATTTTAACAGTAATGTCAATAGTGCCATCTAGTGTCCATCATTGATAACCACTTGTGGTGATCAGGACACACGGATAGGACAGTAGTGACCCCCTGAAGATCAGTGCTCAGAGCTCCACAAAACATTTCTGACTGATTTACAGAGAAATATTATGTTTTAAGAACATGCTAAAATGTGTAAACATCATTTCAAAATGGTGATTCCTGCCGAGGCGCAGAAGGACTAATGTGTGTGTTATATGAGCAAATGTAAAAGCCAGTTTCCTTGTTTTACATTTATATGTCTGAGTTTCCTTTTTATCCTGTCTTAGCAGCCGCTTTTACTCATTCTCATCCATTATTCAACACGTTAGATGATTTAAAACCAAGGCAAGAGAACAGAAACGACATCTGACTTATGTCTGAACCAGATACAAAGCTTTCCTTAAAACAGATCCAAGATACCTTGGAGATTGTCCAAAAGTAGTAAGAGTTCGACCTTTAACCCCTTCTGGACAAGAGCTCCCTGTGCAAAGGGAGATACCTGCATTATAGAAGATCTTTGAAAATGCCAGGAAGCAGAAATTCTAACATGTAGCACATCAATATGATGGGGAGAAACTCAGCTCAAAGACTCTACATAACCCTGCCACCAAAACAAAACACAATTCAAACCCCAAGCAATCATATGGAGTGTAACAAAAACCAGAGAACACGACTGCCCACTTCCAGTCTCTCTCATCAACTCTGTTAGCCAGCAGCCAAAGAGCAACAAACAAAAGTCATAAAGCGTCTCTTACTTGTGGCCAAAAGTTGTTGGTTTTTTTTGCTTTAATTTAATCTGTATTCTTCTGACTGCTTTTGTTTGAAAGGAGTCTTGAAGGTCCTGGTAGGTTACACAAAGATGAAGGGGGATATATATATATTTTTTTATTTTTTTTATTTTTTTTTTTTTAATGATGATACGGAGCATTCACTCTTCTTAGGATGTTACTTTCACTTCTTTCGGGTTATTCTCCTGACTCTGACCATGGACAGAGGCATCAATAATCAACATCAGCTGAGATATCTAACATCTGTAAAACTGCTCAAGTTAACTTTTACAAGCTTCTACTTTTGCACAGCTACTCATCAGACAGTACTTTACTAATTCCTGATGAACCTGGCTACTATTCTAAAGTAATGTGCTTTACTTTTAGGGGGTGCCATTAAAATGTTGGACTGTACTCATGCTGAAATAAACACACTTCTTTAGTCGGACACTTTAGTAGAAATCTCACATGTCCATACTTTATTATGAGACAAAAATTCTATGTAAAACTCTTGCAGAAGGTATAGGTAATTTTTTTTGGGGTGCATCATTCCAGACATGAGGGAGGAAAAATAGGCTTCACCAAGTAGAGGTTAAACCCTAAATTAGTGCATTACAGTCTGAGGCTGAGTTACATTAAACTAAGAATTACTGTGCAGTAAAAACTAAATTTTGACCAAATTTCAGTCATATCATTGTTGGTATGTGAATGAAGCATGAGAACAGCTGGCAAGTCCAGGTTAGAGTCTCAAGTGCCTTGTCAAGGGTTGAGATGTCACATATGCTGTTATTGACCCTATATTTACCTGAACATGTTCTGCTAAAATGCTAAACAATCAGATTTAATGGCTCCTTCACCTCCTTGTGAAGGAACAAAATTCTCTATGCATTTTCAGTTTGGTTTTCTAACCTTAACTAATAAT
>NC_136624.1:31783448-31933448 GCF_933228915.1 Telmatherina bonti
ACTATAATGTATTGTATTACCAACATCAACTGCTTTCATAAAAGTTGTGGGTTTACAGATGATATCTCCATGTGCAGAAGAAAGAGAAATTTATTCTTTTTCTTGCAGCCTCAAGAGCAAAAACAAAGCTCTTGCTTCTCATGGAGTGTGTAACAAGCTTAAGGATCTTGATTAAAAAAAAAAGTGCATGCTACCATTGAACATTTCATTTCATTTTGTGCACTTTAAATAATCAAGTCCTTTGTATAAATGTCCGGAGGCAAGTTTCAAGGACTGTAAAGCACGAAAGAAATTGGAACTGAAGCTAATTACAGCTGTCTCCTGTTTTGTGGGATCTAAAAGGAACAAAGATCGTTGTGTTCAGTCTGTCTACTATTCTTTTTATGTGTAATCTTTGCAGTCAGAATAATAAACTGTACTTTTAATTTACTATTTCAGTAAAGGATAACTAGGTTTGTTTCCTTTTTTGTCATTTATCAAATATGGTTAAAAATGTATTAAAATTAATATGAGCACAACCTGATTTGATATCATACAGGATATACAATGAAATGTAATTTTATCCATCTTATTCCATTGTCATGCTGGTTTTGTTCTAATAAATTTGGCATGTAAAATTAAACAAATTACTCCATTTCAAAACCATAGAATATGTTGCATTTAAGTGTGGCAGAAAACATGTTTATTATATTGACAAACATACAGCATTTTATCCAGAACAGAAAACATTGTGATGATACACTATTAGAAGGCATCTTTACTAAGTTACATTCATAAATGTGTTTTTTATAAAGTCTTTAAGATGCTTGAAAGTGATACTGGAACAGGTGTAAGAAAAAAGAAGCTTAAAATAAAAGTTTATAGTTAAGCCATAAGTTACCCACTGAGCAACCAAAACTGTATAAAGTGCCAAAAAGGCCTGTAAAAGTCCACAGAAACTCAAATGAGTGACTCAAAATAAGAAATCTGTTTAAATTAATCTGAGTGTAACTCAGAGTCATCTGTAATGTCATCTTCATCCATTTCTTCTGCTACTTTAGTCTTCTTGGTTCCCTCTGAGTCACTCTCCTGAGCCAGCAGAGAAAAACATGAGAAACATTTAGTTTTTACAAACTGAATAACACAAAGTTTTACGCCGCATGCCCTTCCTGATGCAACCCTCTGCATTCATCCGGGACCTCAGAGAACACTCGTGTTCCCCTCGGACCTACAGGACTCGAACTGCAGACCATGAGGTGTTTAATTCAATATGCATGTTTTTATCATATGAAGCATTTTCTGCTGTCCTTGGAATGAAAACTGCTTTATAAATAAAGTTTGATTTGATTGTCCACATATATATATATATATATATTACAGAGAATAATCAATATAACATCAGCCAGTTATCGAGCAAAATTCTTTAGAGGGGCCTTTTTTTTTCCTGATATACAAAGTACCTCATCATCTGAGGGCTCTTGCGGCAGTGGCAAAGCCAGGCTTTCCTCCTCCTCATCATCGTCATCGTCACTATCCTGTGACTTCTGAGAAAGAATCTCTTCACCCTGTAAAATTGAATCTATAAGTCTCTGAAAACTTAAACTAACACAACGCGCGGATTAAGCAAGTTCTGCTCATGCATTACCTTGAGGTTCCGATTCTTTAGATTTCCCAACCAGAAGGCCTCCTGGCAGTTGTTTAGCGCCAGCATGGCCTTCACTCTGTAAACAAACAGCTCGAGGCTCTTCTTCAAGGCCGGTACATGGTTGGTCAAGTTGGTATCCTGATGAATCTGAGAACCAGCAAATAATAATGCTGCTTAATGCAGAAGCTTGTTGTCTGTGAGTCAGCATGAAGGATTTATTCTTTCTGATCAGGAGCTACGAGATCCTTTCCCCAGGGAATGAAAAACCAGTAAGAATCTGTGAACTTATTATGTACCTTAGAGTGTCCACACATGTGGTGGAGCTGACGAGTGCTGAGCTGGAAGGTCTTCAGCAGACTCTGAACATCCTCCTTACAAAGACACATCAAACATGGTAACCTTGTAGGCAACACTTCATTTTAAATGACTTATGAGGAAAAAAAGCACAATATTTTCTAGGTTTATTTATGCTTTAGTGTCGATTTATTTTGATAAAACAGCGAAGCAGAAAGAGAAACAGTGGGCTTAAAAATAAAACAAAGACTTAACCAGTGAGCCGACTTAAAATTTCTAAATACTATTTTATCTAAAACACATTGCAGTCTTTTAGAAAACCATTGTTTTTTTTTCTAAGAAGTTATTTCTTTAATACCTTGTGCTTTTTGAAACTGTAGTCCAGAAGCGGCATCCCCAACTTCAGGAAGGATTCCAGAAAAAGCCGACCATACTGTTAACAGGAGGATTATTACAATCAATCAAACAATCCAAACGCAGAGCGTAAAGTTTTATTCAGCTTGCAGAGCCATCTCACCTTTAAGCACACGTTGAGCACCAGCCTGGAATCAAACACCTGCCATGAAGATCACAGAACAAAATGACCACAGTAAGCGTTAAAATTAAGAAAATTACAACAATCTCACCAATGATATAACGTTGACCATCAGACCCAAACGTTAAGCAAATGCTTTGAAACACCTCAGGTCAACCATATTCTACACATTTCAGCTTTATAGTCACAATAACACAGATATACCTTCACTAAGTTGACCAAAATATGAAAATCTCTGACAGCTAGGTTCCATGCCAGCAGCTTCTCGCTCTGAGTCTGAAAGACAGATACAGATTCTGCAGTTTTTCTCATTTTATCACAGGACAGAATATGAAATATGACACATACTGGAGAGCAGACAGTATTACACCTAGTGGCTGACCTCAGTGCTGTCACTTATTTTGCTAGCAGGAATCTTCCTGGCAGCTTTATCCAGCTCTGCCATCAACACTTTGTAAAACACCAGGAAAGTTTGCCTAAAGAGAAAGAGGAATTAGAAATAATCAGAAGAATAATAAACTGTATTTTTACCTGATAATGGGAGATAAACTAGTTTCACAACTACAGAAACTAAGCTACTAAGTGTTGCAGCAACTATAGAAACAACAGAACTTGACTGAATGTTCATCAAAGAATGGTGAGGTTTACCTGCTCAGAGTGGGCCATGATGCGGAGCTCTCATCTTTCCCTGCATTGATCAGTTCAGGAATTCCTTTGCCAGCAATTTCCTCCACTGCCTTCAGAACATCATCGACATGCTCCATGTAGATGCTGCAGAAAGCAAACAACCACCCTAACGGAGTGAGAAATCATGGATCTGAAAAAACGTACAGTACTTCAACCAAGCTGCGTCGTTTTTCTCATCGCATGTTAAATTTAAATTAGATTCTATTCATTGTTATTAAGGTGTTAAATGCTGACAACTTTACTTCAAATCAATTTAAAGTCTTATATTTGGGTAAATATAACATTATTACCTGTGGGGGATAAACACACATAACCTCGAGCTTCACCAGTAGTGAATTTGATTTAAAGAAAAAACCACAAACTTGTCAAAAAGTGTTTTTTATTTAATCATTCATTCATTTACTATATTGATTAGTCCAATTCAGAGTTTAGGGAAGCTGGAGCCTATCCCAGGAATTAGCAGGTGAGGGGAAGGGTACACCCTGGACAGGTCACCAGAGCATCACAGGACCAACATAAAGACTGACAACCATTGAAGACACATTCACATCTGGCTTTTAGATTCAAATCAGAGTCTGTTTCCTCAAAGTCCACTTCATTTAGCAAAATGTGAATGTGCAACACAAATTCTGATTCTGATTCATGTGAGAAGTGCAGTGTGAATCCAATCTCTGTCCAGAATCATATTGCCCCCCTCCCCAACTGAACAGAGTCCTCAATCAGACCAAGTCTAGTGTATTATCCTGATGTGAACACACCCTTAGTCTCACACTCAGTCCTAGGGAGAATTTAAAATGACCAAAAACCAAACGTGTCTTTGGGCATTGGGAGGAAGACAGAGAACATACTGCCCTCCCCACGTGAACCAGTATGTTTAGTTGTTCTGACATTAAATACTTTATTAATAAAGGTCTTTTTGATCTAACAGCTCAACATTTTAAGGAGAATTCATTAAAGTTGAATTTCTGTTTGGAGGCAAAAACAATGCAGATCCCTTTTAAACAGTCACAACATTTCTGACTGAACCCAAACTTTATGTTTGGCTTTTCTGCACTGCATTCTTATGTTTATCTCCCTGGCCAACTATTGGCCTGTTACTGTGTAACAGTGAAACTGCAACACAAATACTGTGGGTGCTTTCAGTTGACTATTTCTGGCTTTTATGTATTAGAGCCCTTTCTATGATTTGCATACACACCTCAGGAGAGCATGAAGCGCTTCATTGAATTTGTTCCCTCGCTCTCTCTCTCCGCTGGCTGTCACCCAAACTTGGCTCAAGAAATGTTGCGCAAGGGAAGCTAAATAATAAAGGGCACAAAAACAAAAAAAAAGATAAAAACCCCCTCATTGCAATCGGATTCTACATGATAAGAGGATTAAAATGAGGAAACAAATGAGGCTGACCAGTCTGCTCTCTGTAAGCAGCAGGACTTCCTCCTTTCTCCGACACTGTGGAAAGCAGCTGGGAGAGACACAGAGCCGTGCTGAGGTTTGGCATCGTGCTGCGGAAATTCAGCAGGTACTCAAAGCTGTGTCTAAAAAAAAGTTAATAAAATAAAACGCAAAAGGTTAAAATCAATACATCAACTATCTCAACACAAAGAGACAGAGATCAGAATAATGGACCTATAATGAAAAAGTTTGAGTCCAGGCTTTGAATGTCAGACATGTTGTTCTGTTGGCGATGCTCATTTTACACTGTACATATCTTCCACTGCAGAACTGTGTACCACTGCTCTTAAAAGGATTATTCACTTAAAAGCACCGATTCTCTGTTTAAAAGCATCTTCGGTCATCGTATTGCAATTTTTTTAAGTAGATAAAGAGAATCAAATCATGCATATCTTCTGTCTGGCTTTATCATTTAATCACTCACTTCACCAGCTGCTCCAGACTCAACTCAGCAACTGCTTCTTTAATACGTCCGGCTAAAATTTCAAGACTCTTCTTCCATAAGACCCGCTGTCCTGGCTGACTGAAGCCAGACCTGTCGAGCACACACATGGATCCACAACATATGTCCAAATCAAGAAAAATTTTAAAAAAAAAAGAAATAATAATCAGAGAGATGCTCCTTAAGCAAACAGATGCACCGTGATGCTGGTGGTGCTCCTCACCAGCTGAAGATGGTGTTCAGGACCTGCAGGAGCAGCTGGTAGCCCGACGACATTAACTGGTGTTCCTGCGGATCTGTAGCAGGTCCATCCACAACGCCGTTGTTCTCAGATAGCAGGGTCTGCAACACGCAGAAGCAAGCACGGGAGTTTTTTTGGGGCGAAATCTAACAGATTGAAATAACTTTTCATTCACATGCGGTGATTTTGTACCTGAAAATGGTTGTGACAATTCTCCAGGTGTGTGCAAAGTGCTGGCAGCAGCTGGACACAACAGGAGACGATATCTTTGGAGCTCCTCTGTTGCAAGTGGGAGAAGCCCACACTTTTATCAGCTCTTCCCTGCACAGGAGCAGAATTCATTAGGCTGAGCATTAACGCTATATATGCAACACTCTCAGTGTGAAGGAGGAGAACACAGACAGGTTAATATGAACATGCTAAAATTAATACCAAAAAGAAATTAGTTTTGTGATCGACAGTTGGGTAGAAAAAAAAAAGCAGATGTTTCATGATGTTCAAAACCAAAGAAACAACAAAGTTCATTTAAACTGTTTACCTTATTTATGTGCAATTATTCATTCTAAGCCTGGTATGAGAATCTCCATGATTTGGTGTAATTTACTAACAAGCTGTAACAAGTTGTAGACGGACACAGGCATGAAATGACGATGCTTCTCAAGTTCACTCGCTTGTTTTAAACACACAGCGGTTTAAAATGCCTCTTTGGAGAGAAAAAGGCAGTAAATCCAACTAGTGTTAATAAATCTCTGGAGATGTGGTGGGTGGAAAATACTTCCCACAACAAGAAATACCCATTTCGGAACTTTGCTGAACTTCAGTGGTAAGTACAGAACTTACAGCTGTTTACATGGGGCTCCGATGCTGTGTTGGACTGTGGTCTCTGGCTTGGACACAGAACAGCAACTAGCTTGTCCATGCAGTGAGCCGTGAGAACCGTTCAACCTGCAACTAAAAACTGCCTAACTTCTGTGAGAGGACCTCGCTACACACACTATGCGTGGGCACGTTACTCTCACTAACCAATCAACAGGCTATACTTAGCAACAGTAGGGACTAAAAGAGGGCCTGACTAAATAACCTGAGACCTGCCTTACACTATGTTTCCAGTACCAATCACCAGGTATGGTAACATAACACCTGGATGAACACTCCTTGTCACGGTGTGCTGGACTCAGGTCCTGCTGGGAACGTCTGACCCCTGCGGTTCTGTCATGTGGCATTTGTTACATCATTACTGCATTTGCTTTTTTTTCCGTACCTTGAGGAAAGGGGCTCTCTTGGCAGGTGCAGCTGCAAGGCTGAACTCCAGTTTGTGAAGCATGTCCTCCAGCAGGAAGACAAGCTCAGCAGGACCCAGCAGAACCTCTTCTCGAACCTCAAGAATGTAAATAATGTTACTCTGCAGCATTAAAATACATTAAAATCAGCATGAACGCAATGGGTATAAGCTTACCTTAGTGTGGAGCTCTGAGTCCAGCAGCGAACGTGACAGCAAGCCACACTGCAGAACACTGAGCACCTCCATGTCCAGCTCCCTGAAAAACAGTCTGTATGCCGCCAGGCTGACGCCTGACCGGATCTCCTTGTCTTTCTCCTTTTCTGGCACCTCCTTCAACGCAAACAGTCACTTTTTTTTTTTAACTGACGGACTTACTTTGAACGGCCTCATATGAAAGGTAGAAGTTTACCTGCTGAGTTTCATCTGCTTCAGTCGCCTCCTCGGGCTGAGAGCTGCCTTCTGTGGAGTTCTTACCCGCAGCCTTCCTCTTCTTCCCTGTGCCATCGCAACAACACATGCAAAGTTAAACAATTATAAGTAAATAGTCCACCTACATGTGGTGTAGTGAATGCAGTTACCTTTCTTTGATTTACTTGCAGGGACAGCGGGGTTAACTGCAATACCTTCTGTGCTTTCTCCATCAAAGTTGCAAACAGGTGGAACATAGCCAGGTGTTCCTGGCAGACATAATTATTGAGTTGAGGAGACACTGTAAAGCAAACCGGCAGAGAACGGACTTACACTGCACGTCTAAAACACACCTGCAAGAGCCCTTTCCAACAGCGTCTGCAGGTAAGTGATGTTCTGCAGGCGAGTCATCACCTTCATCTTCATCTCAGTTTCTTTTTGTTTGCAGAATGCATTTACAACCTGTGAAAAGCACAGCTTCAGTCATGTCTACCAAGTGGGCTCCACTTTATGGCATAAACATGTTGTTACCTCTCTGAACCAGTTGATGGTGTGGAAGAGCAAAGTACAGAGGAACTCCCTCTCGACTTTTGAAAGGCTCTCAACTTTCTCCACGACATCCATGTCTGTCAGGATCAGAGGGCAGCCTGCATCGCAACAAACATATAAACTGCCACATCTACAGATGACATCAACAACAAATAAAAAGTGTCACATCCTCCTCATCTTCCTCACCCAGGAGAGCGTCGATCTCATCCAGGTCTCCCTCGTGCTGCTTCTCCTCGCACAGCCTCAAGAGACGAAAAAATGGAGACAAACATAGAGGAGACACTCGCCTGTCGACAGAAGCAAAGCAACAGCACAAGCTCAGTGATTTTATCCACATCTGCAGTTTTTCACACATTAAAATGTACATTTTCATTTAAAAAAAAAGGTTTTACTGTGAGCTTTTAGAAGCTGTTGGAGATGGTGTGAGTGGGGTGACAAACCTTTGTGTCTTCTTGGTTTGAGTTTGCTGCTCTCCTTTGTTTTGGACGTCCTTCGCCAGGAGAGGCAGCAGGTTGATGGCGATGCCTCCCTGACTCTCATCCTCATCCAAGTTGTACATCACATGAGGTGGAAAGGGGAACGAACTTAAAACAAACATTAAGATTTATGATTCTGATAGGAATACATCATCACAGAATAATTATATATACATACATATACACAGAAAGAAGTTCCTTCTGAAGTTGCGAGCAGTGCAGTACTAACCCTGTTATGTCTGGCCCAAGATCCACTACAAAGTCATCCTGGAAGTCATCCAGGACACTCTTTCCTATCATGTCCTATCAGAGGGAAGAAAGCATGAGAGCAGGATTAGTTTTTTTTTCTCCTTGAGGTAAATACATCTAAATACATTATATGTCATTTAAACTATGGTACAGCCATGTTAAAATACAATATTACCCTCTTTCAAGTGTAGGACTTTCCAAAAAGGCAAATAAACAACATATTTTACATTGTCATTTATTTACAAATTAATTTTATTTAAAAGAATAAAATAAAATAAACCCAAATGCAGAAGGGACATGAGAAAAACAAAGTTCACACAACTGCTTATGTATGAATTAGCACAGTCAGAAGCAACCAGCTAATGCTAATGATCATTAAGAAGTGTAATCACTTTAACACAATATCCAGGAGGAAAGACATCTGCAATGATCTTACAGAGGTTATTATGGTTGCCCATCAACCTGGAAATGGTTGTAAGACCATCTCTAAACAATCTGTTGTCTATCATTTTACAGTGAGCAAAAAATTGTTATAATAAAAACATGTTTCAGACAGCTGGCATTCGGCGTGAGAGTGGACGTCGCAGGCAGACTGTCGGATGTTTTAAGAAAAATCAAAAGAATTACATTTTATTATCCTGCAAGATGCTTTGTACATACATGCCACAACCAAATATCTGCAATCTCCAAAATCATATCATATCGTTATCATCGTGCTTCACTTTTTAACCACTGGTTGTTGTTGTAAACCAAAGCCAAGTGAACCTCTCGGAGTTAACACGGAGACACCCACTGGCTGTTACTGACATAAAAGGCTCTTCTCGGCTCTACAAGCCAAACATATCTAACTTGTATTCTTCAATACAATAACCATGGAGACCTACACTTGTGGGAATGATAAATATTAGGATCCAGAGACTGAACCAGGACAACCAGCTTTCAGTTTTGCCAGCCCTACTGCTTGGAACACCTTGCAAACTGAGCTGAAGACGGCATCCTTGCTTCCCAGACAGCAAGAACATTTTCAGCAGTTCCAGTCTTTTTAACTTCATAATCTATCAGTTCACATTAAAACCTCTTAAACTGTCTGAAATTGCTAAATTATTTGGCAGTTTTCATCTAATTTTATTGTTCGAATGTACTTTGCAATTGTAGTTTATTTTTCATGATGTGTTGCTGATGTTGGCCACAATAAACCTGATATAAAAACAGTATTTTAATCTGGTTAAATAAAGTTTGATTTAAAAAAAACAAAAAAACAATTCTGATATATAAAAATTTTAAATTTTAAATTTAAACACAGATTTAATTTAAAATTTTATTTTTACCATAAATTAAGTGTCAATCAAGGATTTGTTTTAAACTGGGGAGACACACCTGAACCTGTGGATCTAGAGTTGAGCTCCAGATCAGGTTCGCCAGTTCATCGTAGTACAGAGCTGCAGCCTCCGGAGAGCTTTCACTGCTCGACTTCAATAAATCCAGTAAGCCCGTCACCTGTCATGAAAAACCGACAGAAACATGGAAGGGGGAAGCAGAAATCTGTAACACACAGGTGTGGACAACGCTGACAGGACAGGTTTTCATCATCATCACATGCATGTGCAGCATAATTAGGGAAACTATTTCAGTGCAATGCACAAAGATGACATCAAATCCAGATTGGAGGAAGTGCTGACAAGAGATTTCAGCTACAAGCTGGGGTTACGGGAGACACCATGGAGAACAACATTTCATGACCGCATGCAAAAATTTATTGCGGTGTACAGGCATGTTGTTACTGGTGCCTTTTCCTTGACAAGAGAGATTTGTAATGGTTTGCTGATGTCAGCGTACAAAAAACTGAACTGAGTTGGTTAAAGGTTTCTTCAGTCTGATTGTAAACAATGACTGATTTTGGGTGGATAAAAAATCCTGTCACAGGATACGGCTGGCTTGCATGCCTCGTTGATGTTTCAAATCATATTAATTTAAATTGGTACGTGTGGGATCCTCGTTCCTTTCCTTTCTTCCATTGAGTCAGTGTGTGGTAGTGTGTCAGCAGCAGCAGCAGCAGCAGCCATCCTCACAGTGCTGATGCCAACAGACTCACAACTCTGAGGCCACGGCAGCAACTCATTACAACAACTTTCTGACTTATTACTTCATACTGGACTGTTTCAGTCTACCCATGACACCGAACATATCCTCTGCAACTCTTCATATCTACAAACTGGGACTCCTGTTAGTTTTGGCCCCTCCATATGACATGAAAGAAGAAAAAAAAAGAAAAGATGTGCTCATTTAGGCAGCTTCCAACAGCAGCAGCAGCAGCAGCAGACTCGATATAAAAGATCATCGACTCATATTCAAATCACTGAAATACCTGCAATGCCATTCCATGTGGGACTGAGTGATTTTCACTCCATTCATTGACAACAAAAGCAGATATTAGTAGGTCAAAGTGGGGTTCTGTAGAGCAAAAATAGCTCTGAAGACATTCATGTCCATGTAGATAATTAGCTGAATAACAGTCACAGGTAACATCCTAATAAAATGGAAAAAAAACATCAAGTGAAAAGTTCAAAACTTAATTCTGACTATTAAGTAATAAGTACCTGTTTAAATTTTTCTTCTGACAACGAGGCACCTTGTGACTCCTTGCCTTTTTGTCTGGGATGAACAAGAGGACATAGATTGTGATGAAACAGGAAGAGTTCAGATGAGAGCACGAAAACAGCAGAAAATACCATTTAAAAGCATGAAGCCCGTTTGCTACCTGCAGGCCCCCAAGCTGCCGACAATCATGACAGCACCTATGATGCCAATACGCCTGTATTTATACACGGTGCTGGAGAGCTGCTTGCGGATCACTATGTGCATGTCATCCTGCAAGAAGAGCAAAAACAAGAATATTGGATCAGCAGGGAAGGATGGCGGCATGTTGTGTTGAAAACACTCATCATCCAGCAGTGTCTCTAAATCTGTACTTGTGCACCTGGATGTGAGACCCTTGCTGCTGCTGCCCAAACGCCAGTCTGCTCAGAAGGTGGAAAAGTCTTCGAATCTGCTGCGGAGTCAGGTTGTCCATGTAGTCCAAGATTCCCTGTGTCACACGTCCTGATTGGTTAAGAACTAAAGTGAATGCGTAAGAAATGGCGACATGAAAAGGCTCGATACCTTGACAAAAACAGCATACAAGGCCATTTCCAAGGGTTTTTCTGTAACAAGACCGCAGAGCAGCTCCAGAGCCACATCGACCTCCCCACCCACACCACTGCACACGTGTGTCACCAGAGAACCCACAACCTCCTATAAAACATAAAACAAGATAGAATTAAAACTAATCTGAGCCTTTTTAGAATTAATACCCGCATAGAATAAAGTCTAAACTTACCTGATGGCAGTAAGAGTCGAACGCGGTGAAGGAAAGTCGGTACATATGTCCACCAAACGGCACAATGCAGGGGTCGGGGGAGCGCAACAAACTCTGAGCAAGAGCCAGGATGGAGGGGAAGTATCCTCGTATGACCTGCAATATTACCAGCAAATAAATACAACGTGACAGTAACAGTGTTAAAGGCAAGAGGCCTACAGGTGTGCGTACTGATCCACCTGAGAATAATCCCTGAACGTTTTCTGCAGCAGAGCCTCTTGGAAGAGTCCACTCCTCACTTTGAGCTTCAGCACTCGCTCGGCTCCCCGCCGGCTCTGGTTGGCATTGGTGGAGTGGAGGATGAAGAGCACCAGCAGATCTATAATCTGGTGTGGAGATGTTTGCACAAAAACAAACTAGTAAAAAAGATTTAGGTTTCTTAAATGATGGTGTCTATAGTTTTAAATAACTGCTGATCTCACAACCTGAGTATGTGAAGATTATATTAATGATCTAAATTATGTAATACTACATATCTTAATGAATAAATGGGGTTACAAGTTGGTTGTCCTGGAAGGAGCTCAACTCTCCAATAAATGTTCTCCTGGAACTCTGAACTCACCTTATGGTCTTCCATTTGGTCCACGGACTCTATAGCCTGATAATAAAAGACAGTCGAAGTTAAATCCATTTATTGTTAAGCATAAAAGAACAATAAATGTACAATTTCATGCATTAATATATATTACCAAAGAAAGCTTTGAGAACAGATAAACAACATACCTTAAGCCAAGCCTCAGAAATGCTTTTCTGGAAGCGCACCGCCGACTTGATGCAGTCCAGAACCAACGTGATGCTGTCCTGGCTGCTAGCAGCCGCTGCTGTGGAACCAGACCTGCTACAAAAACACATCATGTGTAACTTCAATCAGATTCTGGACCATGGTCTTCAATACTGAGCTGCAGCTAAGATGCTTTTATCTTACAGTGCAGCTCCTTTACTTTTCATACGACTCTGAGAGGCCTGGAGGACAGGAGGGAGAACACACTGCTCCAGTTCTAGCTTTTTACGGAGACTACACAACACCTATACACAGAGACATGGGTGTTACGTTTTGATTTCAACTTAAATATTGCAAATGCAAAGTGTCAACAAGGTGACGGGATGTCTGACCTCATTTGCATCAGAGGCTGAGACAGAGTGCAGGATGAACTTCACCACTACGGGCAGGTCTTCAAGCTGCACGGCAGCTAGCATGGCCATAACGGACACGCGGACCTGAAACAGAAGGCAGCAAGCTGTCGTAGCACAATGAATGTACATCCGCGTGTACGTACGTGCATGTCTAGTTAAAGCTGTACCTCTGAAAGTAATGATGAAGTGAGGTTGAGACTAGAAAGGGCATCCAAGACTGGGACAGTCAACTGAGTGTTCTCCTTGAGAATGGAACTACAGAAAAGAGCGAAGACACCATAAACCTGCAGACTGGGTGCAACCTCCCAAAAGTCCAAATAAAAAATCTAATATGCAGGCATACAGGCTTATGGTTCATACTTTAGCTCCTTGGCTACGTCATTGTGCTGGGAATCTTCCAGTATCTCTGGTAAACTGGTGATGATGTCCCGCTGAACTTCCACTGGTGCTGCTGAAACCAGCTCCATGAGCTTCACCGCCAGTTCCTGCATGCAGAGACGGTGACAACAGCACAAAATAAAGAACACAGGAACCACTAAACACCTTTAATACCATCACTGGGTGTGACAAGCAAAGCTGCAGCAAAACATACAATTACAGACAGATTACCTTACTGTCCACAACTCTGTCTAGCCATTTGAGCTGGTTAATTATCATTCGTGGGATACTGAGTCCTCCATCACTGGCGCTGTGAGGCACAGAGGGAGTTTAGAAAAACTTGTGGAAAACCTATCATGAAATATAAGTGATCTGATTAAATACTGACCTGTCAAGCATGAATTCAGGAAGTTTCTCAAGCAAAGAGTTAATGATCAAAGTCTGTATGAAAAGATTGGATGACATATGATTAATGAATACATGTCTTAAAGCAGAAAGTAGTATTTGGAATTTGTTTTGCTGCGTCACATTCTTATAATAATGTGACACAGTTATGTTATAAGGTCTTTTTTTTGTTAGGAGGGGAAAAAAGAAACACCTGTAGCATCTCAATGCCCAACAACATTCGCAGCAGACTTTCCTGGAATGAGTTGACAGAGCTGCAGGAAGGAAGAAAAACATGTTAGCCTGTCAAGCACGATCCCTGACGTGAATTTCTAGGCAGAGTATCAACTGCCACAACCTTGAGAGTTGGTGTTTTCATTACCTTGTGTCTCCCTCAGACAGCTGGGGGACACATGGAAGGAGGCAGTTTCTAAAACGGTCATCATTCTCAATGTAAGCCTCCAATCCAGTGATGAACTCCTGTATGATCTGAGGGAGTTATAAAGCTACGGTTAAATGTGAGCAACAACACCCCTGACCAATGCATCTGCTTCAGTGTTAAACCGTAGACTGTAAATGAAGAGATGGACGGTGAATCCATGACGTCACCCATATGTTTCTGAAGAGCTGAATTGAAGCTCGGTGGGCGGTTCCTACCATCGCCATCTTGGCAGGGGCATGCGCATCGTCTCGCCCGGAAAATACATAGATAGGCAAAGAGGTAGAGCTGAGAGGGGGGCTGTGAGCGTCATGGTGGATGATTGATATCAAGCGAACCCCAAGCTATCAAGCTAACCAGGCCAACCCGGAGATAACAGGAGCTAACCAGCTAACGGAGGTAAGCAGGCTAAAACTAAATCATGTTGTTAACCGGCTAAAAACAGCAGTTCTTCTACGTTCTTCTTACTTGAAGCGGGAGATCAGGCACCTGTCAATCAAAAGGACACGCCCCTAAAGCTGACGAACTTTGAGATTAAATGACTTTTAAACAGGCGAGTTAGAAAAAAAATTCTCTCCCCCCACAGTTGTCATGAAGATAAATCTGACATATTAAACCGAAAATGGATTTTTCAATCAGGCTGTAAACATGTTTATTTCTGCTGTGAAGTTGGTCTTTTTAACATGGGAGTCTATGGGGATTCGCTCTGTTTTGGAGCCAGCCCCTAGTGGATAAAAGGGGAACTGCAGCTGTATGCACTTAGGCTTCACTGTTTACCGCCGAAGGCTCCATCCATCTTTATATACGGTCTATGTGTTAAACACTAGGGTGGGTGCAGGGTTTATACTCACACCGGGGTACCTGGGACTCTTCCGTAGTTGCTGCTGTATCCGCCTTTGGAAAACTACCTGGTCAACAGCTGGAAGAGAGAAGACACAAATGAACCTCTGCCTTCTTTCATTCATACATTCATTCATTAATTTAGAGGCCCAGTGTGTGTTGTGACACAGAGAATCATGTGTTTACCGATCTCATTGGATGTGACACCTTGTTTCAAGGTGACACCTGCCTCCCTCACAAATACAACAAAGACACTTTCATTTGTCTCCTCTGAAACAGGCTCCTTAGACTGGCGACCAGTGCTGCGACTCTTTTTTGCTTCTAAAGACAGAGAATCACATAGGAGAGTTTTAAAAAAAACAAAGAAACAAAAAAAAAAAAAAAAAAAACAGCTTCCACTTCACTGCCTGATCCAAGCATATATTTATGTACATTGATCGTTGTTGACTGTTACTTTTATCAGTCTGAGATTAGCTGGAGAATGTCACACTAATGAGCCTTGAGGAAAAATAAACTTACTGCTGGTTGTAGAAGCTCCCTCCCCTTTTTCCGCAGAGGAGCGTCGCTTTTTGCGCATCATCTAATAAAGTAAAGATAAGGAGAGTGTTGAAAGCGACAGCCATGAGGTTGACAACCTTCATCAAAGTGAAGAAAAGCTAATCATGCATGACATGACAGCTAAGTCCTCTACGTAGTTTAGCGACTATTCATAGAAAGGCACGTTATTTGTATATAGTTACGTCAAGGTTATGTTGTTAGCTAACAGTATAATTCTCAGTAATAATAACAATGAAATATACTTTTGTTTTAGAAAACGAGCTCACAGATGACCAGCAGGCTGAAGTTACAAAACAAACTTCCGCGCCAATATGCGACCAACCTACGCGCGTGAACTACGTCACGGTGGCTCCTCCCACTACTTACGTCGAAATAAATTCCCTGTGCGGTATTAAAAGTAATATCTTTTTAAATACATATAGCTGTACCTTCAGCTAATTACTCTGTCAAGATAATATTGTGTTGCCAAAAGAGGATTATTGAAATTACAACGTGAATAGCATGTTTTACAGGGTCTCCATGGCCACCATTGTGGCGCGTAATTTGACAACTGGCAATATGTGGAGGTTAGGATTCTAATGTTAAGAAGACGTGCGGAGTTACTCCGGTGTACGCCGTGTTGCTAAATGCATCCACCCCAGCATGTACATCGAAGAGTAAATGCGGTCGAGCTCATTCTCTCCCGTTTCTTTCATCCTTTATTCCTGCTTCGTTGGAGAGCAGTCAAATTAACTAAAGACATTCTTGGATTTTTTTTATGTCTGGTCCAGACCGTCTGGGCCTAATTTGAGTCAGGTGTGTTGGATCAGCGCCACACTGAAAACATGTAGGACTACTGTTCTCATAAGACTGAATTGAATAGCACAGCTTTAGGCGCCCCTGAAAACTTTGAAATGTCTTATAGAAAAAAGGTGCCATACAAATAAACTTGTCTTACTTTGTCACGTTGAATAATGTTAATACCCCCCAAAAGCATATGCCTGCTAAGTCAGTTCATGTTTAAATGAACACAAAAGATACAAAGAAAAGATTGTGAGCATGTACAAATTTTTGCAGCAATCTTCTCCGTTCAGTTGTCAGCTGTGTTAATCAGTTTTTTCAGTATCTTTATGTGTCTGGTTCTGATGCCTCTGCACAGACAGAAGGGTGTAGAGCAGATTGCACTTTCCAAAACAGACAAATATGTACCATGTTGGTGCAGATGTTGAAGGATCTCAGCTTCCTCAAGAAGCAGCTTGTTCTGTCCCTACTTGTGGATAGCTTCTGTCCTGCATTTTCAGTGTACTTTGTTAGACTCCACAACATCCACATCTTTGCCCCTGATGCAGGCTTTGCTTAATCCTTTTCCTCATTAAAATATTTAATAATCTGTTTTGTTTTGATTGTATTTAAGACAAGCTTCATCTCACAAGGTGACTGACCTGTTCTAAGTTATTACATCACTGAAATGCCCCATGACAACCTTGCAAAGCTATCTATAATATTTAAAAACATTAAATTGCTTTGTGATTAGGTCATTCATTAATTGTATTTCTTTTGTTTTTATATATCTCGCTGCATCTAAATGAATAAATTGCACCAGCCAACATTTGTTTGAAAGGATCAGTTACCATTTTATAGTTGCACAAATCTGAGTCCAAATATAGTTTCAAGACTCGTTTCTCTCATATGGGGGTTTAGTGTCTCCAGTTTACTCAGCTTGTATCATGCTGGGCAGAAGAGACTTATGCTTGAAGTAAGAGTTGAGGATATCAGTAATCTTCAAGCTGAATCTGGTGACCTGCAGCATTACCCTGTATTTTCATCCCTACCCAACCAGATTCATCACCAGATTCATCATCTTCTTAACCTACAGGATGCAACGACTCAGTGTAGTTTTTAAAACTGCATCTACTTTGAGTATTAATAGAAGGAATTAAACATGCAACAAAATGATCGTCCTTAATAATAAAATTATAACATTAGAAGAATTATCAATTCAAGCTGTTTGTGATCTTTGGCTGTTCTGCAAAACAAAATCTTAGTTGTTATACTTGTATTACAGACATCACTCCCACCAAAAAGAGTGCATTATAAAAAATTAAAAAAAAATTTTTTAAATACAGCTCATTTGAATATACACTGCTTTGCATTGTGCTAGTTTGCTTCCGTTTGTTATTTATGCTGAGAGTCGTTTGTATGATTCCAGAGAGGCTGAGCGACGTCCAAACGTCGTTGTGCGCGCTTGGCGTGAACTATCTTGACATGTGGAACATAATCTTTGATAGTTCAAGGCTCTCCAGGAAAAGCGAAGGAGACTCGCAGTTAGACTGAAGGAAGTCAGAAGTAACGCTTCAAAATGGCCTCGAGATTTTACAGCCTCACCGCTAAACTGTTGTCCGGAGAAACCTTCAACTTCTCGTCTCTAAAGGGCAAAGTTGTCCTCATTGAGAATGTTGCGTCTCTCTGAGGTACGACCATCAGGGATTACA
The DNA here is from genome assembly GCF_933228915.1 of Telmatherina bonti. NCBI lineage: Eukaryota > Metazoa > Chordata > Actinopteri > Atheriniformes > Telmatherinidae > Telmatherina > Telmatherina bonti. Next base: position 31,801,307 of record NC_136624.1, read on the forward strand.
CCCAGATGAACGAGCTCCACAAGCGGTACTCCAGCAAGGGGCTCGTGATCCTAGGGGTTCCCTGCAATCAGTTCGGACATCAGGTGAGCAAGTCGACATTAATGGAACTACAGAACATATGATTGTGTTGTGCTGTTTTGCTTTTCCCTCTTTTTCTTTTTAAAATCAAGATTTTATTTAGTTATTTGTTTATTCTTTTTGCTTGTTTTAAAGAATTTACAATCGCGTAAATAACTAATTTACAATGTCAGACAAACAATTTTAGATTAATTACTTATTTTGGGTTAATAGTTGAGTTAGAAAAATGCGTTTAATGTGCAAAGATTTAGTTTTTGTGTTGGCTGTTTAGAGTAGTTACAGATTTTTTTTTTTAAGGAAAGAGGAAATTGTGGTTTGAGAAACATCCAACAACAAAACAAAAGTTCCTTGTTAACCGCTATTAGGTCCTGGTTACACCTAGTACTGATCCATGTGATCACTTTGACATATAACAAGTAACTGGATAATAGATGGTTAATTGGCAAGATCAAATTATCTCAAAGTTCCTTGTTGAAAGGAGGAAGTGCATCTTTCTTTTTGGTTCTTCCTGATTCAAAGAAGGCCACGTGTGACAAAGCCAGGCATTGATTAATATTGTTAATTATTAACCTGCAGGAAAACTGCAAGAATGAAGAAATCCTTCAGTCTCTCAAACATGTCCGTCCTGGAAATGGCTTTGAGCCAAAGTTCCAGCTCCTTGAAAAGGTGGATGTGAATGGGAAGGATGCCCATCCCCTGTTTGTGTTCCTGAGGGAGTCGCTCCCATTCCCAAGCGACGACGCTTCATCCCTGATGGCCGACCCCAAGTTCATCATCTGGAGCCCGGTGTGCAGGAATGATGTGTCTTGGAACTTTGAGAAGTTCCTCATCGGTGCAGATGGAGTACCTTTCAAGCGATACAGCAGGAGGTTCCTCACCAGCGACATCGATGGAGACATCAAGAAGCTCCTGGATCAGGCCAACTAAAAAAATCCTCACAAAGTTCAGCCATCCCACAGATGGCACTACCACCGGTCAGGAAAACACTGCGGCGCTTATTCCGTCCAGTTTTCTGTAGATGGCGTTGAACCCTCTTAACACCACCTGTGCTCTCTTGTATGTGATGACTGTGTTGTGTTATTTTACTCCATGAAGACATCCTCTGAAAGCTGCCAGTGAGGAGAATGTCGGATGAAATGTAAAAAAGGCATCATGTTTTCAGGCACATCGGGTGCATGTAAAGCACGGTTGTGGTGTGATGTATGATGAGGAACAATAAAAGTTTCATTTTTCACCTTTTTTCTCTTGACGTCTACTTAATAAAAAAAAAGAAAAAGGGATGGGTGTAAATTTCTTATCTAACCTAAACACAACTTGAGCACGAGACCAACGCCAGAGAAGCAGAGATAAAATTCATTTTTGGAGAACATGCGTGAATATTTTCATACACATAACCAGAAAACAAAGCAAGCGTAGGTTTAAATATGGTGTGAAGCAAAATCATTGGTTTGCACACAGCTGCAGTTACCACATGCAGCTTCTCCTGACCTTGCACTCAATTACAGATCATAGTCCACTTTGCAACCAGTCAGCAGGAGTGTCTGCTCAGAGGTTGCATCACCTGCAAGTTTGCATAGACCGTTAATACTTCAGTTTCCTCTTGCACTACATATTTTTATTATTGAATTTCCCTTTGGGGATTAATAAAGTATTTTTCATTTCATATATATTACTTGTAGGGTGATCCTGCAGGATTAAAAACCCAGATTTTGCATGCAATTAGTCCAAAAAGAAAAAAAAAAAAAACCTTGTTGAGGCTTCCAGTCTTTATTTTAATATGAATTCAAATCATTTTCAGTCAAAAACAAACTGGATAAATATGCAGACAAGGATTTACACACCTATTTAAAATAGTACAACTATTTACATCTCTTAGGTCATGTTGAAGTCAGAATTGCTGATGATTTTTTTCTGCTTTTGATCAATTTTTTTTTCCCTTCGAAGAGTCAGTGATTACAGAAACAATGTAAAGCTTTCCTAGTGGTAGGCATGAGTCTTATCAGGTTGTTGCTTCTGAATGACGTAACCATGCCAGCATCAACCAGCAGAAAGGGCACCAGGGGGACCCAACCTGTAGACATGCCATTAAGCAACAAGGTGGAACTTGTGACATATTGGACATTAACTGCCATCTTGGTTTTATTTCTTCTCTAAAAGATCTTTCATATTGAGATAAGTAAATGCATTGTAGTTTTTAATTGACCACATTTAAAAACACATTTATAACTGTGCTTCCTGGAGTCATTATTCTATAAAGACTAAACTCAGAAAAACTTCCTATTACCTGAATTACCAGAGATAAGATGAATGTGTTTTATGTAAAAGCAGAATCGCATCTTCACTGTGAAAGAAACTTTTTTTTTTTTTTTTTGGCTGAGTCCGAACTGTCTTGCCTCTTTTAAGATCACATGAACTTGTGTGCAAAAACCTGCGCAAGTTTCATGAATAAAGCACCACTTTTAGACTAGTTTATTTAGTTTCACTCAGTGTGCTTTAAAGATACCAAACAGCCACTTCCATACAGAGCTGCATTAATGCACATGACTAGTGAGGACAAGCTACTGCAGCAGAGCGAGCGTCCAAACAGGCAGCAGTCCAATAAGGATTTAAAAGACACGTTAAACTAATCGAAGCGTTTGACGGGCCGTTCATTTTTATCTTACGGCCATGTCACACATTGTCGTATCAAGATGCACCACAAGCAGGTCATTCATGTACTCGTGGAGATTTCAAAGTGCCTCCTTTTAGTCAGGTTGCAGGAATTGAAAGGCCGCTTTTTTTCAATGTGATAACGAAAAGAAAAGGGGAAATTTAATATCTTTTTTACATGGTATGCAGGGTGGGACTCTTATTAAGGGCATGAAAGACAGCAGTCTGTGATGCGCATCAAACAAAACAAGGCTTAAAAAAAAAAAAAGAAAAGAAAAAAAAAAAGCTTTTACTTGTCAAATCAAGATGATTAAAACGAGACATCCAACTCTGGTTTATATTGCAACATAGATCCAGCAGGCAGTGAGGAAGACAGCTACTCTGAAGCAGCGCAATCCCCTCCAAAACTGATCCACGACCAACAGGTGGTATTAAGGTCATGATTCTTGCAACAAGGATGCCTTGTATTGTTCTGTGTGCACATGAAGCCGTTATTAGTTTGCATTCGTCTCTGGGCAACAAGAACATCTGATAAACATCTAGGCACGATGCCAACTTCTGCTTCGTTTCTTCATTTTTACCTTGGAACGCTTTGGTCAAAACAAGATGTGCATTTTGGCTTTTTTTTTTTTTTTTTTTTAAACAATATTTCTGACTGTTCTCGAGGGCAACAGAAACATTTGTTTATCTACAAATTTCAGGGCACTTCTAACATTCTGTTCATCCAGTGAGAGGATCTATATTCACTTTTATTCCTCTTTGTCGGAGACTAGTAAACTATGGGCCACCCGCTGCAGAGAGGACGTCTCCCAGTTCACTCTTGTGACGAGGCTGCTGGCTCTAGCCAAAAACATACAAGACAGAAATCAAATAAAACACGGAGAAGGGAAGATTAAGAAGTCTGTGGACTCTGCTGTCACTAATGGAGGTTTGTGTGCGCATCCAAGTGTCTATTTCCGTGAATGTCCCTTTGTGTCAGGGCTCCTCAGTTTGTGTCCATGTGGTCATCGGCCGACTCCGGGGCTCCTCCCAATGAGGCCGAAGGTTGAGGTTTGGAGGGGCTTTCCTCATCCCTGCGCTGATAGAAGAGCACGTAGGCTGCTTTTGTCTGTAACGAGACGACGGGGATGTTATCACACAACAACAAGGACACCTGACACCAGAGCCAGGACCAAGCAGCATTAGGACTTAACAACAGAGCCAGAACTCACCACAATCTGGTCCTCTGTGGCAGAAGAGACGCTGCTGTCGTCAAAGTAATACCACTTTGCATCCACTTTATTCTTCCCGTAAGCCGTATCTGTCACATGGGAAACTAGCTTAAACTACGACCCAGCACATTTATTTCCTCTTAAGAGACAAAAACCTCATCACATCAGCATAACATAAACAGATGAAGCAAATACTAAGTAATGAAAGTGAGTTCGAAGACAACAACACGTGAGGCTCTTTGCAGTAAAACATTTTTAGCACATGCAACATATCAAAAAGAGACGAGGTCATTTCAGCCTCCTCTTCGTTGACACATGGATGTTAGAGGACAGACATTAGATACAATTAACAACTTGCTATGTCATGATGATATGGTTTGATTTTAGTTTTTATTTTCCATGAAGGTAAAAGGGTAAAATCCCAGAATCAAACATGATGGAGAGACTTACAGTGACCTCCTCCCATCCCTCCATAGTGGTTTGAAACAGCAATAAGGTCATAGATGTAAGGGCCTGCTTTAGGGTCACAAACAAACTCCGACATGTTCAAATCCCTGGAAAACAAAACACACAACACAGCCAAGATATGAAAGTGTTAAATACATGTCCCTAATAAGCATGACTCAGCCCTTTTTTTCCCCTTCTCAATACCATCCCTGTAAGTCTGTACCTCCTTGTTTCCTGGTAGATCAAGTTTCCAAAACAAAGTTAGTATTTCAAATTTATCCATGAAGTCATGGATAAATTTAGTCATATAAATCCCCGGGAAACTTCTGCTTTGAAGAGTAATACTGCGCCAAGTTAAAATAATGTATATATACACAATTTACACAAAGTACAAAGGCACCCTTCAAACACCATAAAAGAAAGTGGGGCAGGAAGAACACACGTCTTATTGTTTCTCTGAGGTGTGATGCAAAGTTATGAGACAAAATGAGAGTTCACTTCTCTAAAATGTAGTAAGTGCTTCCTTATTCAGATACGTTTGTGCAGTTGTGCTGGGACTTTCCTGTTACAGTCCCCTCAAGTACAACAATCCCACTCATACTACAGAGCCTGAATAACTTATTTCTACAGAAGTTGTGCATTATTTAGACACTGGTTCAACATTTTCATTGCAAACATTGACATGTTTTGTCTAGATATTCAATATCCAGTAGTTTAGTGTGACGAACACCACAATGTACAAAAGAGAAACAGAAAAAAGAAAAAGCTGATAAACTTGTAAAACACAAGAGTCAAAGCCAAGAAACTTGGCTGTTTTAAAGCATCATTGTTTGCCATTTTGGAACATAATTTAGATTACAAATACAATCTCACTAAAAAGAATACATGAAAGGGGAAATATTATTTTTAACCTTTTAAGAACTAATGCAAGAAAAAAATGGTAAGAAATGTTTAATATGAGGTTGTTCCTTTATCAAAATGTACAAAGACTTAGGGAAATTTACCGTTTATTACCATGTGATGTGTCAAAATTGTTATAGTGTAATCTTCTGTTTTAGGGTGTCCATTAAGTAGCAAAAGACAAGAATTGTGTTCAGCAGGATTTTGAGAATTTTTTTAACCGTGAAAAGATACCAAATGTCTGAAAAACTGTACGCATCATATATGTCATGTTGGGCTCTTATGGATCAATGTGCAGCTACCAACCCAATACTTCAGGCTTAACCTAAACAGAATGGTTTTTTTTATTTTTATTTGATGTGAAAACAAACGATGCATGATTGGTTGTTTCTTTGTATAAGCCATCAGATTGACCTAAGATCTTTCCAGGGTCTGCCCTCCTCTGACCCAGACTCAGCATGGATAGGCTTTAGCTTTGCTGCATCCTAAAAAGGTAATGGTAAATTCTGCCACCATACCTGATGGGAAAGTCCACCACTGTGTCCAGCTTGTCCCTCCAACATCGATTATAAGAGAAACGCTTAAGATGGACGACCAGAATGCGAGGCAGCGACCACAAGTCAAACTTTTTTGTGGCCTGTTGGTGTTTCTTACATGTTGGACAGTACCTATGTAAAAATATTACATTTAGATGACACAGACAGCAGATAAAGTTGGTTTTAGAGAAGTATGATGAATAACCCTCACCAAGGATCATGTTCTCCCAGAGTCTCCATGGTTGTGAAGAGCTCGATGCATTCCCTCAGAGCCACAGTGGCTTTCTTTTTCTGTGGCTGCAGCATGCTGTCATGTTTCTCGTAGGCCTACACAAGAACATTTGTACAAAAATAAATAGGCTATTTGCCTATTGTGCCACAAGCTTTTATCAGATGAACATAAAACCCACTAACCTCAGCTTCCTGCTCATCATAACACAGCTTCTTTGACTCCGTGTCCCAGTCGATGGCCACAGTGGAATGTGCTGCAGGGAGAAGAGAGGGGAGGCTTTGAAAACTAAAACTACAAACATTATTCTAAATTAGCATATAGCAACTTAGCACTGACGATTTAGTTTGAGGATATTTCCATCACAAGGCAGCTGGCTGATGTTGGCTGTTCCGTAAGAGTTGACCACACTGAAAGTAAAGAGCTTTGCTGTGTCTCCCTTGGAGCCATTTTCTAAGTCAGAGGTCTCCTCCTCTTCTTCAGACAGACCATTCTCTGGCTCAGGACTCACTTGGTGGTCCATGGCTTCCTCTTCACCTGCACAGACACAGAAACAATGACGGCTCCTCATTTTTTTATTTGTTGCGCAAGTTTTGCGATGCTTCTGTTCCAGTGAGTGAGAGTAGAACACGCCGGCTACTTACCGTCGTATAGCCCGTTAGATTCAACGCATGTTCCTGAGTGGTTGCTGCCATTGCTGGAGCTGCCACTGCAGGAGGCTCCATCTGACAGGGGGCTGCCGCAGCCACCTAGGCTGGCATTGACACTAGAAGATTTGGAACATTCAGGAGCCTGGCTGCAGCTAGATAAGGTGGCAGAGGCTGATGCCCTGCTTTCACCGTTTGGGGTATGAGGGTGCTTTACATAGCGTCTACAAAAGAGTACAGGGAGGAAAAGTTAATAAATAGCAACTCACTAATACCAAATATTGACAAAGCTGCACATAAACTGCTGGATCTTACCCAATCCTCTCCAGGATCCTGTCATAAAGAACGTCTGCAGTGAGGTTTTGTCTGGGCACGGTGATGAGTAAAGGCTGGCCAAACAGCAAGGTGCTCGTGGAGCTTCCAGCATGCTTCGAATGGCGCTCCCTAAAATATATAGGTAGGTTCATCTTCTCGCTGTCTTCCTCCTGGACCTCATACCTGCAAAGAACATCACCAAAGAAAATTTTTTTAAAAAACCACTGCATTAAACTGGAATCAACATCTCAGCTCATCCTGCAGTTAGTCACAAAACTTACACAAAAATATCATCTTTTTCCATGATTTGGTTCAGGCCATCATCCCGTCTATATATCTTATGGAACCTATGATTGTAAACATCTGCTACCACCATCTGAAAGGACAGAAGCGTTGCTTATTTACAGTATATATACAATGCAACATAAAACATAGTAACATATTGGATATTAGAAAAAAAAACAGTAATAAAAATGGCTCTAACATTTTCTGGAGGGATATCACAGAGTTTGAACAAGGCGCTGCACAGGTCTGTCACTGCTCCCATTTTGGGGACCACCACTCGGTACTGGAAAATAAAGAAATACAACAAGACATCTTTAGTGTGTGTGTGTGTGTGTGTGCTGCCTTTTAAACACAATGACATGATATTTCAGTTTCAGACTTAAAATCAGCAAGAAAAATATATCGATTTGAAAAAATCACAACATCAGAATTAGTAGCAGATGACAATTAGCATTTCTAAGTTGCAATTCCAAGTGCAGAGCCATAAGACAGGAGCTTAAGTCTGGATTACCTGAGTGGGTCTAGACTGAGGGTCTGATCGCACCAAGAACACCTCCATGGTACGGTCCTTCTTCATGGGCAGAGGCAGTGTGAGGTAGCAGAATGGGTCAAAGGTAACAGACACCTTGGAGCACTCTGGGCACACCAATGTGGATTTGAAGAGACCATGGAAAATATCAACTATAATGGAGTCGTTGCGCAGGCGGTGGTTTGTCCAAGCTTCCTTGGCAACAATCTGTAAGGAGGAAAACATTTCATTCAGTTATTTTAAAACATCAATTTAGGATGATCAAAGTGTTAAGACTTGTCACTGTAAAGTTAAAATTGCTCTTTTGTTCTTATAAAACAGTGTTAATTAAAGTAAATAGTATGGAGCTTCAAAACGCGTGATATATCTAGCTGTCAATCAAACACTCTTTGATGCTAAACTATTCTCTTTGAAACTGAATCTCATTTCAGTTTTAGAAATTGAGACAACAAAGCTGGAGCAGACTAGTATTTAAAGCAGCTTTAGACTATCTCAGACTAAGCCTTTTATCTTTTTGAGTTTGTACTTTTATTCACAAGAGGTCTAACATAAAACAAGTTTCTGTGTAGGAGTTGTACCTCATTGGGACGGCCCTCTGCATCTCTCAGGGCCAAGTAAGGCTTCTTCTTGACACGGTTTAGATCTTCATGGAGCCCATCCAACAGGAAGGCCAGCAACTCCTGCGAGTCCTGCTGCTGGTAGCCTGAGAACTGGGGAGCAAAGCGTCCAACCTGGGTCTGGAGATAAAAAAGAGATAGTGGTTATTATTTCATCCTACTTTTGATCAGCCTGTATTTATCTGAATAAGGTCTTTGCAGGTAGAATTGTCAGCCAGAACTCACTTTGAAGGTACGTGGTGCCACGTAGCTGTTGCGGCTCAGCCACATCTGCTTTACTAGATCTGCATAAGCCTCAGCTATCTCGCCCCTCATTCCCAGCGGATTCTCTCTGTTAATCTCTGCCTCGTACTGATCATTAAGGAAGTACTCTGTGAGCGGAGAAGCATTGCTCAGGCACTAGAAGGACAGGGATAAGAACCGAGATTATGTGAAGAAAATACCCAAAAATGTGGAAACTGACTTTCACTTCATAGAAGCTGCAAAAGGATTTCAAATTCCTTTATTCATTATTACCTGGAGAGCAGAGTTCATGAAGCATGTATTGCCTAAATTACTGAGACCACACAGGCCAGGTTGTGACTGTGACTCTCTGTAGTTGTAGGAGGAGCTGTACGAGTTGTAGCTTCCAAATCTGTTGGGAAGGCAGATCAGTTAGTGCTTAAGTGTAAATACATAATTTTAAAACATTTTTTTCCTACACATGACATTGACAAAAACATCAAGTCTAGACTACATGTTGGCCAGTAATCATGGATGCCAATCTTTACCCTCAGCAGTGAATGCTGACCAGACCAGCAACACTACACTTACACGGCTGATAGTCCGACACATGTAAATCCTGAGTCATTTAGGTGAAATGTTAAAAAAATTAATCAATACCCTTGCCTGTTACTAGAGGAGGTGCTGTTGTTAAGGGCGTATCCAGGGCTACAGCTGCTGTCTCCGTTGGTTACTGTTGGGGATATACTAGCTGAGGAGTTTGAGGAAAGTTTTGGGGAGGTAGTGAAATTCCTGGATGGGGTTGCACTGGATCTAGTAAACAAGAGCAAAAGTATGTTTCAGAAAAGTGTAATGTTACAAGTAGTTTTAAATTCATAAGTCAGAAAAGTTAGAAAAATTGTATGCATATTTACAAAAAACAAACAAAAAAAAAAAAACAGTATTATTGGACACGTTATCCTTTTTTTTTTTAGATGACTAAGCAGTTGACTTACTTTGGATGGGAAGCTTGTCTGGGCCATGTCCCGTCATCATTCTTGCGCTCAATCACAAGCACCTGTGGGGGAAACATACCAGGTGAAAGTCCAGCTATACTGCTGACCATCAAGCCCGAGCTTTCATGTTCAGACTTGAGATTAATACTCTACATATACACAATGATACCAAGCATCAACATCTGCACGTCACTTTATCATCAGCAGTTTGTTTTGTTTTCTGACTATCTGGATTATTTACCGTGGAATTTAATAGCTGCCAATGTGGTATTTTATTTCATGCTATCTAATGTGACTAGCAACAGCTATTCACATTAAAAAGAAATCATTCTTAACACGTAATTGCTTGAGTTACTCAAATGATTTTTTTTTTTTAAAATATTCCTTTTAAACAAATTAGGACTTTGATGCTTTGTTTAATCCAGACAAACAATTTTTATCAGTCTTCATTGTGTTTCACACAGGCTGCTATTTTCATATAAAGCGCTTATGTGGTCCACTATATTTGCAGCAGCCTTGATTTGATGTTATGATGGAGGAAACCAGAGAAGAGGAGGAGAAAAATCAAAGTATGAAAAGTGTTATTTCAATTAATACAAAAATAACTTTATATTGTGTGCCCAATGCAAACTAAATTACCGTATCATACCGACATACCACAAAGACCATTCTAATTCGTCTCGGTATAGATTTACACTTCCTGCCCATTGAATGGAGCATAATGTGTATCGGCATGCTTGTTATTTGAGAACATACTTTAGACAGAAGCTTTGACTGAGCTGTAAAGCAGTTTTTTAACTTCTGCACCATATTTTGTTTGAAAAAAAAAGGAAGCAACCTCCATCTATTGTGTTAAATTAGGTTGAAATGCCACCAGAAGCTCTCCACTTGTGCAAGCAAAATCATATTTCCCAATCTTCCTCTCTGATGGAATAACCGATAGAATATTCATTTATCCACATAAGTAGTGCAAACACAATGATGTAGTACATTCTTAAAATCTTCAATATACCAAGAACCATGACCTAAACTCTTTGAAACAGGTTCATCAAGAATTACACAATATAAAATCATAATTTACTTCTTAATGCAAGACAAGAGTGCAGCACTGCTGATGTGCCTGTTTTTTTTTCTTCAGTGCCTGTGAATGAATTATGTATGCTTAGTGAATATCAGTATAGTAGCGAGTTGTGATGTTCTTCTTGCTCATCAACAAACAACTCCAGAAAATTTAAATAACCGAGGCCTTCACTACCTGTCCCTGGAAGAGGCCAGCATCCTGCACAGTGCTGTCAGGCTTGTTCAGCTGCTCATAGGTGTTGCTCATGTATTTGTTCCAGAGTCTGGTCTCCTTCTCTGAAGGGATATTGAACAACGTCCGCATTTCCTTCTCTATAGTTTCTGCACACACAGGAAATACATTTTAATAAATAGGCTGGTACAGACAAATATCTACATTTTTGGGGCTCAAGCTGTTGGGTACGGTTGCCTTTAGTTCACAAGGAAATCTTAATATAGTTCTTACCTATAGTATCAGCTTTGCTGAAATGACTTGTGACAACATTGTCCATGTTGTCATTCTCACACAGGTTGAGTTCAAGCAGATAGACTTCCACCTTGCAGTGCTTAACAAACATACCGTGTTCTACCACCTAGAAAAGATGACAGTTGGCATGATGGATAACATCTGGGAGCAGGGAGCAAAATGATTGACTCTATAATTAAATGATTCTTAAACAGCTTTCTCCTCACCTTCCTGACGATAGGTTTCTGGCCCTCAAGGCAGCCATACCAGCTGACCAGCTTATTCCATGCCTCAGTAGGTACAAGGACATAGTCCAGCTCATCTATAAGGTGCTCTTTCAGGGCCTGAGTCTCCTGGTCTTTAAGAGAACAACAACATAAGCTGAGGCTAAAGAAAAAAAAAGGCTTTAAATCTGTATGTTAAACTCTGTTATACTTTAAGGGAAATTAAAACAAAACAATATGCATTTCTACATAAGATGGTTTTACCTGAAAACAGCCCAGAGTTATCAATTGGTCCTGGATAGAGGTTACGTTCTCCAATGTTGTACATATCCCAGCTGTCAAAACCCACATACTTCTTCCACTGCTTGAACCACCGGCTGTCTATTAGATACCTAAGAAAAATGTGTTAACAGTTCATTGTAAACATAGTGTACTTCAAGAGTTTTTCAAATGTTCTTATGATTTTTTTTTTTAAGATAATCTAGGTATAAACACGATAACACATGATAACAGGCTAAGAGATACTTCACTTAGCCTTGTGCCATTCCTGATCATTATGCAAGACCAAACGGTCTTGGCATTTGCATCAGATATAGAAACAGCAAGCCAGTTTGACTTAATCTGATCTGAAGAACCTCGTTTAGCTAATAGGCTTGTATTCACATAGTAACAAGCATTCCCACGTAGTAGGACCATGACACCTTCCTCTGTATTGCAGAAACAACAAATTAAGAGCAACAGCCTGAAAGGTTTCATTCAAATAAGCTGTTTCCAACTATTCAGATGAATTTGGCTTAGGAAAGCTACACAGTAGTATACATTTGTTTACTTTATTTTATTCTTCATGTCATAGCCAGTTGGATGTTTGTGGAAGGTCATACTAAGTACTACTGAGCAGTGGTTTTTAAAAAGTATCATGAAACATCAGCCACAAGCAATATCAGACTAATCTGTATTCACTATGTGATTATGTTAACCCATGTCACTAAAAAATATTATAAAAAATAGTTTTAGCTAATTCTTAATTTTAAAAAAAAAATCAATCAAAGGAAATATTTGCTAACGTGAGATTTATCAACAGTAACATTAAACTGTTGTTTTGTAACCAGTTACATATCTTGGCTGCACTATATCCAACCGGCTGAGTTGCATGTCACTTCAGGTAGGTGTTGAAATTTCTTGAGAGCAGGCCCTCTTCTTGACCAGAACTTGTCAGGCAATAATCCGATGTGCTTTGAAGGGAAACCCGTCATCTAAATGTGGGGCCTAAGTTTAACCACTAACCTATGAGCTATATTACATCGGCTAGCTTCGCCCCAACTTACCACAAAAAAAATGCATAATGGTTAATTTACTGAACCTGGAGCAACTGCGGTACTTTGCCTCCTTATGACGAAAATAAATAATCTTTACCACACGTAGTGCCCTTTATAGAAGACGAGTAAAGTTGGACTAGTTAGCCACTAGCATGCTTATCTGTTGAACATTAGCCGACCAAACATCAGCAGCTTTCGGTATCGCTGTCATTAGCCTGCTAGGCTAACACGTTAGCACTTCCTGTACCTCGCTAGCTAACGCTGGCTAAAAGACTTCAATAACGTTGCCGATTCTTACCACTCGTCTCCCTTTCTAAGACTTGTTTTCACAAGTGTCCCAATAGTTTGTTTTTGACTTTCGGTTGGAGGGGTAGGCATTTGTGCGGCAACCGGCTCCGAGTCGGAGTCTGCCGCGCTACCCGACTCGGGTCCGCCTCCTTCGGCCATCATTCAACCAGTATACCGGTATCGTGAACGCGCTGCAAGAACGAGCGCTGTGCTAAACGTTCCTCCTCTGTGTTCCATGGGCGGAGTAAAAAACAACGAGTTCGTGGGCTACGGAGAATCGAGAGGCCCCCCCCCGTCCAACAGTTGACCATAAGGACCTAAATAGAAGAAATAGCAGCAAATAAATGAATAATACTAACTCTGCAGCTGTGAACCATAATTTTATCTGTATTGAGTGTCAACTGTGTATTTGAAAATGTATTAAAACAGACTCAAGTCCATAAAATAACAAACAGAAGACAGAGAAGACACATACACATAAACTCATAAAATCATCAATATCATCTAACATAAATACATTTCAACCAGTGCATCCTCAGCCTGGATACGTACCAGGAGCAACTCTCAGAAGGACTTGAGAGAGCTATAATGATGCTGTTTGTAGAGTTGTCCAGATGTTGCATAAATTTAAACATCAAATTTCTTAAAAGTGTTTTGAGTGTGCTCATTCCTGCACTGACAAACATCCAACTAGTACTACCACCTCTGGGAACTTTTAAGATTATTCTCATAGCGTCATTATATGCAACTTGTGACTTTTGTATGGCTATTTTTTTTTTTTTGTTTTTTTTTTTTGAAGACCACAAATGAGCTGTAAAAAAATGGAGTGCAATCAGCTTTAAACAAGCAAACTTTAACTTTAGCCAAACAAAAACCAAATTTACTTGCGATGGTGTTTGCTTGTGCATATAATTTAAAACATTGCCTTTACATGTCATCATCATCACTGGTATTATCTCTTAAAAAATGACCAAGGTACATTGCAGGTTTTGTAATGTATAGTAGTTAGTTATTTAATTGTACTGCATAGTTCAAGGCAATGCACCTTTTCCTGGTAAGTGGAACTTTCTATGGAGTGGCAATTATATTTATGTATTTAGTATATATATATATATATATATATATATATATATATATATATATATATATATATATATATATATATATATATATATACATATATATATATATATCCGGTCCGATCCCCGGCTGCAGAAGCTGGCTCTAGGGACGTGGAACGTCACCTCTCTGGTGCGGAAGGAGCCTGAGCTTGTGCGCGAGGTTGAGCGGTTCCGACTAGATATAGTTGGACTCACCTCGACGCATGGCTTGGGCTCTGGAACCAGTACCCTCGAGAGGGGCTGGACCTTCTTCCACTCTGGAGTTGCTCATGGTGAGAGGCGCCGAGCAGGTGTGGGTATTCTCATCAGCCCCCAGCTTGGTGCCTGCATGTTGGGGTTTACCCCGGTGGATGAAAGGGTAGTTTCCCTCCGCCTCCGGGTGGGGGGACGGGTCCTGACTGTTGTCTGTGCTTATGCGCCGAACAGCAGTTCAGAGTACCCACCCTTTCTGGGGTCCTTGGAGGGAGTGCTGGAGGGTGCTCCTTCTGGGGACTCCATTGTTCTGCTGGGGGACTTCAATGCTCACGTGGGCAATGACAGTGAGACCTGGAGGGGAGTGATTGGGAGGCATGGTCCCCCCCCTCTGAACCCAAATGGTGTTTTGTTATTGGACTTCTGTGCTCGTCATGGATTGTCTATAACGAACACCATGTTCCAGCATAAGAGTGTCCATATGTACACCTGGCATCAGGATTCCCTGGGCCGCAGTTCAATGATCGACTTTGTAGTCGTATCGTCGGACCTGCGGCCACATGCCTTGGACACTCGGGTGAAGAGGGGGGCGGAGCTGTCAACTGATCACCACCTGGTGGTGAGTTGGCTCAGATGGTGGGGGAGGAAGCCGGTCAGAGCTGGCAGGCCCAAACGTGTTGTGAGGGTCTGCTGGGAACGTCTGGCTGAGTCCCCTGTCAGAGCGAGCTTCAACTCCCACCTTCAGCAGAGCTTCGAACATGTCCCGAGTGAGGCGGGGGACATTGAGTCCGAATGGGCTGTGTTCCGTGCCTCTATTGCTGAGGCGGCCAGCCGGAGCTGTGGCTGCAAGGTCGTTGGTGCCTGTCGTGGCGGTAATCCCAGGACTCGTTGGTGGACACCAGCAGTGAGGGATGCTGTCAAGCTGAAGAAGGAGTCCTATCGGGCCTTCTTGGCCTGTGGGACTCTGGAGGCAGCTGATGGGTACCGACGGGCTAAGCGGCATGCGGCTTCGGCCGTTGCCGAGGCAAAAACTCGGGCATGGGAGGAGTTCGGCGAGGCCATGGAGAAAGACTTCCGGACGGCTTCGAGGAGATTCTGGTCCACCATCCGGCGGCTCAGGGGGGGGAAGCAGTGCTCCATCAATACTGTGTACAGTGGAGATGGGGAGCTGCTGACCTCAACTCGGGACGTTGTGGGTCGGTGGAGGGAATACTTCGAAGACCTCCTCAATCCTACCAACACGGCTTCCCATGAGGGAGCAGAGCTGGTGGACTCAGGGGTGGACTCTCCTATCTCTGGGGCTGAAGTCGCTGAGGTGGTCAAAAAGCTCCTTGGCGGCAAGGCCCCGGGGGTGGATGAGATCCGCCCGGAGTTCCTTAAGGCTCTGGATGCTGTGGGGCTGTCCTGGCTGACACGCCTCTGCAGCATCGCATGGACATCGGGGGCAGTACCGCTGGATTGGCAGACTGGGGTAGTGGTCCCCCTTTTTAAGAAGGGGGACCGGAGGGTGTGTTCCAATCACAGGGGAATCACACTCCTCAGCCTCCCTGGTAAGGTCTATTCAGGGGTCCTGGAGAGGAGGGTCCGCCGGATAGTCGAATCCCGGATTGAGGAGGAGCAGTGTGGTTTTCGTCCTGGTCGCGGAACAGTGGACCAGCTCTATACCCTCTCTGGGGTCCTGGAGGGGGCATGGGAGTTTGCCCAACCAGTCTACATGTGCTTTGTGGACCTGGAGAAGGCATTCGACCGTGTCCCCCGGGGGCTCCTGTGGGGGGTACTCCGGGAGTATGGGGTACCGGACCCCCTTGTACGAGCTGTCCGGTCCCTGTACGACAGGTGTCAGAGCTTGGTCCGCATTGCCGGTAGTAAGTCGGATTCGTTTCCGGTGAGGGTTGGACTCCGCCAAGGCTGCCCTTTATCACCGATTCTGTTCATAACTTATATGGACAGAATTTCTAGGCGCAGCCGAGGGGTTGAGGGGATCCGACTTGGTGGCCTCAGGATTGGGTCCCTGCGTTTTGCAGATGACGTGGTCCTGTTGGCTTCGTCTGGTCGTGATCTCCAGCTCTCGCTTGAGCGATTCGCAGCCGAGTGTGAAGCGGCTGGGATGAGAATCAGCACCTCAAAATCTGAGACCATGGTCCTCAGCCGGAATAGGGTGGATTGCCCTCTCCGGGTCGGGAGTCAGGTCCTGCCTCAAGTGGAGGAGTTTAAATATCTCGGGGTCTTGTTCACGAGTGAGGGAAGGATGGAGCGTGAGATCGACAGACGGATCGGTGCGGCGTCTGCAGTAATGCGGGCTCTGTGCCGGTCTGTCGTGGTGAAGAAGGAGCTGAGCCAGAAGGCGAAGCTCTCGATTTACCAGTCGATCTACGTTCCTACCCTCACCTATGGTCATGAGCTGTGGGTCGTGACCGAAAGAACGAGATCTCGTATACAGGCGGCTGAAATGAGTTTCCTCCGCAGGGTGGCCGGGCTCTCCCTTAGAGATAGGGTGAGGAGCTCAGTCATCCGGGAGGGGCTCAGAGTAGAGCCGCTGCTCCTTCGCATCGAGAGGAACCAGTTGAGGTGGCTCGGGCATCTGGTCAGGATGCCTCCTGGACGCCTCCCTGGTGAGGTGTTCCAGGCACATCCCTCGGGGAGGAGACCCCAGGGAAGACCCAGGACACGCTGGAGGGATTACATCTCTCGGCTGGCCTGGGAACGCCTCGGGATCCCCCCCGCAGGGTTGGCAAATGTGGCTGGGGAGAGGGAAGTCTGGGCTTCCCTGCTTAGGCTGCTGCCCCCGCGACCCGACCCCGGATAAGCGGCAGAAGATGGATGGATGGATGGATGGATATTTTATATATATATATATATATATATATATATATATATATATATATATATATATATATATATATATATATATATATATATATATATATATATAAATGTATATGTATATATAGGGCAACACACTTTTCCTCCAGTGTCAACAGTACTGATGCGCAAATGTCTAGTGGTGGTTGGAGAGGCTTGGATTGGCAGTCATGTTTCCATTAGTCAACCAAGGGGCAGCTGCGACGAAACATCCATCTTAGTACAACCAGTGTGTGAATAAATGTAAAGTGCTTTGAGTACCTTGCACAGAAAAGTTATGCATAAATCTAATCCGTAACTTTTATAATAGGCTGGTGGTGACATATAATTTCCTTTACACCCCCTGTACAAAAACATTGTTGTCACACTTAAGTTGTAGATGTTTTCCTTGTTTTTTCATAGAAATCAAAAAATCATCCACTGTGTACAATGTAAAAATTTTGTAGCGATGTAAAAACAGCCACAGTGGCTGAGAAAAAGCTTAAAGTAATGTGTGTATTCATCATTTTGGAAATGATCCTCTAACAGCTGCTTTTGGACCTCCCTTATTTATTGGTTTACATTCAACTTTTATAATGCATATTTAGCTAAATTGTTCTCCATTTCTATTTGTTTAATCATTTTATTTATTCACTTTTTCTACTGGGTATTTTCTAATGCGTAAAAGAAAATATCACATACCCCTTCCTTAGTTATTGGGCCCCTGGGCCTGACCCCAGTAGGCGTGTTCACTTTACTGCCCCTAATCTTCAAAAAACTGTTATTGCACATGGTAAGTCATGAGATTGTCAGATGATGGGAGTGGGTGGGAGTGCTTTTGACCAGCATTCATTGCCCTGTTCCTTAAAACACAAATAAACTTCATCTCGAATTCAAAGTTTAACTCCGTTGTCTTCTGCAGACATATCAATGTTTACATACCAAATTAAAATAATATGTGAGAAGTTAAATGGTAATCAGTAGGGGAGCCAACATGACTCAATATGGTAAAGGTAGAAATATTAATGTGAGACAATGCATGTTTACCTAAAAACTAAGAATAAGGAGTGCATTTGAATGCATGATCAAACCTCTGATAAAAATTATAACATTGGTGTACAATGTACATAAATAATGATTTCTACAATCCTGAAACTTTTAAAATGTAGGGACGAAGAAAACACATTTTTAATTGAAAACTGTTTGACCTCATTTTAAAATATCAAGATCAAATGCATTTTATTTGGCCTAATTATCAATCACTGGCACTCAAATATTCACACAAAAACAGATGATCCACTCAAAATCTTCCATCAGCTATTTCCCTTGCAGAGATATTATTCTCAAGACATATATGGTAAATATTCCCCAACATGGAAACAACTGAAAACCTGACAGCTGATAAATCTGTAGTGTAATTCCTGAATATGAGGATATTATCATCTTTTCTGAAACCAACAGCTTCTCTTTTACATCAACTTGTATTATAACAGCAACATCTCCCTACTGTCTAGGGATTCATGAATTAAAAAAATAGTTTGCCCATAAAAAATGAATAAATAAAATAGCTTGTATACACAGCAACAGATAGAACCAGATTTTAATAAAAACTGACTTTATGCTGTACAAAACACAAGTGAATTACATTACAAAACAAACTATATACTTGGAAAAACACAATATTTCAACCACACAACTGTGACCTCTTCTGGTCCCTGGTCTGCTTCAACCTTACGGAGATATCGGCTCTACCTCTTATTTAAATCTGGAGTGATCAAATGCTATTAAAGAGGGTTACGAATTTAATTAAATACATTTCATTCACACCTTTACAAGGATTTTGTGTTCTAAAGTTTAAACATGTTGCATATAAAAATGGAAACAGCTAGACTACCTGTACTTAAAAAAAGAGGAGCACTAGGAAGTTTGAATTAATTTATCTAATAGAATGATAGCATACATTTACAAGCTAATAATGCATTTCAGTTAACATATTGTCACTTCAGTTCTCTAAAAAAATGTCCTTTTCTTATCCCGAAGATGAAACAGCAAAGCCAAAGGTTCTAACATGTACGAAACAGCAGCCATGCCTGTGTATTCAGCTGAATTTGATTTTTTACGGACAGAATGGCAAGATAAATATATGAGAGTGGATGAGGACCACAAATTTGTAAACTTTGCATAACACGACGAGATATGTCCCATCTCAGTGGTTTTTTAACAAAAATGAATCCCTGCAATGACAAAATTTTAAGCGAAAGGCTCCAAGTAGTAGTGATCAGGTCATCAGAAAATGCCACTGGGCAGCTCCTTGCTGAACATGCCGTCAAAGTCCAGCTCCCTGCTCATCAGATCATCTTCCACGCTCTCCAGCGCCCACTGGTGGTCAGTAAGTTCTAGAGCCTCCCACTCCGCCTGAAATCAATTTGCAAACATCAGATTAAAAGAAGTGAAGCCCTCGCCTTCCTTTGCATCTTACTGTACTGATGCAGGACGCACTTTGAAAGCTTTATTTGTATCTGCAGGCATGGCCATGGCTGCACCACTCATCTGCTCTTGCATGATCCTCGACTGGTCTGCACCTGTATCACATAATGACAAGAATAAGCGTTGTAAAGAACAACAATCCCTTCTACAGCAGTTTGTGATCTTCAGTTGATTTAACTTACCATTATCTTGGCCTAAAATTAACGAGTACATGCTTCGAAGTCCAAATACATTCAGGAAATACCAGGATGCTGAGCTCACCCTGGAAAATAAAAGAAAGGTGGTAAGACAGATGAATGTTATAGATTGTCAAATCACTACTACAGTCCATGTCAACAAAAATTAAATTAGTTTACCAAGAGGCATCCAAAGACAGCAGCTCTATTCCTTGCTGCAACATGGGCTTAAAGCGTAGCGTGAGAGGGAAGGGAACCTTAGCTGTATCACACAAAATAGAAAAAAAAAAAATCATAATAAATTACTGTGTAGATTTGGCAAAATATCCTTAAAAATCCAGCCAGATGAACTAAAGCAGTCTCTAAATAAGTAATCTGCAGGTCAGTAAGATCATTACTTGTCACAAATCCGGAAAAGGTCCAGTTGATCCAGCCGCCGATGAGGATCATGGGAAGCACGTTGGTGACATTACCTTTCATCATGTCTGTCAGCATGCTGGGATCTGTGAAAACATGCAGCCAACAGATAATCAACAATCAATACAAAAGGGAGGTTTCTAATGTTTCTATTGCTAGTTGCTATTGCTAATGCTAAAGTAAATCTGCTCCTGTGAGTTTGGCACCAGACAGTGATTTCTAAGCAGATTGATTCATTAATATGATATCACTTAGCTGTGAAAAGCAATAAAACTAGTATTCTGACTTATTTGAGTTGTTCAACTTCAACTTTAAGATTTAACTTTGAATTGTATATAAATATGTTTCAATATAATAGGAAGCTTAAATGAAAGCATCATTTAGTATTTTACCTGTCATGGGAGATGGTGGGACAACCTTTCTTTTGGTCTTCTTAAAAAAACCATCCTCTTGATTATTGAAATAAAACTTCCTCATCAAAAAGGACTATAAGACAGAAAAATCTTGAGAAACATTTTTCTAAACTCATGAATTATGACAAATATCACAAACATCACAGGCAAATTCACTCAAGCATCCCAGTTCATTTCATGAATGAGTCAAGCCAAATGAATACAAATGCAAATGCAAACACTTGCATCGTTTATAATATGTGAAAACTGAATTTCAGTAGTAAATTCAATAACACTTTTGATTCTCTCCAAAGATCAACGCGTTTATTTCTCAAAGTGCTTAATTGTGCCAAACCTTTACAATACTTGGCAACCAAGTAATTGTTGTCATTTAAAAAAACAAAAAACAAAACAGTTCAATAGTAATAACTAATTTTCCACCAAAATGGAGAATCCTAAATGATTAAAAATTGTAATTTCCATTACTTTTAAATTGACCTTATTTGCAAGAGTTTTTAAACTACCTCTTTATTTTAAGTAAATGTCTTTATATCATTGTTATACAAAAGGTATAGGCGTTACAAAGTCATTTCATAAGTTGTTTAAAGGGTAAATTTTTTCATAATGTTCTGTGCCTGTATTTTTTCACTTGGCTGACAAAATAAAAAAAAAATTAAATGAATAGAAAAAAAGAAATGTTTATTTATTTAAATGGATAGCTATGAAATAACCAAAAGGGCTGATGGACTACATATCAGAGCCAGTGATGACAAGCAGACTTCCTACCTGTTTAGGAATGTATTTTCCATTTTCTCTCAGAATTCTGCTCCGAATGAGAACTTGGCTGAATTTGGAGGCACAAAAACATACAATCATACATATGAGCAGCAACTGCCACTGAAATGTAATAAAACAAAACACACACGCAGATGGCCCACCTGTCAGAAACTTGTTCTAATGTCAGCTTTTTGTCACTCTGGAGAAGAATTGATACATAATGTCGAATCACACCCACTAGAAAGGTGATGAAGACGATGGGCAACACCACCCAAAGTCTGATGTTGGAGTCCAGCAGAAGTTCCGGCTCAGCCATTGAATGCTGCAGTAACTACAGAATGAAAATCACAAAATTTAGTAGAAAGGAAGGGGAAACCGTGGCTTTGTGTAGTCTCAAACAGAGGTGCTCAATCCTGCGATTAGCTTCTTGTTGGAGGCAAGCAGGTTATGAAGCAGTATGCCATGCTGCGACTGACTTTACACTGAGATGGGCTCATTGTGCTGTCAGCTCTTCCTGCATGCTAGCCAAAGTCGTATACGACCCAATAATCACCTAGACCAATCCAACGACTACCGTACAATAACATAAAATCCCCTTACTTAACATATAAACAACTAAGAAAAAAAAAAATTAGCAATCATGTCTGAATTTGCCACATATTTAAAAGGCTGAAGCTAGCGCTAATGTTCACGTTAGCCAGCTGGCTACCTTCTTCCTGATATCTGGATCACAGTAGTTGGGAACTGACGAAGCGACCTCCACTTGCAGCGTTTCTCCGCCCGCAAAAACCACAACTCATGCACTGAAAGAGGAAGTTTAAAAGCTTAAACCATCTTTAACAGTTCGCATCCACGGTCATAGCGATGTGTTGGCTGTGGGGATGAGAGGAGATTTCTACTTCTGCAGCTCATCCGCAACGCACGCGTGAGTACTGCAGCGCCACCGCGTGGCGATGGAGGAAGTGCTCCAAACTTTTATTTTATTTTATTTATTTATTATTATTATTATTATTATTATTATTATTATTATTATTATTATTATTATTATTATTATTATTATTATTGTTATTATTATTATTATTATTATAGTTGTTGTTGTTGTTGTTATTATTATTATTATTATTACTTTAATCCAAATATCATACATACAAATTCAATTACAGATGCATAAGGGATGTTAGAGATGTACAAAGGGGTCGTGAAAAATTAACCAAAAATAAGAACAAAGAATAAGTAACAGCAGATAACAAATACAGTTGTGCTCATATTTATTCATACCCTTTCATTAAAGAAGGAAAAAACAGCTGCCTGTGAAATAAGCTGAAATTGACTAAAGTAATAATAAATTAAAATTATATGAAAATCATTACATTATTTTCTAATTCTGCTTCAATATAAATATTTTTTTTTAAAAGCAAACAAATAAGATAATTTATTACTTATTACATCACTCATAAACTAATATTTTGTTGAACAACCCTTTAATGTTTCCACTGCAGTCAGGTGTTTTCTGTTCCTCTCTGTCAGACTTCTGCACCAGTTGACAGGTATTTTGTCCCACTGTTCAACAGAAAAGTGCTCTAATTTGTGCAGGACCAATTTCTTTTTTTTCCCCCCTTTCTTTCTTCAACCCAATTAAATTAAAAAACAGTGTCTTCTATTATATTTTTGCAAATTTTTAGTTATTGTTCCTTTTTTAAGTCTCCAGTTATTTGAGTGACTGTAAATTCAGTCTTTTCTTTAATGGAAGGGTATGATTACATAAGAGCACAACTGTAACTAACTATATACCTAAGATTAAAAAAAAAAAAAAAAAAAAAAAGGCTGAGGGTTTTTTTTTATTCATATGCAAGTCTTCTATCAGTGTATAGACTTTCACAGCATTCTTCCCTTTCATGTAACTTAGAGAGGAAACATACTGGTACAATTCGAAAATTTTGGGAATGGACTTCATAAATCTGTTTTTATGTATGAAAAACTTTCTAAGTATTACAGTGGAGTTGACCAATATATTGTGAGCATTGTTTCTTTTGGTAAAACCATTTAAAACATTCTTTTTCTGAAAGTCAGGAACAGGCAGAAATTTAGAAAGACAATGGAATAAATCCTCCCAAAATACATTGATGAAGATGCAGTAAAAAAAAAAAAAAAAAAAAAAGAAAAGAAAAGGAAGTGCTCCAAGCTGCCTGTGCCTGACTGATACAGTAAACGCTGGATTTTAAAATGAAAACAAATGAACAAATAATAACCTGCACCAGACTTCCATGAACTGTAATGAAAGAACTGTTTAATTACTTAAAATAGTTACTCGACAAAGCTAAATGCCCTAAGAACCCAATTCAATTCAAGCTTTATTAGGGACACAGAATCCAGGTCCATAGAAATAGAAAAAGAAACTCAAATCAAATCAAATGGAAAAAAATAAAATGGTAGATACAACAAAAAAATAAGTGCAATGCAAGAAGAATTACAAATATTGGCAGGAATGCCAGATTTTCCAGATATTAGATGTGAACCTGTCAGAGTTTATCCGAGGACAGACCAGAGCTTGTACAATATCATTCGACAGTTTCAGAGCTCTGCAGATGAATGCATAAGTACAATGTCTGACAACAGCAGCACAAGATCTGACATGATTGCTCACAAACATCTGACTGGCACTGCTCTGTCTTGGGATTTTCAGGAGTATTCTCAGAGAGTCATTGTATGCTACTGTTAGGGACTTCATGCAGATTTAACATATTTCGAATAATTTTTTGTCTCAGTTAGATTTAAAATGACGTAAGATTTAATTAGCAGAGACGGAATGTTTTTTTCCCACCTCATTTCATATGGAGCTAAAAAAGTTTCAGCCCTGTTATGTTTTGTGAATCATCCTAACCAGTAGGGGGCGGAAATGATCTTGTCTGCTTAACGCAGATGCCGAAGAAAGCTCTGCAGACAGAAATCGGGAAGTTTCTCTGTAAAAGGTCGTCATCGTAATTGGCCATTTCTGTCAAGAATAAAAAGGTATGTCATATTTTATGCTACATAAACACACACATATATATACTTAAAAAAGGATGCATAATAAATTAAAATAACGTCAGTTATTCGAGTGGCATCCATAAACCGACGCCATTAAATAGAAAGCTAACTAGTGTTAGCAGGCCTAGCTGTGTGTCGCTAAATAACCGCTGTCTGCTCGAAGAGCAGGTGACTTGTGGGTAATTATAACCTTAATATGTTACATAACATCTTATCAAATCCCACATTCCGTTTCAATTTCAGCATTTATGCTAGTTACATCAATATATATATATATAATATATATATATATATATATATATATATATATATATATATATATATATATATATATATATATAAGTACAGTACCGACTTGCATGAAATACGAGCTTCCAGGAATTTATTTAATCACTTTTTCCTCGTTTCTCTTCTCTCACTTTGTAGGTTGACACCCTTTCCTTTTTTCATTGAACTATGGGCACTGATAGACGGTAAGGTATAGATATTCTGTGCCGTGTGTAATTATTTGTACATGCATATAAAATATTGTTTGTGACTGGCATGTCTTGGTTTACTTTTAAGGCCTGGTCGTGGTGAACGTAGTGGCCGATACGGTTCGGATGGGAGGAGAGAGGAACCAGAGTGGTACGGCAAACGAAGCAGAGAGATGGAAAGGGAGTGTGACCAACGCTGGGAAGATGATAGGCAGAAGGATTTCTGTGATGAATACACAGATCGAGATAGTCCAGAGGTACGTGCATATCAAGACCTCTGCTTTTACAGACACCAACTCAATCTGTTGGTTTCCTTATATAGGCTGTTATGAATTGGCTTTCATTGTGGTTTTTTTTTTTGTCTGTAAAGCGTCTTGAGATGGCATTTCCGTGATTTGACGCTATATAAATAAAGTTGAATTGAATTTAATTGAATTGAACAGAGGAATTTATCACGTTTTAGTTTATATGTTTGTGAATAAAAGCATAATTTCTTGGACTACGACAGAGGAGCAGAAAGCGACACAACAGTGATAGATCTGATGATGAGTATGACGGCGATTATCCAGACCAGGACTGCAAAATGGAGCCGGAGGAGGAGAGCAAGACTGTTATGCTAAGAGGTCTCTCCTGTAATGTCACAGAGGAGGATGTAAGTTCACACTCATTATCCATGCTTTTTAACCTATTAGGAGCTGACTAAATGGTCAGTTATAATCTGCAGTTTCTTTGCTTCTCCCTGTTTGTACAGCAGACAATATATTCATATATTAAAATTTGACAAAATGAGGACTTTGATAAAAAATCCAACTTGCAGTATTCATTACAGGTTTTGTGACAGAGTTCAGAGATGATATGTTTATTTTTGCTTTAGTGCAATAATTCTACTGTTGATCAGATGGTCAAGTTTGCTCATTGTGTTTGTGAATGGAAATTGCCTGGCTTGTTCGTGAGATCTGATTCAGTTTGTGAGCATACCACTTCTCACCTCCAGCAGATGCCAATCTTACTGACTGGAAAGCAGAGCAACCACCTTTGTCCTAATTAAAAGAAACTACAAACCTTTTAGAAATTTTATATTAGTACAAGTGGAAATAGGTTCTTTTCCAAAAGTTAAAATTTGACTACCAACCTGCGATAGATCAAAATGTCTCTGAAATCAGAAGTTGAGTAAGCCAAGGAAGACTCAGTGGACAGTTTATAATGAAAATAACAAATAGAAAATGATAAATTTTAAGTTATATAGTAATACAGTTTCATCTCTTGTAATATGTTGTCAGAATTGTGTTTAATTGTCAGGAAAATGGTTGGAGAGAACAGCAATGACTTTAATCTTTTAATATTTTTTCTTTTTCTTTCACCCAGATTCGAATGGCACTGGAGCAGCTAAAGGGTCCCCAGCCTGTAGACGTCCGATTGATGAAGAAAAGGACAGGTAAGCCCCATTGTTTAGAGGAGTGTCTCTCTTTGACTTTCATGCTCTTAAAATCCACCTTGCATCCTTTGTTCCCTGGGGAAAAAAGCCCCATATTAAACTGATGGAAGATACTTTGTGCTACATACAAAGTCTGTTTTGGTGATCAGGTCAGGTAAGAAGGTCACTGTATCTTGTAACATGACATGCTTTGGTAACAATAAAATTCCACCACCTTGTAAGCACCCTCCCCACCTCCGTTTTACTATGAACTGGAGTATACAAGCCCATTGTAAGTTTGAATGTTGCACCAAAGCATTCTAACTAACACACCTCCCGTCTATATTTGAATGCTGTCTCTAGGTATAAGCCGAGGTTTCGCCTTCGTGGAGTTTTATCACTTGCAAGATTCTACCCGATGGATGGAGACCAATCAGGTTGCTTCAACAATCACCAAGTCTAGAATTTATCTTGGAGATCAGAGGCCCAAAGAACCAGTCTCATAACAATGAGAGCAAAGAGTTGAATCTGTTTATCTTAGAAACTCTTGCTTACACATGGCTGTGATATCAGAGATAAAGATCTTTGATGTCACACACTTGGTTCATTTCTTTTGATAGCAGTATACAGCAGAGTTTAGTCAAAATCAATCTGTCAGATGCTTAGTTTAATCCAGGATGTGAAATGCAGCACCACTGTGTAGGATGTTGGCTCTATGAAATGCAATGAATATTTTTAGTTACAAATATTTGGTAAGTCACTATGCAGAAAATATTTAAGACCTTAAAGCAACACTATGTAACTTCCTG
Source organism: Telmatherina bonti (assembly GCF_933228915.1). NCBI lineage: Eukaryota > Metazoa > Chordata > Actinopteri > Atheriniformes > Telmatherinidae > Telmatherina > Telmatherina bonti. Next base: position 31,828,449 of record NC_136624.1, read on the forward strand.
CACAGCAGTAACAAAGGCATCTGTGGTTATGAGGGGTCATCTTTGTTAAAACTGTCTGTCTTGTCTTGTGATACAACTCTTGTCAACAGTTTTGTAGACACAATAAGTTATTGATATTACTTCCAAATCCAATAAGAAGATTTTACTTTGGACTCTCTAACTCAGCCAGGTTCTGCCAGCAACTAAAAGCCTGTATGTTTACTCTTGATGGGCCTCCTGCTCTGTTCCTCTTGGTCAACTTCGTCTTTGGTCTCATCAAGAGACAGGGAGAGAAAACTGCCCCATTCTCCAGTTGTAGTTGGTCATTTTAAGGAGGAATAGTTGCTTAGTGTTTTATTGTGTAAGGCAGCAAATTCTTCACGTTTTGTTTTTTTTTTTAGATAAAAATTAAGTTCATTGTGGCTGATGAAAATGAAGTATGGTTTTTAGGAACAGTCAACAGTAGTGGGTCACCAGATGTTTTTTAAACCAGAGATATTCATGATAATGCACACACTTTGGTCTGACCTTTCTCCACATGTCACACAGGCTTTTATATAGTGGGAGATTTTGTTCTTGAGAAGAATTTTAACTTGGAAATTAGCAAGAAGTGTGAGAGAAAGATTGCAGCTTCTGTCTAGAAGGCAGGAAGGAAGTTAAATGTGATGACAGTACACTGTGGAAGTCACATCAAAAGTAGGGAGGGAACTTGTTGTGTTGGTACCACGTGTGTCTGAGTGGACATACAACAATGAGTAGAAAGCAACAGAAAGGGAAATGAAGCACAACGCTCACAAGCGTGCACCCATACTTGACTAGCTGACTGGAAGCAAATGCTGCTGAATATTTGCCGTGCCCTCTTAAATTATCCTGTATGCTTTTGCTCATCGTTTTCCCGCAGAGGGGATGAGTAGGAAATCTGCATAAAAAGTCCCAAAGTGAATTTTGCAGATATTTGCATCAGATTGGTTCAAGACATTTCAGGAGTTAGATACTTAAAGTTGCAGTTATAGTTGGTGACTAAGTTGGTACTGGGGGAAAAAAAGAAAACAAGGGCTTTAATGAATTTTCTGAATGGAAGGAAAATATTTTATGTCTTCTCACAGATGACTTCAGCAAGGCTTTGATTTACCAACTAGCTCTTTTACGTATTATCTGATCTGTTGAAGCAAGCCAATGAGGCATCGTCCAATATAAACTGTTCATCCAATTATCTTCTAAGTGTTATTTTGCCCTTTTTATTCCAACACATACAAGCAACGGCTTCCCAGATGGTTTTGGATAACAAACCATCTGGCATGTCAGGTTAGCATAATGTTGCTTTAAGCTAATAAAACATTTTGCCTCTACTTATGAAGAACACACTTCCTGTTCACAGAAAAGCCCATGTGGCCTTGTTTAGCACTGGCTGCCCTGCTGTTTCATATCACATTCTGCTCCAGCTCAGCCACGTGGGTAGTTTCTCATCTCCATTTAACAACCGAAGACTGGAGTGAGACAGACGAGCTGGCAGCACTCCGGTCCCAAACACATAGACACATTTGTTTTGTAAATTCATTCCCTGACACTCAGAGCTGAATCTTCTTATCTGAACTTCTTTGTCTCTCTGTTCCTTTTGTTTTTACTCCCCTGAGACACTCCACGTAAGCAGCAAGTGTAAACCTAGCCACTGTTTCCACCCGTTCCAGCTGCCCTCACCCATTAGATGGGGTAGTGGCAGGACCTCACCAGCCACTTGGCTTCAGTCTTGCCGGATCTTGACATAACTGGTTGCTTTTAACTTCACAGAACAAGCTGGTGATCCAGGGGAAAAGCATTGCAGTACACTACAGCAACAGAAGACAGAAGTTTGAAAACTGGCTTTGCAATGCGGTGGGTACAATGGCTGCTTCCACTATAAGTTCAGTGTTTGTGTTCTTTTCTTTGTTTCATAACAAACATGCTCTTTATTCATTTCAGTGTGGTCTGTACAATTTTCGAAAAAGGGTGAAGTGTTACAGATGCGGAGCAGGAAAAACTGGTGAGTTCCTTTCCTGGTAAAATGCTAGTTGTCTTGAACCATCTCAGCAGCTGATTGGTTAAGTTGCTCCTTTTCAATGGTGAGTGTAGGTGAATCTTCCGGAGGAAATGCTCCAAATGTAGAGTCTCAGCAGTCAGCAGAGTTCAGTGGAGACAGTGAGTGTCATTTGCTACATGCTTTGCAAATATTTCATTCTATCCACACATACAATTTTGCATTTAACAAGTTCCTTTTTTTGTTCACAGCAATTATTTTGAGGAACATTGCACCACTCTCTACTGTGGATGGAATCCTGAACGTGTTAGCACCGTATGCCAACCTGTCCACAAGCAACGTCCGCCTCATTAAGGACAAACAGACGGGGCAGAATAGAGGCTTTGCTTTTGTCCAGTTATCATCCCCCTTGGTATGTTTCTGCAGTCTAAGCTGGGAAGTAGTCTGTGTGCTCCTGCTGGGAAGCATGCATACCTTTTAACAAAGCCTCATCATGTCTTTTATAGGAGGCTTCTCAGCTGCTCACCATTCTCCAGAGCCTTCAGCCACCTCTGAAACTGGATGGGAAAACGGTTGGAGTGGATTATGCAAAAAGTGCAAGAAAGTGAGTCATCACACACACACACACACACACACACTGTTTGATACAGCTTTCTTTGTGCAGCATACAGAACAGATGGCCTATTGCGGATCCTCTCTGTCATGTTACCCACATAGTTTTGTTGTTTATCTAGAATGAAATGGTTGCACTTATTTAAACATTCAAAAGAATGATTATAACTATAAGACAAAGCATTTCTAAAGTGAAACATTTTCAAGCTAAATGAGAATTTCCTGTCCTTTGCAGAGATGTGTTACAGCCTGATGGGATCCGAGCCAACGCGCTGTCTGTTGCCAGTACTGCCATTGCTGCTGCACAGTGGTCCTCTAGTCAGGTATCAAACCTTTGCTTTAGTTTATGTCCATAAAAATTCTGTACTGAAAATGCCATGAATGACATGTGTTATTGTTGTGGTGATCAAATAAAACACAGAACTGGTAGCGAGCTATGCCAAATGGTTGTAAGATGAGAAAATGATTAAAAATGGTCTTTGACGCTATTAAGGGTAATTTAAAGGGTAAATTAAAACACTCTTTACTATCAAACATGTGCAGTAATTTATTTTTATTTGCTTTGTTTTCTTTGACTCAGCAGTGTAGTTGTCTGTTGCCAAACAGTTTCTGTTCACAGATTTTGTCAAATGTCTTCTTTTTCTCCCTCTTAGTTACATCAAAGTTCAGGAGCCAGTGCGTCTCTTCCTGAGGGGTACCCACAGCAGCCACAGGTCAGGTTTCAGCCTTCTTTATTACAGAAAAAAAAGCAAAAGACTCACTGATTATCACTAATGTCAGTCATTTTCTTTAATTAGGGGGCAACCTATCAAGCATGGTTGCAGCAGCCGGAAGGGTTAGCTCCAGTTATTGGGGATGGATTACTTGGAGGTAATCAGAGGTTTCCCTTTTTCATATATTTAAGTTGCCAAATTCTGAAATGTATGACATGATTTTTTTTTGTATTGTTTGCAGCGGCTCCAGCAATGAAAACTCTGATCCCTGCAGCTGCAGGTGTGGTCATATCCCAGGCAGCTCACACCTACCAACCTGTCATTATCAGCCAGCCTGCCATACAGGTAGCTGATGCACAAACATAGCATGTCTGTTTTGCAAACTGCTGCTCATCTGTTTAATCATTGTTTGTGCACAATGCATGGAAAAAGTAAATACTGATCATGTTCACCTCTCTTTTCCTTTCAGACACATCAAGTAGTGCAGCAACCAGTATTACAACAGGCTGCTAGTGTTTGCACCACATCCCTCGTAACGCCTACATCTTCCACTGTTGCAACAACAGTCGGCGCTGAAACAACTGCCAGCACATCAGGTAAGTTAATGAACGTCACTTTTTTTTTTATGCTCAATTAATATATTTAACTGGAACTTATTTGGTGTCATTTACAATTCATTCACATGGTGCTTTTTTTTCTCTGTTCGTAGCTGTCCCCGACACATCCACATATCAGTATGATGAGTCCTCAGGTTACTATTACGATCCACAGACTGGCCTTTACTATGATCCCAACAGCCAGGTTTGTAGAGTTTGGTCTTTGTCTACAAACAAACATACATCTGCATGTTACTTTAATTTAAAACAGTGTTCTATCATTTCTTTCTCCCTCTTATCAACAATAGTACTTCTATAATTGTGAGACTCAGCAGTACCTGTACTGGGACAGTGAGAAGCAGACATATGTCCCCGCTCCAAGTGACTCCAACTCAAGCACAGAGTCCACAGCTAACGCCGTTACTGGTTCTTCAACCACAGCCCCAGCAAACAACAAAGAGCCTAAAGAGAAAAAGGAGAAGCCCAAGAATAAATCTGCACAACAGGTAAGTACCACTTTACGTTGTGTGTTCTTTTACACCACTTCACCTTTTACATTAAATGATCTTTATTTCTATGTTCAACTAAAGATCGCGAAGGACATGGAGCGCTGGGCTAAAAGCTTGAACAAGCAAAAAGAAAGTTTAAAGAGCAGCTTCCAAGGCTCAGGACCTTCTAGGGAGGAAGACAGGAAAGAATCTGCAGCTGCAGATGCAGCTTTCTCCCTCTTTGAGAAGAAGGTAAAACACACTTTTAGAAACCTGATTGAAATGGGATAAAGAACGGTGATGGTGCACACTGGTAAACTGCTAACAGGGAAAAAACCTAGCCATTTTTGTATGTTTGTGCTACGAATCAGGGACTTTTATTTATCAGATACAGAAAAACAGACTTTATTTGTTCATCATTCAAAGCAACAGCTGTTAAGTTGCGCACAATTAACTATATTTTTATACTGAATGTGTTTGTGCAGATTGGAGGCTTTGAGGTGCCTTTACTTCTCGCTGAACAATACAAACTCATAGAGCCAGAGATTTCTGTTAAGGTTGGTGGTTCCTGTACAGTTGTTTCCCTTTTTTACAGTTTAATATCAAAAGAAATCCCCTTAAAGCTGCTTTGATAACTGTTCCTGTTGCAGAGTGATGCGATTGCGGCATATAACGGCGAGAGTGACCCAGAGGATGGCAGCATGGAAAGAGCAGCGGACGAGGAAGAAAAAATAACCGACTGGAAGAAGATGGTTTGCATGCTGTGTCGCAGACAGTTCCCCACCAAAGAGGCGCTGCTGCGTCATCAGCAGCTCTCTGACCTCCACAAGGTGAGAATATCAAACAGCAGGCGTTCAATGTGCAAGCAGCTATGAATATTCTGCTCTCTGCCATCTGTTCGAGTCTTAAAGCCTCAGCATGGACAATATGTCTAAACTCTCTGTATTACCTGATTTGCTGTTTTTAGCAAAACTTGGAAATTCAGAGAAAATCAAAACTTACGGAGGCTGAGCTGGAGGAGCTGGAGAGGAAAGAGTCGGAGGTATGCAGCTAAAGCATAAAAAAAGAAAAACAAACTATTTTTGTGTTGAAGATATGTTAAACATCATTTCATGGTTTTCTCTGCAGCTGAAATACAGAGACAGAGCTGCAGAAAGACGGGAGAAATATGGCATTCCCGAACCACCTGCACCAAAGAAGAAATTTTATCAGCCACCAACCCCAGCCGTGTAAGAGTTAAAAGTTAAATCACACTGCAGACCACATGATAGCTGTGCTTCTGATCCTGCCCTTGGCTTCTTTTCATTTGTCATGTTTGCTGTTTACCATCAACAGAAATTATGAGCAACCTACAAAAGACGGCCTGACTAGCGATAATATTGGAAACAAAATGTTGCAAGCAATGGGCTGGAAGGAGGGCAAGGGTCTGGGGCGCCACCAACAGGGCATCACAACTCCCATCTCGGTAAGCAAACAGTTACAGAGTTTAACATTCATTTTCCTACAAATCTGCTTCTCTATTCGATAGAATCTACCAGTCTGTGTGTTCACTGGTGTTTTATTTGCAAAGCAATTAGCACCGTTACCTGAGGGGCACCTCTGTCCAAGCTGTCTCCTCTAATAAATGTCTCCACTTCTCCCCAAAGGCTTCATTAAGGACAAAAGGCTCGGGCTTGGGTATTAAAGGAAGCTCGTATGAACTCTCGCCATCTGATACCTACAAGGATGCTGTTCGTAAGGCCATGTTCGCACGCTTCACTGAGATAGAGTGAACTGAAGAGGGCACCAAACAAAACAGAAATTTCATTGTCATAATAAATGCTCCCCCTCTTCTGACAAACTGATTTATATCCTCACCATATGTAATAAATCTTTTTTTGTATAAATGTATATCTCCATATTTAGTCTTAAAAGATGCTTTCATTGTAATGACTGTACATTTTGTAAAGTGTTGGTACATAAAATAATGCAGATTCTGTAGACATTTTGTTTCTGTAAAAAGATATCTGTAAAAGTCCGCTGTGATTAAACCGGCTCCTCTGTGCACAAACGCTCGCCTACAAACGTCTTTATTGCTTTCGATTTTCACACAATTCCTACAGTCTATTCAAAGTACTGCTCAGTTATTGTACTTTATATGTTAAGGAATCAGTCATAGTAGTTTTTAGTAATATCTGTACCAAGTATTCAAAGAGCAGTTTGGATCAAAGGGTTTTGAAGTATGTGAAATGATATAAAGTATAAATCATAAAGTATAAAATTTGTTTTTCAAACTGTACCTCTTTCGGCTTGTTTATTACATCTTTATTCCTCAGTTTCAGCTTTTGTATAAAAACCCAGCGTTTCACAGATTTCTGCTAAAATCCTTTGAGTTCCACCAAATCTTTCTCAATTCTCTTGCTGGAGCTTAATGTCTGGCTTGTTCCATGTGTTCTTGGTTCAAACACCTCCGTCTGAAAGGTGCTTGATAAATCCTAAATCCATTCTTAATCCATCCCTTTTACTTATTTTTTGTTTACATAATTTCAGCATATCTTGAAAATAGACCATGGACATGTTGGCTTGTAGCCGCCTGCGCACAAAAAGGAGAAGATGAGTTTTTTTCATGAGCTTTTTCTGTTTGATTCCTGTTTTTACACTTTAGTTTTTCTTTTCTAACTTTATGTACTCTGGTTATTTGTGTGTCAAACAGATCAGTTCATGGCTGTGGTGTTCAGCATTTTCATGTTTATGAATATTCACTCTGATTCTGAACCCAGCAGCAGACTGTTTATTTTAAATCCAAATTTTAAAAAAAGATAAAACTTTCCACACACTTGCAAGTTTTGGAAACTTCTAAATATTTAGTTTCCTAAACTTTGATGTAGTACTTTTTAACATTTTAAAGGCAGATGAACTCTGGTTAATCGACCACCGATCATGGAAAACTACCCATCAGATTAAATCTCTATTTTTTGCTGTATCTGTTTACATCATCAGCAGCCTCCCGGCCTGTCTGCTGCAGCAGCATGACCGTTGTCCTCAACATGCTGTAGGGCACAGGGTGGGGCAGCCAGTGGAGGATTAAGATTACTGGTGTTTACTCATAACACAGCAGTCACAATGTTGCAGCCATAGATTAATTTTAATCACTTCCGTTAAATTCTCTAAGTGAATCTACCATCAGGAAACCACCTATAAAACCGTTTGGACTGGAAACGAGGGAGAATGAATCTTTCTCCGGTCACCTATCAACTGATTACAGTCAAAACAGTGCAGATTAAATAACGTTGTAGTAGCAGGACGACAGCCCTGATCTTCCTGTTGATTAATACTGCAGCACAGGATGAACTCAGCTCATCGCCTCACAGGGACAATTGTGAATGTCTACTCGGTTTTCAGCACAGCTCTGGCTCAGTTTACCAGAATCTGTGTCAGTTTACTAAGCTGTTTTGCATAACACTCTCAGAGGCCATGTTTGTGTTTTATAAACTGAATATGGGCCACCTCAAGTCATAAATGACAAGATAATGTAAACATGTAGTTTTACGCTCATTCATGTTGCACAGCAGGGGGATTCCTAAAGTTTATAATAAAATCAGCTGTGCATGTTTGAGATGCATCATTGTAAGCTTTTATCTGAGCAGATGCTATGTCCTTGCTTTTGGCACATTTCAATGTGCAGGTTGGTTGACCTACATGGTAGGTTTAGCCTCGCAGTGTAGCACTGTTTAAACACACCTCTCATAGAAATCATGTCTTTACCTCAAACTGTTTACATAAGAACATACATTATATGTAAAAGTATTCACACCCTCTGTTTTGAGGCTTGCAGTGTACCTCTGGTGCTGCTCTGTGACATTTCTGCAACTGAATGGATTCAACTATTGAATAAATATGAGCATAATTATTTGTGGACACACAATAGAGTTGGAGATGATTGTGCATGAGTGAAAACTAAACCATGAGGTCAATAAGACTTTCCATACGCCTGTTAAGACAGAACTGTGTCAAGGCACAGAAAAATAAAGGGATACAAGAAAACAAAGCCTAATTTAAAGGTTGAATGTTGCTAGTTGTGAAATAAAGAGGCAGGAGAAGGGTTAAATAATTTTTACTTCTTTATGGCTTTAAAGTAAAATATTTGAACACATATTATTTTAATCACTGAATACACTGAAGAAAAAGCACCAGTATCCCATCCTGCACGTCGGAGAATCAGAGCTTTAACTTTTGAGTTTAACATACTTTCTTTTCATTGTTGTGAATTTACTCACTGATCGTAAGGACACACTGTACAATGTCCCGTTTGTCTACATCCAAACTGTTTGTGTTCCTTTCCTCAGGGATCAAAAAGGAAATACATCTAAGACTATACCCAGAACAAACACATTTCAAACAGAGGAACCCACACTGATAATGCACTTGTCTCATGCAGGCAACCAGTTTAAAACTCCAGGCCAGCTGTCCAAACATAAAAACAATGAATTTAATATCTGAAGAACTTCACATCAGCACATTCATTTAGAAAGGGGATAGATGTAATATTAAATCTTAGCATTCATAAAATGAGGTATTCCAACTTTTTATTATCTACTTGCTACTCCTTGGATGTCTTTGGATATTCCTGCCACGGGGCCCTGCAAACATTTCTGTTTTAGTGTGTGGACATTTTAAATTAAGTCTGAATGTGTAATTTATAAACTCATATTATGTGTAAACTAGGAAGTGAAAAAAGTTCTCTGGCTTCAACCTTGCATGAATTTTTTAAAGTCTTATGTGAATTGACAAAATAGGAAAGTTAGAGAATTATGTAAAAGAAAATGTAACTTAGATCCTTCACTATTTGCATTTTATGCATTTAGTCTGATTGGAACACAGATTAGGTGTATTTAAACAAGTTCATTTAGCCTGATGGGACAATTAGAAAAGCATACAACAAAAATGATAAAATCTTGAAAATTTTCCAGAAAACTTTCAGGTTCAAGAAAGCTTCTTAGAAAAATCCAAAAGGTGTTTTGTGGTAGTGTAAATACAGTGTACGTATAATAAGCTTTCAAATTTAATATCTTTAACATCTCCTTGATTTAAGTCTTGCATGATCATCAGAAACACATTGCATGTGTCTTTTGGTGGATAATCTTTATATTTCTGCACGTGATACATAAACCTCTGGGCTTATACTGGTAGATAAATGGAAGATAATGATTTGATCAGTTTTGGGTTTTCCAACATTTGCTTTCCTTTTTAATGTGAAAAAACATGAATTTGTCAAACCAACTAAATATTAAATAAAATCAGGATAAAGTCAAAACAACTGGTGACACACCAGGACACAGCTCCTGGTGTGATGCCAGTGGAGTCAGGAGGGTGAATATGTTTTCATGTGCAGATACAGCAGACAGCCTGCAGCTGTGTGTCAGTATAGTGTCATTAACATTGGACGGTCAGTCACTTTGATTTGTGTATTGATTTCCTAAGTCTATGCCAAGCTGCTGGTAAAATGATGAAAGTTGACAAGGAAAAGCAAATGTTTTCTATCTGCCAACAAATTAAATAGTTTTATTGCACAAAAGTGAAATTTATAATACGTTCTCAAAGTTAGTTCAGAAAAAAAGAAAATCTATTTAAATGACTTAAAGTCAAGACAACATGTTTGCTGCTGCAGCTCCGTGAGGCAGCTCAGCTTTGAGCAGCTAGATGCATGTTTGTGGAAGATGCTGCCAGAGTTGGAGAAATAATTCCCAAAAAGGGGGAAAATGGAATCAACACCAATACATTAGGCTGCATGGTGGCCTTTCTGTGTGGGGTTTGCATGTTCTCTCTGTGTATGCGTAGGTTCTCTCCGGGTACTCCGGCTTCCTCCCACTGTCCAAATGTTATATTAACTGGTTACTCTAAATTGTCCCTAGGACTGAATGTGTGTGTAAATGGGTTTTTGTCTCTATGTTGGGCCTGTGATGGACTAGAGACCTTTCCAGGGTGTACCCTGCCTTTTGCTCAGTGATTACTGAAAGGCTCCAGCTTCCCCCCTTAATTTTACTAAGTGGTTAAGAAAATGGGATGGGATGGATGAGCAACCATCATGCTTGATAGGCTGAATCACTTGGTTGGTGTATCAGAATCCACTGTGGAGTAGTTTTCTTCATATGACTGGTTTTCTTACCGTCTGACTCGTCCATCTCTCTCCTCCATTATCCATCATTTCCTGCAGGAGTCTGTTTTGGAGTCTTTGTTTCTTTTCTGCTGCTCTCTCTTCAACTTATTTCAAGCCTTTTTAATGTCTCTGTGTCTTAATGGCCTGATGGTGTTCTGTTGAAGTGTAGATTTGTTTTAAACCTCAGTGTTTTTCAGACTCAGAGCTTGCTCAGGTACTTGGACTCTGCAAAGGGCTGACTCAAAATGTTCAGTTCAAATGTGAGGAAACTGAAGTCCTTGTTTGTGACCCCTGATAGATATTTGCCTAACACAGTGGAGTATCTCGTCCACTTGCCTCCTGTTAGGAACCTTGGTATAACTTTGGATTCGACCAGGTCCCTGAATGCTCATCCTAAATATTTGGTCTACTCCTGCTTTTGTAACGACACAGGAGATGGGACCCAAAGGACACAGAAGACCTCAGGACTGGTTACAGGTTTTATTGACAATTACGGGGGGGGGGGACAAGGAAGCAGGAGGCTATGGCAAGGATGGCTTGAAGTCCTCCTTGAGGACCCCGACTGTCTTGCTGGGGATGACAGGAGGGTTAGTGCAGGATGGCACACAGGGTGAATCCAACTTCAGGGGAAGATGCCCAAGAAGGAAGAAAAGGGAGTTCCTCTCACCTGAGGCAATTGGGGGTTTGTCCAGAATCCAAAATCCAAATTCCAGTCCAAGGTCCATACACCAAGAAGTCATGCGAGGGGAAGAGGCAAGAGGAAAAACTCTGGGCGGGCAGGTTCTCAGGAGAAGGGGAAACAGGGCAGGAATACCAGGGTAATCTCGTGTTCTCAGAAGGCTGGACGCGAGCAGAGACAATCTGACGATCTGGCAACAACAATCCTGAGCCCGCTGCTTAAATAGAAGGAGGCCCAGGTGGAGATCATCAGCTCATCAGCACAGGATGGTGCCTTCAGGGACTGGGAAAAATCATGACAGCTTTTGTAATTTAAAAAAAAGTTTTTGCCAAGCAGAGTGACAGTCGGCCTGAGTTGGGAAAGATCCTGCGTGCTTTTATTTCATCACGTCTACATGTCTGCAATTCGTTGTTTCCTTGGGGCATCTACGAATTGAACAAGACAATGTTGTTGCAATGTTAAGAACCAAATCCACCAAGTGTCATCCTGTTGTCAATTCAACTCTCCGTCTGCTTCAGAGTTTATTGTAAGCTTTTTATTCAAACACATAGAGCATTACATATTCAAGCACCAGTTTATATGAAATGAATGAAATGTAAAAATAATTTATTAATCCCCAAAGGGAAAGTCAATATTGTAGTATATAATAATAAATTAATTTGAGGAGGTCTTGTTCCAGAGGCTGATGGCTGCTGGCAGGAATGATCTTCTGTATCTTTCAGTCTTGCATCGGACCTGAAGAAGCCTCTCACTGAACACACTTTGTTGTTTCATCACTGTGTTGAGGAGAGGGTGTGAAGAATCCTCCATCATCTTCATCAGCTTCTGCAGCATTCTTCTTTGGACAATCAGCTCCAGCGGCTCCAGAGTTACTCCAAGCACAGAAGCAGCTTTCTGGATCAGTTTGTTGATTCTCTTCAAGTCTCTGGTTCTGATGCTACTACCCCAGCAGATGCTGCAAAGCTGACTGCACTCTCCACAACAGACTTATAGAAGATATGCAACATCTTGGTGCAGACGTTAAACCATCTCAGCTTCCTTAAGAAGTACAGTCTGCTCTGACCTTTCTTGTAGATGTAGTCAGTGTTGCATTTCCAGTCCAGTTTGTTGTCCAGCTGAACTCCAAGATACTTGTATTCCTCCACCACCTCCACCTCCTCTCCCAGGATGGAAAGAGTGCTTTGTTTATTCTTGTTCCTCCTGAAGTCAACAATCATCCCTTTTGTTTTGCTGGTATTTAATATAAGATGATTGTCACCGCACCATTTAACAAACTGACTGACCAGTTCTCTGTACTCTGCTTCTTGTCCATCCCTGATACGCCCCACAACTGCAGAGTCATCAGAGTATTTCTGCAGATGACAGGACTCAGAGTTGTACTGGAAGTCTGAGAGGTACAGTGTGAAGAGGAATGGCGAGAGTACAGTTCCTTGTGGTGCACCAGTGCTGCTGACCTCCATCTCAGACACACAACCTTTCAGTCTCGTTGTCATCAGGGAATTTCTACACTGACACATCCACCAGAAGGTCTCTGAGGTCACGTGATCATGGTTTGCGGATTGTGTACCGCTCAGTTAAAGACTAAAAGTGACAGAGGCTCTACAACAGTTCTGCTCTCTGGGTCGACCTTCCTCTGAAGCCTGAGATCTGTGAACTCAGTGACCTCTTTGAAAAAGCAGCGAAAAAAACAGCAACTCATGTTTTAAAGCTCTTTAAAGACAACTTCTACTTATTTTGGTTTGAGTGTTTGACATAATCTTTTCTCTTGTATTTCCTCTTGAAGCCCATTGTGATCTTTATCTTGACAGGTTCTATAAAAATAAAATGTGACTTTATTTGTTTTTAAAAACTTACTTTTGGACTAAAGTTTGACTTTAAAACTTGGTTATGTGATGGCCAGAAAAGAATCTAGGGTCTGTAAGAAATTATTTAACTTATTTAAAACAAGCTTCACTGTAACCACAGTGAACATAAAACTTTGAAAGCAGATTCATTTATTGACTTTAAAAAAAAAAAATTTTTTTATTTTTGTTACCGACACCCTCTCAGTTACCTTCTTCTCAGTTTGAGGCTCCATGTTTCAGCTCCTCCCTGAAACAGCCAGGCCTCTCCTTCAGGGAATTCCTCCTGTGGAGGGGAATCATGTTGAGGATGTCTCTTAATGCTGCATACTTAAATGTGTGTGTACATGTGTGTGTATATAGTACAGAAGAGGCTCTTTGATGGTAGAGAGGAGAATGGGCAGGTGGCCCAAGTATGTGTTTGTGTTTGTAGGCGAGGGGGACATTTTGTGAACTTGTTCTGTAAAAACTTTCTGAGATGATTGAAGTCTGGACAGAATAAATAAACAGCAGTCCGCTGGTGTGACAGATGTCTCCTCTCGATAAAAGCTTCTGTAAGGCTTTGATTGTTCAAACGTACAGTGTCGTTACGTAACATTTACAGTTGCTGGATATTTGCTATGTTCTTCGTGTGTGTGTGTGTGTGTGTGTGTGTGTGTGTGTGAAGATATGAAAAAATATGGCTTTACCATACTCTTAATTAAAAACGCATTTCCACAGCCAAAACAAATAGCTGTTTATCAACAGTAAAGTGTAATAAAAACATAAAATGAATATAAGAATAATAAAAAAAAATAGTGAGTAAAATTATACAGTTGATCATATTGTAAAAATACATAAGGCAAATGTACAATAATACGATTAGGAAAACATAAATAAAATGAATGTTTCATACTGGACTAAAAACCAATGATTAAAATAAAATAAAATTAAAAGTGGATATTAAGTGGACAATAAAGGCGCCAGTCTGAAACTTACAGCCAAATTCTTCCATATTTTAGGGGCAGCAACAGAAAACGCTTTGTTTCTTTTTATCTTCTGTTTTTTAAGTAATTGTTTCAGGTAAATGAAACTGCTTAATGCAGCTCAGTAATTCTGTATGAACATTTGCAAATAAGCTGCAGTTTCCTCCTTTCAAAAATGGGTTCATTGCAGACAGAAGAAAAACATTTTCAAAGTGAAGCTCGCTCTGATAAATCAGAGTAATTTATGAATCCTGTTTAAACATTCAGATAAACCCTGTGTGAAGATGTTTTTTTTTTTTTTTTTACACCTATAAAGTGACTCATGCCTGTCACCTCCTAGCACCACGTTTAGTGAAATCAGTACTGATGTTCACTTAGCATGAATATAAGGTGCGGTCACACTTAATAAACCTCCACCTCACTGCTTTTAGTCCAGCATGAAGAATTATCACACTGAAACCAGTTCTCAGGCAATTACATAACCACATCATTTCCCCAGCTTTGCCATTCACTGCTCATCCATGGGTGGACACACCGCTGTTATAATCACACGGTGACTGCCATCTTTCCACCCTCATGATGAATGCACAAGCAGATTGACCTTAATTGACTCTGAGTGTAGCATCTCCCAACAGTGTTCAGTAAAATCAGCTGAATGTGTTTAGTGGCCTGTGACAAGATCTTTTCTTTCTCTTTCTCCTAATTATGCACACTGTGGGGGCCGTGGGCCTGCGGAGGATGGACAGGAGGACCCAAATCAAGCTCCAGACTTGGAAGAGAAGCTCCATGGAAAATATTTTCATTTGACTGTGTGTGTGTGTAAGACTGCTTTTGAAAAATCTAAATCCCCTTATGTATTTACTGCAGTTAAGCTGGCGCATTGTTCCAAACCTGCCCGACCTCCCTGAAGTCAAAGGTGTTCATTGTTTTCTAAATCCATTCAAAGAGTTCAGACGGTTCCAGCACTTTGTGGACGGACTGCACATAGTAGAGTAAAGTGTGTGTGTGCGCAGTGTTGATGTGTGTTCGTAGACGACTCTGTTCTTTTCTGCTGCTTTAAACCAACAAATTGTTTTTGTGGCAAAATGGTTGCGACACTAAAGATGTCTGCAAGGTTGAAAACTTTTAAACTTGTTGACTGATAGAAATGAAAAATAATCCAACGGAAAATGGCTTTGGATCAGCTGGTTTGACTAAAACTAACAAAGAAACAAACAAATCTAGTTTGGTCTGAAACAACCACGGTTGGAAGTGCAGAGCAAAAAGCTGTGCCTGAAACTTCACCAGCTACCTGTCCACCAACCTCCTAAAATGCACCTTATAGTTGTAGCCTATTCCCTCCTGAAGCATGTCAGACTGGTATTTTAGAGCAGGGATCCCCAATCCTGGTCCTCGAGGACCAGTGTCCTGCAGGTTTTCCCTGCTGAAACACACCTGATTCAAATCAGTGTATTTAGCAGACACGTGCAAAGCTTGTCTGAGTCAGGCGTGTTCCAGAAGGAACACTTGGAAAACCTGCAGGACACCTGTCCTCGAGGACCAGGATTGGGGATCCCTGTTTTAGAGGATGCCATCATGGATTATAGGCTGCTTTTTATATTCACAATACGTAAAAAGTAAAACAAACAAACAAAAAAAGTCAAATGAAGCAGAAACCCCCAAACACACTGTCACAGTGGCATTGGAGATGTGGTGTGGACCCAAATGCAGAGATGAGGGAAAACAGGATGCAGGTCGAAGATAGATTTATTCCAGAACAAGATAAGGGCAGAACTAACAAAATGAACCAACAACCACAAACTGAAACAGAGGGGTATAAATACACTGGAAAACCAAACAAGAAACAGGTGAAACAAATCTAGTAAATGAACCCAGGTGAACTACAACAGAAAATCCACGAAGCTAAACAAGAACCAAGAGAACTGAACAGGAAAAACTACAAAATAAAACAGGAAACCAGAAACTAAGGCACCAAATGAAACCACATCATGACTCACACAACATGTTTACCTAAAAACGTCCAAATGTTTCATTCTGCTTTGTCTTATTTGTGTATAAAATGACATAAAAGAAACTTCTAGTATTGCTCTAAAATCATGCTAGGAGTTATGAAACTATCATAGTTTTTTTTTTGCTGCCTCATTTATGCCTATTTTAGAACTCATCGTGGTGAAAAATATCACCACAGATAGTCATGTTTGCTCTTCCTCTGGTTGGCTCAGCCTCACCTGCTTACTGATCACCAGGATTCTCCTGCCCCTGCCATTATGGTGATCACCTGTGTTCAATTCAATTCAATTCAATTTTATTTTATTTATATAGCGTCAAATCACGGCAATGCTATCTCAAGACGCTTTACAGACAGAGGGGAAAACATAATGAAGACCAATTCATAATAACCTATATAAGGAAACCAACAGATTGAGTTGAGTCCAACTCAATCTCCCATCCTGAGCAAGCACACTGGCAACAGTGGGAAGGAAAAAACTCCCTTTTAACAGGAAGGAAACCTCCGGCAGAACCCGGCTCAGGACAGGCAGCCATCTGCCTCTGCTGTGTGGGGGGAAGAGGACAGAAAGACAACAGACAACAGGAACTGCTACTCCCGGCCAGGGAGACCTGCTGAGACAGGAGACATACATGTTAATGATGCAACACTGTTATGGGGGGTAAAAGAAAGAGATAAAGAGAAAAAGAAAGAAGCTCAGTGTATCAGGAAATGTCCCTCAGCAGTCTAAACCTATAGCAGCATAACTAAGGGATGCTAACCATCCCTAGCTATAGGACTTATCAAAAAGATAAGTCTTCAGCCTAGTCTTAAAGGTGGGGAGGGTGTCTGCTTCCCTAACACTAACTGGGAGCTTATTCCATAAGAGAGGGGCCTGATAACCAAAGGCTCTGCCTCCTGCTCGGCTCTTTGAGACTCTAGGAACCACAAGTAAGCCTGCAGTCTGCGAACGAAGTACTCTACTTGGTATATAAGGAACAATGAGGTCTTTGATATATAGTGGTGCCTGGTTGTGGAGGGCTTTATATGTAAGGAGAAGGATTTTAAATTCTATTCTAGATTCAACAGGCAGCCAATTAAGAGAGGCTAAAACTGGAGAAATATGATCTTTCCTGCTGGTTCTGGTCAGGACTCTGGCTGCAGAATTCTGGATCAGCTGAAGGCTTTTCAGGGCATATTTAGGACAGCCCAGTAATAGAGAGTTACAGTAATCTAGTCTCGAAGTAACAAAAGCGTGAACCAGTTTTTCTGCATCACTCTGAGACAGAATATCCCTAATTTTGGCTATATTACGTAAATGAAAGAAGGCTGTTTTAGTAACCTGCTTAATATGTGGGCCAAAGGACAGGTCCGGGTCAAATATTACTCCAAGGTTTCTCATTGTAGCACTGGAAGCTAAAGTAATGCCATCCAGGTTCATTACAAAACCGGAAAATTTAGCTCTGAGTTTTTCAGATCCAACGAGAATTACTTCAGTCTTATCTGAGTTTAAGGGGAGAAAATTTCTAGACATCCAAGTCTTTATGTCTATGAGACAATTTTGTAGCCTATTGGGCTGATTTGTTTAATCTGGTTTAAAGGATAAGTATAGTTGAGTATCATCTGCATAACAATGAAAGTTTATTCCATGCTGTCTAATAATTTTGCCTAAAGGGAGCATATATAGCGTGAAGAGCATTGGTCCAAGTACAGAACCTTGAGGAACTCCATGACTTACTGTAGTTTGGGAAGAGGACTTGTCATTTACATGAACGAACTGAAGTCTATCAGATAAATATGATTTAAACCAGCTTAACGCTGTACCTGTAATTCCAATCACCTGTTCTAGTCTTTGTAACAGAATGTTATGATCGACTGTATCAAATGCAGCACTAAGATCAAGCAAGATAAGTACGGACACAAGTCCTTTGTCTGAGGCCATAAGAAGGTCATTAGTAACTTTCACCAATGCTGTCTCAGTGCTATGATGAGCTCTAAATCCTGACTGAAACTCCTCACATAAATTATTTCTGCTGAGGTGGGCATGTAGCTGAGCGGAAACTATTTTCTCCAGAATTTTGGACATAAACGGGAGGTTAGATATAGGTCTATACTTTGCTATCACCTCTGGATCCAGAGATTGCTTTTTAAGTAAAGGCTTGATTACAGCAGTTTTAAATGATTGTGGTACATATCCTGTCACTAAAGACATATTGATAAGATTTAGTAGTGATGTATTAATTAAAGGGAAAATGTCCTTAAAGAGGCTCGTTGGGAGAGGGTCTAAGATACAGGTGGATGGTTTAGATGAAGCTATTATTTTAGTTAATTCAGAGGGTTGGACAGGACAGAAACTATTTAGACACAAGTCAGATCCTGGTTCTAAGGATGCTTCAGAGACCACAACAGGCTCAACATTATAGGTAGAAGGAAGAGTATTGTGAATTGATCTCTAATAGTGTCAATTTTATTCCTGAAAAAATACATGAAATCATCACAGCTAAGTGAGAAAGGAATACATGGCTCCACAGCGCTCCGGCTCCTAGTAAGCCTAGCTACAGTGCTGAAAAGAAACCGAGGGTTGTTTTTGTTTTCCTCTATCAATGATGAATAATAAGCTGTTCTTGCCGTACGTAAGGCTTTTTTGTATACGATTAAACTTTCTTTCCAGGTTAAGTGAGACTCCTCTAGTCCTGATGAACGCCATCTGTTTTCCAAACGCCTTGATGCCTGTTTTAGAGCTCGAAGCTGGGAATTAAACCAGGGAGCCTTCATAATCTTACCTAATTTCTTCTTCTTTAGGGGAGCAACATTATCCAAGGTTGTACGCATTGAAGCTGTTATAGTATCAGCATGTTGATCAATCTGAGCAGGAGTAAGGCTTAAAGGGGGACTCTCAGTCATGCTAACACATGGTAGATGTGAAAAAATTGATTCAATTGATTGTTTAAATTTTGTAATATTATTGTCTGATAAACATCTACTATAGTAGAATTTATTTTTGGTCAGTGAGTAATCAAATAAAGTGAATTCAAAGGTTAATAAGAAGTGATCGGACAAGACAGGGTTTTGAGGAAATACTTTGAGCTTATCAGTCTCAATACCATATGTTAGAACAAGATCAAGAGTGTGACCATGACAGTGAGTGGCTCCATTGACATTATGTGAAAACCCAATTGAGTTTAGAATAGAGCTAAAGGAAATGTTTAAACTATCATTTTCAACGTCAACATGAATATTAAAATCACCTAGTACAATGACCTTATCAGTAGTCAGCACTAACTCAGACAAGAGATCAGAGAATTCGGTCAGAAACTCGGAGTAAGGTCCAGGTGGGCGATACACTAATGCTAAAAGGAGCGGTTTCTCTGAATTCCATTTTGGATGAGATAAATTTAATGTCAGGAATTCAAAGGATTTATAGTTAGTTTTGTGTTTAGGATTAATTAAAAATTCTGACTTAAAAATAGCTGCAACCCCTCCTCTGCCTGTAGTTCTAGGAATGTGAAAGTTTAAATAGTTAGCTGGCGTAGCTTCATTAATACTAACATAATCCTCTTGCTGTAACCAGGTTTCCGTAAGACAGAATAAATCAATGTGGTGATCACCTATCAAGTCATTGACTA
This sequence comes from Telmatherina bonti, assembly GCF_933228915.1. NCBI lineage: Eukaryota > Metazoa > Chordata > Actinopteri > Atheriniformes > Telmatherinidae > Telmatherina > Telmatherina bonti. Next base: position 31,848,085 of record NC_136624.1, read on the forward strand.
ATAAAGACTTATTTGGGAGGGATCTAATATTCAGTAGGCCACACTTTATTGTCTTATTTTCAGATTTTATTAGATCCATTGTTTTTATTTTTTTTTAGGTTTTCACGATTAACCCCAGAAGTGTTTTTGTGTTGTTTAATTCTTACTGCTGGGAAGTTGTATAAGGTCGGAATGGGGTTTTGGGTGGGCGGCGGCAGGTGGGAAGCTGCAGAAAAGTGTGTAGGACTACAATTCTGCCTCCTGGTCCCAGCCCTGAGTTGTCAATTTAGTTGACTAATAAAAGAGTCCATATTGCTAGATGAGAGAGCGGCTCCATCCAACATGGGATGGATGCCATCTCTCCTAATAAGACCAGGCTTTCCCCAAAAAGCGCTCCAATTATCTATAAAACCCACGTTGTTATCGGGACACCACCTAGACAACCAGCGGTTGAAGGATGACATGCGGCTAAACATGTCATCGCTGATTAAATGTTCCCCTCATCATCCCCATGTGCTTTACCTTTGTTTCCCTGTATTTAATCTCTATGTTTTGTCTCCTTCCTTGTGTAGTCTTGTCTTTCCTGTACCAGGCTTTCACCCTGATTCTCTTTATGTCGTCTTCCTCGCTACCTGTCTGAGATCAGTTAAAAACTTCTTCTATACACTGACCTGCGTTTGTGTCCACCAACCCCAAGCTCAGTCTGACAGTAGTCCAGTGTTTCTCAATTCCGGTCCCCCCAGGACCCCCTGCCCTGTATGTTTTATAGGCAACCCTACTTTAACACACCTGAATGAAATAAAGGGCTTGTTAACAGGCTGCAAAGAACTTGATAAGGAAGTTTGGAGGGGGCTTGAGGACTGGATTTGAGAAACACTGCAATAGTCTCACATGAATGAATGCTGGCCAGTTGCTTCCCTTCAGCAGACGCAGCCAATCCTTGCTTAATTTTCCAAACAAAAAAAGAAAAAAAAAAGATCTGTCAGCAACACCTAACCTTGTAAAAATTACTTGACATGAGCAATTAAAGAGGGGTGGAAAGCACTGATGTAAATCCTTTAGACAGTTGTGACTCTTATCAGCACTGTCAGCTTGGAAAGACTCGTGATGCATTCAACCATCACCTGTGGAGGCTTCGGCTTGCACAGCTTCAAAAAACAACGCGTCAGCAGATAGAAGCACATATGCCTTAAAGTCGGCCAGATGACTGGGCAAAGCTTCACTGTTCAAATGAGTTGACAATAACCCAGAACATGCAATGAGCCAGGAATGTTTGAAGGAACTGGAATAATAAAACTATCGGCTAATCTAAAATGCTGCAATTCTGAAAGCATTCTTTGGTGAAATCAGAAATTCTCAACATTTTATTTGTGTTTATGTTTTTTGTCCATTTAAATGTATTCTACATATTTAAGAGCTGTTGTCCAATTTAGATGTAAATTCTCTAAAATTAAGAATGAAAATCTACATTTTTAGCCCATGTTCATTATAAAACTCCTAACAAATCTTGTGTGAGGGCTGCACGGTGGCATAGTGGTTAGCACTGCACTCATAGCAAGATGGTCCCTGGTTCAATCCTCAGGGCGAGGCTTGGACAGTGCCGGCTTCCTCCTACCGTCCAAAGACATGCATGTTTGGATAATTGGTTACTCTAAATTGCCCATAGGCAATTTAGCCCCCCAACGACATTGGACATTTCTTTTAGCCTCTTAAATCATTCTTAAATGTGACTGATCACATCTGTATTTTGTCCTGTATTTTGTAAATTCAGGGCGGTCATGATCAAACAGAAATGCATTAAGTCCTCTGGGTTCATTTAGTTAATGTCTCTGCTCAGTTCATGTCTTACTTGGTTACAAAGACCCCTGCTACACCCAGTTTCTATGGAGACCCTGTGCTGTGCATTGATCTTGACTTCCAGAGTCCTCTAAAAAAGAAAAAAGAACCTTTTGAGCTGACAGATAGTTGAGGTGAGGTGGGTCTCACGGCTTTAAATTGAGGAAAGAACAGGAGAGTCTATATCTGAATAAAGACGCTTTCCCTCCTGAGGCACAAACCAGCTGTTCTCTGCCTTCACCATTTCCTCCTCATTAGTTGACGGCGCTTAAATTTGCACACTAACATGTGATGTGAGAACAGGACTCAGCAGAGGACAGAGCTCGGGAGTTAAATCTCAGATAAAAGTGCATTGCCTTCATGCCTTCACATGTACTTGAGACTCACTCTTTGAACTATAGCATACATCTGTTGAGCTCCTTCAGTGACCTGCGGGATGCACAAGCCACTTTCTCAGCATCTCTGGCCCTCTCCTCTATGGGTAGCCATTCCCCACTGGGTCAACCTCAGAGCAGATGCTGAGTCTATACGTCCCAGGAGTTAAATTTCTTCTGTTTTCCACAAACGTGGAAAACCAGTCTACATGTGCTTTGTGGACCTGGAGAAGGCATTCGACCGTGTCCCCCGGGGGCTCCTGTGGGGGGTACTCCGGGAGTATGGGGCACCGGACCCCCTTGTACGAGCTGTCCGGTCCCTGTATGACAGGTGTCAGAGCTTGGTCCGCATTGCCGGTAGTAAATCGGATCCGTTTCCGGTGAGGGTTGGACTCCGCCAAGGCTGCCCTTTATCACCGATTCTGTTCATAACTTATATGGACAGAATTTCTAGGCGCAGCCGAGGTGTTGAGGGGATCCGACTTGGTGGCCTCAGGATTGGGTCCCTGCTTTTTGCGGATGACGTGGTCCTGTTGGCTTCATCTGGTCGTGATCTCCAGCTCTCGCTTGAGGGATTCGCGGCCGAGTGTGAAGCGGCTGGGATGAGAATCTGCACCTCAAAATCTGAGACCATGGTCCTCAGCCGGAATAGGGTGGATTGCCCTCTCCAGGTCGGGGGTCAGGTCCTGCCTCAAGTGGAGGAGTTTAAATATCTCGGGGTCTTGTTCACGAGTGAGGGAAGGATGGAGCGTGAGATCGACAGACGGATCGGTGCGGCGTCTGCAGTAATGCGGACTCTGCGCCGGTCTGTCGTGGTGAAGAAGGAGCTGAGCCAGAAGGTGAAGCTCTCGATTTACCAGTCGATCTACGTTCCTACCCTCACCTATGGTCATGAGCTGTGGGTCGTGACCGAAAGAACGAGATCTCGTATACAGGCGGCTGAAATGAGTTTCCTCCGCAGGGTGGCCGGGCTCTCCCTTAGAGATAGGGTGAGGAGCTCAGTCATCCGGGAGGGGCTCAGAGTAGAGCCGCTGCTCCTTCGCATCGAGAGGAACCAGTTGAGGTGGCTCGGGCATCTGGTCAGGATGCCTCCTGGATGCCTCCCTGGTGAGGTGTTCCAGGCACATCCCTCGGGGAGGAGACCCTGGGGAAGACCCAGGACACGCTGGAGGGATTACATCTCTCGGCTGGCCTGGGAACGCCTCGGGATCCCCCCCGCAGAGTTGGCAAATGTGGCTGGGGAGAGGGAAGTCTGGGCTTCCCTGCTTAGGCTGCTGCCCCTGCGACCCGACCCCGGATAAGCGGCAGAAGATGGATGGATGGATGGATGGATGGATGTTTTCCACAAACTTAAGTTCTCTGGAACAGCAAAGTCAAAGGTGAGCGATGCTGAGGTGACAGAATGCATCGATGACAGGGGCAGACTTACCATTAGGCAAAATTAGGTGGTTGCCTAGGCCCCCCAGTTTTTTTTAGGGCCCCATAAAACTTATCACACACTTATGGTTATTTATTACCCACTTATTACTAACAAAAAATATCTTTTTTGATTAAAATCCATTCACTAAACTGTCAGCATTATTATATTACGTGTCTCGGGGGCCCCCCTTTCTGGTATATAGGGCCGCGGACTAATACCTGATGTGATCTGTGTGTGTGATGCGGTCAGTGAGTTGATCTGTAACTTCAAGAATGACTCGTCACAATAAACTATCAGTTCGTACCATCGAGTGAAGCGACCCTTCTCTGTCATTATACACGGTCCTCTCCGTCAGCAAAGAGACGTTTACACTGGCTGTTTGTTAGCAACGCAAATAATATACAGTAGTGGAGTAGAAAGTGCAATATTTACCATCGGGCCCCCTGCCTGCCTTTGCCCGGGGCCCCAAATCTCTTAAATCCGCCACTGTATGACACAGAAAGCATCCAATTATGCGGCTATAACGTATCAATCATTATTAATCATGTATAAAAGAGAGCATTTATCCAGTTTTAGTATTTCATGAAAAGATGGGTTTGTGTCTTTAACTTTATATTCCTCCACGAACACGCAGGAAGGAACCTGGTCTAATTTTCCTGAAGGTGTGCTCCTCAGTGAACATGAGCTGGAGGAGAGGCAAAAAAAAAAAACACGATCCCGTGGAGCGGTGTGACATCAAAACGCGCTGCTGCTGCTGCTGACCTAGAAATGGAGCGTGCGTCGGCCGTCCTGCGTGCGTAAGCAGCAGTGCGCGGCGCACGGCACTGTCTTCACGTTTACGTTTCGGATTGCGTGTCAAAAGAAGACACTGCAATTGGATAGCTTTTAATAAATAATAATTAAAAAAAAAAAAAAAGAAAAGTTCTGTTATTGCGCGCAGTTAAAGGGAAAACCATCGAAAGGACTAAAAAAACCCCCCAAAAAAACCAAAAACGTGCAGGGTACACGTTGTGCCCTCGCGCTCAGTCACTGCCTCTCCGTGTCTGCGCGCGCTCAAGCACGTCACGAACTGAATGAGTGACATTAAATGTAACCAGGCTTCAGCCTCGCGTGGAAAGACACTCACATTTCCATCACGCAGCTTTCTGACTGGCTGTTGTCATCAAACCAGCGACTGTACAGGTTTAAACCGTGACACAGGCCCGTGCCACACATACAGGGCTCTCGCGCATGCCGCGCGCTCTCAGCAGACACAGCTCACACATTTTTTTTTTTTTTTTTTTTTTTATCTGAGTCGCCGACTGTGCGTGCGGTAGGCGGACCCCGAACACTTCTCACATCTCACTTCTGAGAAGATTACGTGGATAATTTAGTGGGAAACACATGACAGTTACACAGCTGGGAGGGAAGGCGCGCGGACGTGGAGTGGGACAGAAGAGGCAGGACAACACGACGAGGGTCGAGACAGAGCCGAGAGACAAGCGGTGGCGAGATCTGTGTGGAGATATTTGGAGTTGGAAGAGGGCACAGATACTTCCCTGGTAAGGCAGACAGACAGACAGACAGATGCTGAAGATGTTAACCTTGATCTGGATCTCCTCCGGCTGTGATGTCTGTATTATTCAGATGGATTCATTTCATTGAAACGCTTTGTGCATGTGTGTGGCATCAAGCTCTGTGTTTATATGAGTGTATTTGGTAAAGTAGATGTCAAGTCATATACTGTTGTATAAAGTTGGATATTTAAGGTCATTGTGCTCTAAGTTAACCAGGAGATCCATGTCTTCGGAAGCACACAGGCTCCTCTTGCTGGGTTTCTTTTGTTCCTCGGGGTTTATTCTGTAAATCACGATTTAGTTTACAACTAAATAAATGTTTACTTTACACCCTAGAGTGTGACTGTGGAGAAGGAAAATTCTGATGACAAGCTGTCACAACGTGACTCTGTGATGATGAAGAGGAGTAGCTAAGTGAGACCAAGGAAAGATACGCAGCTCTTCACTGAGCATTCCGTCTCTACTTTTGGATTAATGGCATTATTTGCTTTGGTGCAATTTGATGACTGCTTGGACTTTACAGCTTGTCACAGCTTCATTCTTTCAAAAAAAACAAAACAAAACAAAAAAAAAAAAACTACACATCAGGTTGCAAATCATGCTGACATCCACGATTGGCTCCTGCTTTTAACCTTGTGGCTACAGGTACCAGCTGCTTCTCATGTTTGGTCATCTTTAATATAGCCTGAGAGGCATATTTGCAAATTTGGTCATATGCCAGTTCTAAGCAGGCACACGTCACGTAGTATTCTGCACATCCTCTCTAGATGTACAACATAAATATGATGACTTGAAGGATGAAGTATTGAATTGTTTTACCCAAAAAGATTTAATTGAAGTGCATTAAAAAAAAACAAAAAAAACAACAACAAAGAAACCACAGAATTTACTGCGGCTCTTATAATCTCACCTTTGTCAATGGTGCGATTATGGAATTTGTCTGAAAATAAACATCCAGCTCGGTTTAGGAGGAATAAAGAAAAATCCCCTTACTGTCTGAAACTCGGCTGCAGCAGCGTGTCTGGTGTGACCTCCAGCAGGTGAAGTTGTCTGTCATTCTCTCTTCCCTGATGAGTCACTTCAGGGGCTTCATGTGCAGCAGGTGAGACCGTAACCTCTGGAGTCGACAGGCTTGAAGCAGAAATAGAGCTTGTGTGTAGCCTGCTTGACCATTGCAGTTACATTTGACTGACTTTGTTCTCTTGTCCTGTGTGTCCCAAATCCTTCCCCAGGATGACATTGCAGCGTTACTGGACTCATAAAGCCTGAGCCGGCTTTGTGCATGCTGATCTTTTGATCTGTTGTGTGATTGAAATCTTTCACTTGTCTGTTTTAGACTATATTACAGTTTTGCACATATAAACGTGTGTGTGGTCATGCACATGCATGTCTATACATTACTGATTATTGGAAAAAAGATTTAAAAGTTTGATTACAAAAATAAACAAGACAGCATGTTGAAACAACATTCATTCATAACTATTGTCTATATTATCTACCGTCATATTTGCAATGATTTAATCGTTGCTGATTTGATCACAGTCGTCTCTTCACCGAGGAAGAAGCTACGATAAGTCTCCTCAAGAATTTTTTTATCTTTTTCAATCTCGTTTGTGGAAATGCAATGCTGATGACTCCTCTTCCTGCATGCTCTGCATTATTAGAGTAGACGTAAACATGGGGATTCAGTACCTTCTTGTTTGATTTGATCAAAGCTCCGTGTCCTCACAAACTTCAATCAGCTCCTGCAGCAGTATTGGTTTGTGTCTGCAAGAATGAAAAGAAAACATGAAGGGGATTTCTCAGTCTTCGGTTTGTCTGTGAGAAGAAAGGGATGCCCCGCTAAAACTTCATCAGTGGTATTAAACAGAGAAGAGCCCTGAGCCAATGTCTGGTCAACAGATTTAACCGGGATTTTATTTTCATCTTTGAAAGACAAAACAAAGAATTTGTTTAACCCTTTCTTCTGTAGTTATAAATAAAACTCTTGTATTTGTATTGTTTTTCTCACGCTGAGTTTTATTTCTCAAACCTGACAGATGGGAGCTACAGCATCTAGGTCACGTCTGATGATGCCGTGCTTTAAGTTGTTTTTTTTTTCTTTTTATAATTAAGCAGGGATACATTTAGTATTTAAAAACTTATTTGAAATAGAAAAGATAAATGAATGGACATTAATCGCAATTGCAAATTCAGACCAATATAAGTTTGTGATATTCATATAACACAAGCAGTTATTCACAGTCTAGTGCTTTTTTACAAGTGCTGGCTGGTTTATGAAGCGTCCCGTATCAGAGAACAAACTAAGGGGGATGCTTTTTTACGCTTTTCAGCTTGAATAAGGTCAAACCACTTAAATGCCAGTCTGTTGGATCAATGAGCATAGGAAAATTATTACACCCTCATTTCTTTGCTGTCCAGGAATGAGAAGCAGATTAGTGAGTTTCAAGCCGGTCATGCGTGCAGCTTCCTGTTTAATTAAAATTTTATTTGATGGCCTGAAATTTCTGCCCTGTATGATAAAGTCTGACCGCTTCTATTATGGGTTACTATTGTGCAGTTGTTTCTGTACTTTTTTATTTTCTTGTGGGTGGGGGGATTGTGAGCAGCTTAAAAGTCCAAAAGGATTATTTGAGTTTACCAGATTTATTCAGAAGACAGAAAGAAGGAGAACATCTCAGAAGAGCAGGTATTTGACTGTGCTTACCAATTAGTTCTCCACAGAAACCCCCAAAATCTCTGTACGATACTCCTGAAATTCACCTGAACTGTGTGTTTTCTCATTCTACATCAGTGTTTGTTGCACTTTGCACAATTCCTTCTTCTATAAGGAATTTGACTGAAAAGTCTTACATTGATCTGCTTACGTTGGGTGCCTGCTGCACTTAGGAGTTCTGTGTCAGTGGACTGGGATTTGGACTGCCATGGTGCTGCAGCATGTGACATTGTCACCAGTACAATATCCAGCATGGTGGTCATACACTGTGTACTTGTGCTTCCAGTTGAATGAATACATTAGTCCCCACGATGCAATCTCTTCCCCCACTTGCATCCCCACGTGATGAGGAGGAAACAGGAGAGAGATGAGTAGCAGAAGCCAGGAGCAGAGTGTGGTACTTTGTTTTGGGCCACATGATTGAGGGTAGACAGAGCTGGCATTGAACAGTATTGTGATGAGGAAGGATTGTCAGTCTTGCTGTTCTGATTTGTTTTCAGTTTTCATATGTATGTATGCATTTGCATATATGCATGTTTGTATATACATGCAATATGGGTGCATGCATATAGAGGTGAAGCAGGGGGTTGATTGTTCATGTGTTATGTGTGTGTTTGCACGTGTGTGCATCTGTTATATACCTCTGTATGTGAAAGCTTCTGTTTTACTTTTTAGTAAATATACTTTTTTTTTTTTAATCAAATAAAGCACTTTGAGCATTTTTCTGCATGAAAAGTGATTTATAAATAAAATTTGAATTTGAATTTTAATATGCATCCTGAGTGGTGTAAGTGTTGTTCTCTGTATTCTGTCTGTTTCGGTAGTTTTGGTTAAACACAACCACACGTGACAGGAAGAAACTAAATCTCAGATCTTAATAACAAATGAATAACTGGATGTTGTTGTAGTGTTTAAGGAAAACCATCTGAAAAAAAGCACATTATGTAATGAAAGAACAGTCAGAAGGATGTGATTTTTGTTCTCAAAGAAAAGTACTATTCTTGTTTTAACAAGAAAAATGAAATTTGAAAAACGGAGAACAAGAAAAAAGATGCTTGTGGCTTTTCTTCGTCAGTGAAGGTGAAGATATTTCGAGTACTGCTAAATTTCTATTTTATACCTTGACAGATATCTTAGGCTACAGTGACTAAGTGGTTTGTTGCATGGTTGAGTGGATGACATTTGGGATGGCTATAAATGGACTTTTGCATGTGAGAACTGTTACTTCAACACATTAACAGAAATCTAACAAATGTTTAATATTAAATGGGCCAGTGTTGATAGGAGATTTTAATAGTTTTCTTTGCATATTAAAGGAAATTAGCTATTAAGCTGTTTAATTTATGTCTTTTTTTGGATTAAATATATAGTTGTATTTGTTGAGAGAAGTATGTTTGAACACTCTTGAACTAAAAACTTTCCAAAAGTATAGTTTTAGGTGTTATATGACTTTGGCATTCACAGTGGTGGCAAATCGTCCTTGAAATTTCACAGAATAAAGAGCTTTAATGATCTTTGACATTTTAACTGTTCCTCGGCCTGATTTGATCACGTAATGTCCTGGAAACAGCACTTGTTGAGGAGCATTCCTTGACTTTGAGAAGCACATATAAACATTGTTTTTTCCACCATTTCAGAGCATATGTACTGGGGCATATTCATGCAAAGTTAAAAAAAAAAATTCAGTAGGTGAGGTGGTGCTGACAGTTTATAATGCAACATTAGATTCAGTCTGGAAATTATTTAGATTTTATCATAAGAATCGAACTTTGAGATAAGCGCAGCAGTAGCGCTACAGAACCAAACACTTACCTGGCAGGACGTCAATATGAATTAGGTCGGACTTTTTGTCTTACTTCTGGTATATTTTCAAATAAATGATGAAATCAGAGTGTACTTTTTGTACAGATATAATATCCCCTAAGAAGCCCAGGCTGTGTGTATGTATCCCTCTATACTGCGGTTCAGCCCTCTCCCACTTTTCTTCTGCATTTGTCAGCAACAACTAGCCTTCCATGCAGCAACATTTCAAACAAACAGTGGCTCAGTTACATAAATGAATATTGCAAGAACAACCCTGTTATTAAATATTCAGAGAGCATTATAATATTCCATAGTTAGGATAAAAAATACAGGGTTAAGAATAACTCCGTATTTGTATTTCACCACGACAAAGTGACTTCAAGGCACTTTCACTCGTGTTCAATTCATTACAATAATTTGGAGTCCAATTATAATCCAATTAAAGCAAATCCATTATATGATCATCAATTCTAAATTCATGAAGGTCAATTCATAGAATATAATTGCGCAGTAAAGGAAACTAATGGATTGTATTGAATCCTCTTTTCTGTTGAATGTCCCCTCCTGAGCATGCATTGGGGGAAAAACAAAACAAAACATCTTTTAACAGAACAACAACAACAAAAAAAAAAAACTCAGGCAGAAACAGACTCAGGAAGGGTGGCCATCTTTCATTACCAGTTGGGGGTCAACAGCAGCATAGGGGGTATCTGCTGAGAGCGAAAACCTAACACACATTAATGACAAAAACAATGTCATATTTTTATACAGAAAAAGAGAAGGAGAGAAAAATGGAGGGAAGTTGCTCAGTGCATCATGGGAAATCTACCTGCAGTAAAGGGATGGCCTAAGGTCTCCCAAACCAGCCCTATTTCCAAGCCTAACTGTTAGGGTAGCAAAGGTGTCTCCCTCCTAAGTCCAAACTGGGGTCTGAACTCTTCTGCTTTCAGAAATTCTAGAAACCACAAATCAAGCACTCTAAGAGAAAAGTCTTCTGTTGGGAAAGATTTTTACTGAGCATTAATATGCTCCTGCACGTTGTCAGAAACGGATGGCCGAATGAGATTTGTGCATTTTGTACATTTTTCATTTGGATTGTTCCACAGCAGCAGAAATTTGTTTTTTGATATTTATTATGGGTTGTTTATTGTATAGATTTTTAAAAAACCCAATTGTAGCCTTTCATTTATATGCCAACATGTACATATTGTCATATAAACAGGCAAGGCACGTTCTCTGTAATTTTATCAGTCTTTAAATTTGTTAACACATGCTTGTGAAAATGCGTCAGAGTTAACTATCATAGTAAAGAAAAAAATGATTTTGTGCAAATGATTTATATATATAAGGATTAAACAGTGAGTATGTGCATTATAATGTATGATGTGGAGTCTAGAACACCACGACGTGCAGCGAAGTTAAATGAGGAACAGCACAGAGTTGTTTAATCTGGTCCCACACTGTAAACGTTTTATAACAATTTTTTATTTAATTTTTACAAAACTTGCTAAATATACTAAAGAATTGGAACTATTTTATGTTGGCCTTGGTGTACTTTTTATAGTAAACAAGCCAGCTGATCTGAATCAATTAATTAATTTGTTGCTATGGTGACGCTCCATAACGGAGTGATATTGCAGTGATTTAACTTGCCGTGTGTGTATACGAAAATAATTCATGCCAGTTGTCATTACAGTTATCACTGATCATGATATAAAAACATATTAGTTTACAATAGAATGGCCGAACTCATTGTGACTTTGTTATCTTTTTATTTTACACGTACAATATTGATTCGAAGTTAGCTGACCATCATCACTAATTACTTTCTTTCTTTTAAAATTAAACATAAAAATCTCAGTTTAATAAAAGTTATCAGGTTGTATTGAGCCAAGCTGTTCTCTTTAAAAATATGCCATCCCTAAATTTAGTCATATTCTCTGTATATATGCACAGGTTCATCATTCAGGCAGAAATACAAACCACTAACGTGAACCAGTGCAAGCTGGCGCGCAATCTAAAATGATGAGCCTGTAAAATCACATAATTGGTTGCTTTGAAATGGGCCTTCAAATAAGAAAGGAAAATGTGGATTTAAATGGTTTTAGATGTTTCCATTGGAAACAGACTGATCTGTTCCCTTATCACTCCTCCAGATCTGTCTTTATTAGAGAACGCTTTACTTGATATGTTATGAAAGCAATGTTTACCTTTAACTTATCAGATTAATCAATTATTATTATAATATCAGAATAAAAAATAGGTGGTGTTAGTTGTGCTACTGTTGCTTTTGTGTGTTTGCGTTTCTTTTTCCTTTTTAAAAACCTGTTTTGCCAAGAATCTTGATGCCTTCTGAAATGTTTGGATTCTGCATTTCTAAGTTTTATTGCCGTTTTTCATGAGGTAGGATTTTGTGAAAATAACTTTAGAACTCTTTGTCACGACAATAACAACTAAAAGAAGACAGAATAAGTCAGTCATTTATCATCTGCCCAAAATGTGAAAAATGGTTATTTTGGAGTAAAATCTTTGTGCATCAGATATGTGTGATTCTGTGCCTGTCTGCTGTCCTTCACAGCGCCATCCTGTCCCCACTTCACCTCTGTGTCTGTGAGCAAACACAGTGAGCTGCAGACTCACTCACAGCTTGTTTCTATTTTCCTTTTGGAAAATGGCCGGCTGTCAAATTTAGCAACTTTCTGGAGAAACCCCGGCTTGCTTTGCACTGAGGAGATTGACCGGAGCAGCCCTTTGAGAGCAGCGCTGTCTAATTGCTCCACCTCTGTCTGAGCTGTTGAGTGTCAGCGGCACATTCAGCTGACTACACAGCTGTAAGCTGTGAATAGGAACTAATTTTGTCATGACATCACATTACAGCTGGTTAACCCAAATGGTCGCTGTATTTAAATGCAACAAATTTACTTAGAACTGAGTTGTATTAAACATGATAATAGACCAGGAAGCAGGAAGAAAAGCAACTGAATGTTTGATTGCTGATAAGCAATACAAATAATACTATCGCTCATATTCTCAAAAATACTGAATATTTATCTTTTGTCAAATACTATAGTAGGCTAAGTGTACGCTTAAAGCCTCTGAAGGACTGTTTGCACATGCCATGTTATTATCTTATCTTCTGTTTGTGAGATTAATGAATAAAAAGTGTACAAACTTCATTCTGTTCTACATTAATTTGATAGACACTTTTATCCATAGCGACTTACATGATAAGTGATCAATTAACCATAGTTATTAACCTAAAATGTGTGCTTTATGGGTGGAGGAAGCCATAGTACAGACAAGGGGAAAACATGCAAACTCCACACAGAAAGGCCACTCTGACCTCAAACCTCCCCCCAGTGACCTTTGAACCAGCGACCTTCTTGCTGTGAGGCCGCAGTGCTAACCTCTACGCCACCGTGCTGTTCATCATCTTACTCATCCCAACATGTCTCCAGTTCTTTGGCAATAATCCACAGTACAGGTCCACTCCATCTTCATTGTGGATTCCAGTAATTGCAGACGAGTAGTACAAGCAGCAGTAGCGATAGCTACTGTTTGCATGCTCCATGCAGCAACATGTCTCACCTGATAAGTACTTCCTACCTGTACGACGTTATCAGTTAACTCAGTGGACGCCTGCTGGATCAATTGAGAATCGTGCAAAATGACTTTTACACTCTTAGTTAAAATGAGTAAATCATAAAATAAAGCTTTAATTTAATGGATATGTTACACCTTTATTGTCCTCAATCTGTTTAGCATCAATAGACACCGCACACATAACAATACTTAAACAGTACATACAAAAAAGACTCGTTCACTTAGCCACAAATATATCATAGAGAACACACACACACACACCGCATTCGTCCAAGCTCTGAGTTTAGTTTAAGAATTGAATGATATACTGTATCAAAGAATTTTTTCTTAGATGGTTGGATATTCTCATTCTCTGTGTTCAATACACGATTTGGATCAGATGTGACAGTCCCGTCTCATCGTTTCTTGTTGCAGTTGTTGTGATTGCAGATTGTTTTTGCTATCTAAAGGCTGACAAGCAATCTTATCTCACAGTCACAACTCTGGCGTGCACGTCTGGTGCTTCAGCAGTCTTACAGGCCAAATTTGATTTAGCTCGGAGAACAGCATTACCACGCCGGCATGAGGCTCTTCCCCAGGCCAGTGCTCATCACCCTGCCTCATTCACAGAGAGAGATAGATAGAGAGAGAGAGAGAGAGCGAGAGAGAGAGAGAAAATGAATTAAAAGTATGTTAAAGTTATCTCAACTGCAGAGATGAGTTCACATTTAAATGTCAGCACTTTGTTCTACTTCATCTGACTGTGATGAAGTCGGCGTGTCTGCAAAGAAACTTGTTGACCTGTCAAACATTTGAAGTGATTCATAATCACTTTAAGAGTAACATGGCACTTAAAAGCTTTTTCATTGATAATACATTAAATGACAGTCTTCTGTTGGTCTCCTGGGCCGTGGAACTAGTAATAAACCACAGATGACGACTCTTTTCATTCTGAAATGTTTTATGTCTGGCTTACTAAGCTTACTGCTTAGCGATGTGTCTTACTTCAGATGTTTTTATTCGTGCGGTTCACATCCAACCTGCATGGCAGCCTGGAGGAGCAACAATTTAACTGTCATCCAGAGCAGATGAAGGTTTAGACGGATCTTTATACCTTCATTTCACCACTCTAAAAAACGCACAGCTTTATTAAAATGAAGATCTATTCCAGATGCCACTGGCCAGGCAGGTCAATCACAGGGCTGGCACTGAGAAAGATGAGACAAAAAGCCATGCACGCTAACTTCTTGCTCCTATGGTCTATTTGAAATGATCAATTTATCTTGTTTTTTAAGTCTGGAATGAAACCCATTTACGCACTTTCACATGGAGAATGTGCAAACTCTGCGAGCTTCTGGAGAGTTAAAGCATGAGCAAAGAAAAATATCAGTCAACTTTGGTGTGGACTGAGATCACATTTATTTAAAATACTACTGAATGCAACGCCTTTATTGATGGATATCATTGATGTTACTTTTAGCTGTGCATCGTCTGCAGGAGCTTTCCCCAGGAAGTCTTTCTCACACCGTCTTACTTAACTTGTGGTTCCAGTTTCTAGTGGAGGAACTGGACAGATAAAAAAATATTTCCCCCTTTCAAAATGTTGCAGGTTACTTTTGAGGGAAGCGGTACTTTTCTAACTTCTTTCTAACAACTTGTCTCAATTTTTAATCACTGTCATGGCTTATACATTTTTTTGAATGATAAACACAAATATTGAAGCTCAGCTATTCTAGTTCTTTACATTTAACTTGGTTCTGATCATGAGGACAAGTAAAATATTATTATATAAATGCTTGGTCAACACATTTCATAGAACAAATAAAATTCTCACACCTCAGCGCAGCCCTGAGGGAAGGTGCTACGCTGCCTGATTCTGACTGACGCAGCTGAGGCGTGCTTCCTCTTCTTACTGCTGGAAGTCTGCACCTTAAACTTTGTCCTGTGTCTGTTTGCATTAAACCACTGTATTGCATTCTCCTTTTTTTTTTTTTTTTTTTTAAGCTCAGTGAACACACTTCTGTGTTCTGCTCTAGGTTCCCTCATATCTGTAGGGTGTCAGTGTTAGCGTTGAGCCAGAGTGACATGAAATGTCGTGTGATGCTATAAATAAAACTCATTTTCAGTGAGTCACCAGGCTGGTGCTCCCACTCAGGCAGTTCATGAGACACTAAAGACAATTCACGGTGCACCGTGCCTCATTCTGTCCTGGGTCCAACCCAACTGTGTGGTTCAGACACCCACTATCCTCTAGGCGCTGCATGCAAGTGAGGCTTGGATGTACAACTGTGAATGGATAAAGACTTCTCATCCTAAGGATGCAATGCACACATTTTTATTCTGAGAAATTTCTGAGTTTACTCACAAATTCTGAGAGAATTTGTGAGTAGTCAGTGAAATACTATAAATGAAATGGTTCACATTTAAAATTTAGCAGCGCAACACTGGATTTAGCCTCAAATGTGGTTCACTTCTATGTCTAACAGTTTTAAGTTCTCTATTTGCATGGTTAGTCAAGTGTAGTAAAATGAAAAAAAGATATGAGACTCAAGTTTTGTGTTTCAGCGGAGCTGGCTATGAGCAGCAGAAACCCAATAAAGAGCTACTTAAAATACATTCAAATTAGATTCAATTTATCAAACCTGCTTACAGATTTTCTCTTTAATTTGACAGTGTCTGAACACATTATTTACTGCACCTCTGCAAATCTTTGCTCATCATAAGATGAAGCAAACTAATGCACATTTCTAATATGACACGCTCACATCACCATCGATCTGAAGAAGAAGACCAAGTTACATATGACAAACTATTGCAGTCCTGCTTTTAACATCCAACATGGTCAGTATTAGCAAAGTTACGGTGAAAGAATACCCTGTACTTATTAGTTAATGTTAAAAAGCACTACCAAGCTGAAACCTCATCTTTTATGGCATTACAGTCTCTGACATGTGCATCTAACGGCGGCTTATAAGAATTCAGGAGATGAGGAGCCTCGCGGAGGCTGACATGCAAATCTCCCAGTCGGAAGTTAATCTGTTATTTTCCCTGCTGGCTAATCACAGAGGTTCTTCACAACCTGCAGCAGAAGGGAGAGAAACTGAGTGAGATAGGAGGACAGCACTGTGAGGAATTAGAGACAGGCTCCAAAGGCATCCAGTGTCAGACATGAAGACAATTAAAGGACCATATTTCCCAGATGTCACATTGGGCATATTTATTTCCTATTCCAAGTTGAATGCACAGCAGCAATTCAAAAAACCTCTCCAAGCTGATCCTTCAGTCTTGTAGAGACACACAGAAACTGCTGTGATGTGCAAAACATCTAGTCAGCTTATAATAGAGTGATAGAAGCTCTGCTGCCCTACAAAGGCAAAGTGCAGTAACTACAGATGCTCTGGCCTAAAAATAAAAGGATTTAAAAGCCAAATATAAAGAAAAAAAAAAAGCCAGTTTGTAATGCTTTGATTTTAGATTGTGCATGTGGGTTAATTATATTAGTCTAACAGTGTCTGACAGTCTGACAGTCATGCCACCCACGCAACATCTTAACATCAAAATGAAAATGATTGAACTGCAGAGAACTGAAAAACATCTAAAAATCTAGACTGAGTTTTAGTTTTACACATTTTTTGGTAACAGTGAGTTTAAAGTCTACACATGGTTTATCCTAGTAATTCTCTTCTGCAGAGTAATTGTGGGTAGTTAACTATCTTAATAAGTGGTTGGCGTAGGTTGATTGGTTCAGCTGTGAGTCTGACATGCTAACACACTGAGACAAGAGACACAGATATTCCCACTAGATCTACCGACATCTGGCTTTGATTACAATAGTTTAGTGTTTGATCGGCTTTTACTGCTGTAAATTCTGCTGTTCTTGCAGGCATTTATTAACGATAGCTTTGATCAACATTGATAGGAACACAACATTCGGGTGCACACGCTCACTTTCAATTAGGATGCTCCACAGAAGTGGGAACAGGTCACATTTTATGTCACATAAACACATTTACTGACAGTTATGTCTCTTAAGGATGCTCTGAAGTGCAATTGTGACTGTAAGAGCTTATTTTTACCAGTCAGCAGAAGTATCTCACATTCATCCCAGCTGTCTGGGAGTGATGCCTGCAGACTAAGGAAGGCAGGTTTATTTGTATTGCCCATTTCGTGTACAATAGTGCATGTGCAAAGATGTTGTACATAAAATATTAAAACCATTACAACAAGGTACAAAAGAAACATAAAAAAGTAAAAAATAGTAGTACCAGTTAAGTATAATAAATTAGTCTTATTGTCTCAGAAAGTTGTGATAATTAGACATTTTTGTCCAACTCAACCTGTAGACTCTGCCGTCCTTATAGAAGGTTCATGCTTAACTCTGTGGTTAATTCATGAATTGTTAATCATCTTGTGGAGTCTGATTATCTTTAACTTGAGCCGATCATGTTAAACATCATGTTATCATGTTTCCCAATAAATTCAGTGTTTTTGGCTTAATATAGTTGAAATAGCACCGGCTTTTGTGTTCTTACGTCAATTAAATAACATCTTTACTCTTTTTGACACATAAGATGGATTTTTATCTATCTTCCACATTCTTTGTGAAGACAACAGATAGTTTTTTCTGCCTGTGGCTGTTTGGAGTGTTTCATTCATTTCCCTGTAATTACACAACGCTTACACTGCATTTGTCCCTGTGTGTGTTTGGCTTTGTGTGTATTTATGTGACTGTTCACCCTGGTGTGAGAAACCAGAAGACAGCCAGATGGTTGCTTGATGCCTTTGGTGAGTGTTTACTGTGTATTTGGCAGCTACTGGGTTCAATGGCACGTGCAGAAAAAGTACTCTAACGCAGCTTTG
This sequence comes from Telmatherina bonti, assembly GCF_933228915.1. Taxonomy (NCBI): domain Eukaryota; kingdom Metazoa; phylum Chordata; class Actinopteri; order Atheriniformes; family Telmatherinidae; genus Telmatherina; species Telmatherina bonti. Next base: position 31,866,211 of record NC_136624.1, read on the forward strand.
TGTGTGACATGAAGTGGCGGCTTTTCACATATCTGCAGCTATTTTTATTTTAGGAGTCGTACACGAAGCGACCTGAGTGGCACTTGAGCCTGATTTCCTATTTGAGCAAGATGAGCTTTAATCTGATTTGCTCTTTCGTCCTGTTTGTCAGAGGTCCTAAGCCTGAACCTTCGCAATGAAATGTCCCCTCGCAGACTTATTAGCTGCTCATCAGTAAAAATATGAGCATGTGTAATCTCTTAAGCTGGAAAACAGGAAATCTCTGTTCATTCATGGACAAAAGAGAGGACACGGAAATGGCTTTAAATTCTCTCTCATTTTTTCGGTTAAATGATTATTGAAAAAAAAGATTTTTTGTCAATTGATCCCTACAAAAACCTTAGAAAGTGCTTTTTTTTCCATGACACTTCATTCCATTAATGGACCTGCATGTAAAAAAAAAAACAAAACAGAAATAATCCTTCAGTGACTGTAACACACTTCTGTAGATTAAGAGTCTGTAAATCACATTGGTGACTCAGTTAAAAAGCCTTTTGGACCACAGGCCGCGTAAAATGTCATCAAGCAGTGGCAAAAGCGGCTGTATTATGGATTACTTACTGTATTACATAAGTTGAAAACCCTCCTCCTCCACACACACACACACACATATCCACACTAATACAAAGCCACACATTTAATTACAGTATCAAGTACATGAGGGCGCAACAAAGACAAGTGCACACATGCACATCAGTAAATGAGGATGAATCAGTGTGAACTATGTTATTGGGTTTGAGCATCAGTTTAGGAATAAGAGCCAGAGAAGCTGCCTGGCTCTGGTTGCCTCCATGTGGGATGACGTCCCTACAGAGCCGCTTACGTCAGAGCCTGAGAACTGAGGCGCACACACTCTCTCTGTGCTGGCAAACGGATGTGATGTTTTGAGAGAGGATTTGAATAAACATAGCCGCTGCTATTGCTGTGAAAAGGTTCATTTACTCCCACCAAGAAGATCACAGTGTGGTATTAAGTCTTGCGGGATTTGGAAGTTTATATAAAAGTGGGGAATACTGATTTTCTAAAGATAATCTTTTTTTTTTCCCCCCCACCATCTGATCCTTCTGTTTAGCTGTATTTATTTATTCATTTTCTATCTCTAATCCCTTTTTTAATACAAAGTCTTTGTTAAAACAAGGCAAAGCATTTGCGGTAGCCGATGCAGTAGTACATGTGATATGTTCAGCTATGTTTGGAACACGGGGTTCTATTAAATAGCAAGAATTATCCTCCCATCAATCTGCCTGTGTTCTGCATGATGTGTGGCAGATTTAGCAAGATCATCACCAAATTAACATTGAAAATGATTGGAAAACTCTGCAATGAAATGGTTGTGAAATCAGGGAACGTTGTGTTTGTTCGTGAAGACGGATGAACATGTTTTTGCATGACATAGTGTCTGCAGAGCACAGTGTTGCTGTTCATCCACATAAGCCCTACTTCTGTTTCACACCACAACAGCGTTGCGGCACAGTGGTTGTCTTACCTCATTTCATTGCCTTGTTGCTGCTTCTTAGTTAAATGCTTGCATCAGGGTGGATGAGCAAAAACTGTATTTTTTATCATTATTTTTTATTGTGTTTCAGTAGTCGTTTTGTTTTGAGTTTACACCAATTTTTTTGTTTTGAGGTGAGACTGCAGCTCTCACATGAGGTAGGTGTGATTTAGTTTATTCTAAGGCAGTCTGGGATTTTCTTTTTCATGTTCTAAACGAGTAGTTTTCAGTGTCTAAACCTAACCAAATGGTTTAGATGAAGAAAAACTTTAAGCAAGCATTGAATGAAAGATAAAATCAGGCTGAAGAAACTGCTTGAGCAGGTATCTCATGTGTTCGAATCCCAGTCCTGATCCCATTGCCTGTCTTTCTCTGACCTCGATCCTGTCAAGATAAAACCCACAATCACATGAGACAGGAATCAGTTGTGACACCAACTCCCAAACCAGGAGTGTCCAAAGTCGGTCCTCGAAGGCCGCAGTTCTTCAATGTGTCCCTGTGTCCAACACACTTGATTCATATCAAATAGATGCAACAGCCTATGAAGTTCTGCACAATGACTCACTACTGTGAATCAGGTGTGTTGGAACAGGAAAACATTGAAAGCCTGCAGGATTGTGGCCCTCAAGGACCAGAGCTAGACACCCCTACCCCAAACAACTCCAATCCACAAATCTACACTTTTTCAGGTCAGAAAGGGTTCACTCGCATCAACTATATTCGTCTTTGCTGTCAATAATATCAGATGTGCCAATTCAACTATTACACAATCGAATTAGCACATGTTTTATTCAACATGACGCAACCTTTAAGAATCATGCCCCCCTTGAGGCTGCAGCCGCATAGGGGAGCAGGACAGACAAGTGGCTCTACCACGTTAGCCACTGCTACCCCAATAATTTAATTTAATTTAATTTAATTTAATTTAATTTAATTTAATTTAATTTAATTTAATTTAATTTAATTTAATTTAATAATATAAAATAAAATAAAATAAATTTAGCTCTGTAGAAATTTATGGCTTTGAGAAAATTTTACAACACATAATTGGAAAAAAAAAAAAAATCCTCATGTCCTTTTACTGCTACCTGCCACCTCTGGTCCTCCTTCTTTTGCTAGAACTTCTACAAAGGCCCCGCTTTAAGAGGTCCTTCTAGTGGATTTCACTCATGCTTTGTCATGCTTTTTCTTTGCTGTTTAGCTGAGTTTAGAGGACATAACTCAGGCCAGTCATGTCTGCTGTTTCAAGCTCAACTGCTCAAGGCCATTGAGGAGGACCCCTTGTAGCTGGACAGCCCATCGTTTGCAATCCTTCAATGGCTACTCCAACATCTTCGAGATTTGTGGACTGTGTGAGTGGCAGTGCGGTTCTGTGCAGTGATTTGTCCCACCAGGCTGGCCCTGCCTCTGCTATTGCTACCGTCAGCAACTCTGCTACAACTGTGCATGCATACAGGATACTGGCATTTGTTGAATTCAAGGTGGCGTCTTTTCAATTAGAGAGTGAAATACCTTTTCAGCCCTTCGAGTGGCCTGGCGAACTACAGCCAAGGGGGCCCCGGCAGTATAATGATGCCTGGCACAATAGTACCACTGTTCCCCCAACCCGTTCCCAGGAAACCACACAACATGTGCCATTGTGCACTGTGCTTTGCTGCCCAACCACGTTGCCCGGCTTTAGCCAGAGACACCGAGAGTCCTGGCTGTGCAGTGAAGCTCACGGCATTGTGTTTGCTAGGTTCAGAGGACTGCTAGGTGCAGAGCAGGGGTTTTTCACCTTACACTGTATTTGGTGCGTTGAAATATTTTTTTTTCCCACAAAAAGTTACCTTCAAAAGAGTAAGCTGTGAAGCGGAAGAGGCCTGAGGCAACGAGGGAAGCTGAGTAGCTGCCAGGAATGGTAGTACAGAAAACCCTGAGTATTGTGGCCATATTGTACCCTTCTCAATACAAGAGGAAACTAAGAGAAAAGTGACAAGCAGAGAAATGGAGGCACAAAGACCGCTAGAACTGGTTTGTAGCTGGTCCTGGCTGGTTCTTCTCTTTATATCTCAATGCCGGGTGTTCAATCATTTGTGTGCTCCTCCTTTATAGATCCCAACATGGTCACCATTATAGCTGCTGTTTATGCATCAGAGCAAAGGAGATCATTCAGGGCAAGCCGGATAAGGGGGGCTTTAGTCAACAGCATGTAGGAGATACATGTCACAGGGGCCCTTCTGGGCCCCACAAGCCAGCTGGTCAGCTAATACAACACACAACAGGATACCCAGGAAATGGAGGCCTGCAGCAAAGCCTAGTGTGTCATGGCAATGTGAAAACCCTTTCCTCTGAAGGAGGACCTGTCAGTTAATGTGTCAGTTATTCATGAGAATTGCCAAAACATTGTTTCATCAGCAGGTCTGAGTGGGAGCAGGTTACAGCAGCACATGCTGGTGGTTCTCAGACACCTTCAAGTGTGATTAAAAAATTACATGTCTATAAGCAAAAAGGATAATAGATATGAATGAGATCAGGTTGGATATGAAAGGAAAACTGAATACAATAGAATATCGTTTTACATTAGTTTGTATTCTTGCTTATTTCTTCATTTTGATTAATTAGTTATTTTAAAACATTTATTTGTGTGATTTCTTGGATTTACATTACTAAATAATTTCTATATCACAAAAAAATTAAAATATATTCATTTATTTATTTGGTGTTCATCAAAGGACCAAGATCAATTTGCTTTGTGTGGTTCCTCTTCCACAAGATGTCTACATTATCTTCATCTGTTTTATCTGTCATATGTATTAAAATGTACCCAATCTTCAGTGATGGCCACATGAAGCCCTCTGCCTGCAGCCCGAGCTGCTCACCAATCACATGAGTGATTTCATTCTGTAGGATACAAATAAACAGTCAGGTGGTCAAATCTGTGTTACATGATCCCAAACTGCAATCATCTCATGATGGTTTAGCTTTTAATAAGTGTCTTTTCTTTCCTTTTTTTAATACACTTACTTTTAAATACTGGAACATTGACCAGGAAGTTTTGGCCTAAATAAATGTGATCTGTTATCCGGGTATCTGCTAGCTTAGCTTTCCCAGCTGTCGCTGGCAGATGAGACAGGAACAGATGAGTCAGTGGATTCCCTCTGTGGCCTTACTCTACCTCAAACCCTCCTTACATATAAACCTACATATATTACATAAAATACAAAGATGTCCTAAAGGAAACTTGTGGTGTTTTATGTTTCTACATTTTATCATGTGTTTATTTAGTTATTCCCCATTTAATCTATCTGTATATTCTATTTTTTTTTTTTTTAAATTATTTTTAAGATTTTTTTTCCTTTGCTCCTTTTTTTGCAAATACTATGTCAAAAACAACAAATAATAAAAAAAAATATACATTAGAAAATTGTAGCAATGTATCTCCCTGTTATGGTCTATTTTATACCTTTCAATCAGCAGAAATGAAAAAAACTTACAACAGTGAAGAATTAACCAATTTTTAGCAATATTTTAAATCTATTTATTTATTTTTATTCATGCAGAATTACTTAAAAGAATTTGGATTTTATTATCATCGAATGATAACTTATCTCTGGAATACACACATATTTTTTTGATCATCTTATATATTTTAAACAAATGAACTCCTTGAGCCCTGCAGTGTCATTGTGTACCCACAATGTAATGACGATTCCCCCGCAACACAGAGATTTAGTTGAACACACAGTAAAGAAAACAATTGTAAGATTTTTTTAAAAGATGAGCAAATAAAAGTATTTGCATCAAAGAATGACTGAAGGTCGCATATAAGCACAAATCTAAAAAGTTTCATACCCACCTAAAAGGACACTTTCAGGAATACCAGGAATATTCCTTTGCAATGATTTACTGGCATTATCTGTGCAAGGGCCGTCTCTGGTAAGGCCAAGTGGACCAAAATGACTGAGGTTTTAGTACAGACAGTTCAGATCAGGCCTCAAAAATGGGCTTTTTGGCACAATTTTGCCACAATTTGGCCAAAAGCACAGTCTTCCAACTGGGGGACTTCAGGAGTGTTCCGATATTTCCCACAAAAGTGACTTTATGATTATGTTTCAAAAAATAAAAAATCTTCAGCTTATGGTAGAATTTATATTCAGTTGTGGTCTTATGAAACACTTTTATCTCAGGTTAACTGTTTAAAACCTGTTTGTTATTTAAAAACTCAACATGTCTATGTCTTTATATTCTCAAAGTGCATGCTGTAATCATCTCTCTTATGATAATAATCCGTGTTTTCATCTTTTACAGATCCCAAGAAGAAATTAAAAGCATCTCTCTTCAAGCACTTTCGGCGCATTCACACCGACTCGGACATCTTCGCGTTTCAGCAGAGCGATTCACTCACCTGAGCAGACATGAGTGAGGATAAACCAGCTGCGACTGAGGAAACTTCCCCAGCGGAGATGAACGCTATTCCTAACGGGAAGGGCCACGAGCCGGGGGAGGAGATCACAGCATCAGACAAAACACCCCCTGCAGAAGATTGTGAAAAGTGAGTACTGCAAAGTATTACAGTGTATACTGATCCCCCATATTCACGTCTGTATCCACAGGAATGTATACCTTACCTTAAAAAAAGGGAAGGAACTCCAAATAAAACCAGTTTTCAGGCAGTTTTCTTTGTCAGCAAGTATCCCCACTTTACAAAATAAATTCTGTTTACATAGAGAAGAAATTTGCCCGTACATATTGTAAATACTTACACTAGTCCTCTAGATTTGGTCCCATCACCAGTTAAGTTTCCAAGAAGCAGTGTACTACCAAATACTGTGGACTTTTGTGTAATTTTAAAAGAGTAAAATGATCACCTAATGTACATTGTTGCATCCCTAATAACCTGAAAGTACCGGCTATGAATGATGAAAGACTGAATGGTGCAGTCATTTAGTTTAGTTTGAACCTTGACTGTGGACTTGTGGTTTAACCTCTTTATTTAAAGGCACAGACAGCAAAGTGCTAAGATGTCTCAATTTTCAAGATGCAGCATTTGAACACTATTAGGATATACTGGGAGACCATTCTTGCACTGTGTGTTGAACTGGGCCTGGATAATGGAGTGATTTCAGTGCCTAATTATCATATCAAGCTATTTTCTGTATGCTATCTATGTAATAGATTTATTTGATGGTTTAATTATTCTGCCAGGACACAGATGGTGTTTTATAAATGTGTCTTGTCTCTGCTCTTATTGTATCATGATTGTGGGCGTTGTTTTTTTTTTTTTTTTCACTTTGTGCTCTCGATCGGTGATGGATGACCTCTCTACACTGCTTTTAGGGAAACTGTAGCCAATAGTGCCCAGAATGCTAGGTACGTATGAGAGAAAATGAGGAGAATGAGGAGAAAATGTGCTTCACATTCATTTCTCTTCCATCTGTTGCAGTTGTGTCTTGTGTGGAAATAAACACAGATGTTTAAAATGAGAGGTTGTGCTGTTAAAAAAAAAGAAAAAAGAAAAAAAGATTAATCTTAAGTGTGTTTTTCCAATTATGTAGTGATGTTTCATGTGTTTTCGAACAATAGTTCACACAGACCTGAAAACACAGAATCCAACCTCCCAGAGAGCCAGGAATTCCTATCAGGCGTGGAGGACAAGAAGACAACACGCTTTACAGATGTAAGTTTATACACAGCTCAGTTGCAGCATGATGCAACACAACCTTCTGAGGTGTTTGCAGAGGATTTAAGCTCTCTGATTGGTTGCAGTTTGAAGGAAAAACCTCGTTCGGAATGTCCGTCTTCAACCTTGGAAATGCCATCATGGGTAGTGGAATTCTAGGACTGGCATACGCTATGGCCAACACTGGGATTGTCTTGTTTCTGTAAGTCACTTATTCGTAAGTAAAAACTGTGATTGAAAAAATATTGGTGAATTAAAGAACCCAGATTTCAAAGGTATCTTCAGACCTTTAGGGCTTAGTGATCACCAATCCTGGTCATCGAGGACCGGTATCCTGCAGGTTTTCCAAGTATCTCAGCTGCAACACACCTGATTCAAATCAATGGGTATTTAGCAGATATGAGCAGAGCTTGAATGAGTCTGAGATTGGAGATTTCCAGCAGGGTCACTTGGAAAACCGGCAGGACACCAGCCATCAAGGACCAGGATTGGTGATCCCTGCTGTGGGCTTTACCAGAACAGCCTGTGTCACATCAAGCAGCATCTAACTGTGTTGTAATCATCTTGTATAAACCTCTTTTATGACAGAGAAACTGATGATGCGGGGTGTGTCTGATGTCTAAATAATGACTTATGTAAACAGATCTCTGGATTTAATAAGCTTGTGCCATTAACAAGTGCGGTTTCACTCACAGATGCAGAAAATAACGGCATTGTTTCTGTGTAATTAACTCTCAGCTTTCAACCGGTCGGCCTGTGTGCTGCAGGCTCTGCTGTGCTATAAGCAGCATAACATTTAAGTCTCCACAGCAGCCTTGCACGTCAGATCAATCTCTCCAGGTCTTTTGACCTTTCAGTAATAGAGAATAGAGAAAATTTTCCTTTTTATGCATTTTATGGAACAAAAAAAGAGACAAACAACACATAACAAAAGCATTATCATTAAAAGCTTATTGATTAACAAAATGTGGTCTTGCTGTTGTTTTAATGTTGGTGTGTTGTGCTCTCTGCATCCTGTCTGAATCCCCCTGCCTTTGAGGGGCATGTCTAGACTGCTACCTAATAGTCATACATGCTCATGGAATTGCAGCAGGAGGACGTAGATGTGATTTATGGTGGCTGAATCCCGCAAGGATACATTGTTGCTCCGGGGTGCAACACAGTTCTTTCCCCTAAAACTGCAGCTTAAAAGCCAAAACGGTGACAGGATATTAGGCAGGCAAGCTTGCTCTTGTTAAATTGTATATTTGTTCGTGAGATTTGCAGCTGATCCTTTTTTCCTGCATAGTTCTCAGAAACAACTAGAGTAGTTTCTCCAGAGGGAAAAGGAGCATGAGCACTCCCTCGTCTCGTCTTCTCGCGGCTGTTTCGTCACTTTTCATGATGGTGCTAGACTGGAGAGCAGTGGACGCTAAAGCTGGTTGAGATCAACATTTTTTTCCTGAAAGATTAAAGGGTACTTTGTTAATTTAATTGAAGTAACTTCTCATATCTTAACATTTCAAAGCAAGTTTACAATAAATAATAAAGTTTCGCATGATTTTATGATTCTTAACTTAATTCATTACTATAATGAAAATGTCTGCTTCTGTTGACAAATTTGTTAGTTCTTATCAAGGATCAAGAGTAGAAGTGTTTACATATAACCTGAGTGTCAGCATCTAAGAGTCAGATCAGTCTGGAAGGAACAGAAAAACTATTTTTATTATTAATGGCTGCCATCCTAAATCAACTTGTATTCATTTTGCCCTCTTCTTCAAGGCAGTCACATTTGTAAGATTTTCCCCTCGTGATAGAAAAAGCTCCTTATTTTGATCCGAGAGCTGTGTGTATGTGGTTTTTCAAGCTTTTCGCCATTTGAACTTGCTGAACTTTCAGCCACTAAATGTTAAAGTCTGTGACACACATGATCTGACGTGAAGCCATGTAGTAAATCAGACTACAGTAAGTATTCACACTGTGGTTGTACTACTGGTACTATGTGACTCAATGCAGCACAGAGCGTGCACATATCCACCCTGTTATAGATGAAAAACTTATCTTTGTATGTGCGTCTGATCTCGCATCAAACAATAGGATAGAAGCTAAGACACACAGCCAGGGTCTGCGACATATTTGGCAAAAAATGTACTGGTAATTTCTCCGATGTGTTCCACATTGGACTTCGGGCTTGTGATCGTCCCCAATTCCTTTCACAAGCACGATGAGTCATTCAGAACCTCAGGCTCTGCCCATAGCAGAGACAGAGAACCGAAAATGAGTCAAACAAAAGGGAGGAAAGCTACTGTAAAAGGACAAATAAAAATGACAAATGTTTTGTCATGTAGTTTTGTTCTCATCCTTCCTACTGAACATCTGGCGCAGACATCCTCTCAAGCATGAATTTCTTTTAAACAACTGAACCTTTCATTTTGCTACTTCGATGTGCACACTAAAGTGAGATGAGCTATATCAGCCCAATCCAACGGCTAAGAGCCACAACACGGGTTATACTAATTAAAGGTATTGGTTGCACAGCTGTTGTGTGTGTAGAAGTGGAGGACCCATACAGGTGGAGGTAGGAGGTAAAATAAACAAACTTTAGTTAAACTAAACCAAAAATTAAAGGTTTGACTGTGGCAGATAATCCAAGAAATTAAAAACAAAACGCCATGCAGTGGGGTAAAGCAGAAAGCAGGTCTGGACAGCTGGAGTGGACTGGGCGCTGTGCAACGCCATCCTGACTTCCACTTTCTACATCTATGTGGTGTTTAGTTCACCAAATAAAAAAGAAAAACACTTTTAAAGAGGCGGGAAGTGATGCTGATCCACTAATCCACACGCTTTCATGCAAGACAGCTCGAACTTTAAAACCTGTCTTGGGATTTCCTTCATGTCAGGTGAAAACTCTGACTGGGATTTATTTCAGTTTAGAGACTTGGATTGCGACACCATGTTTCAGAGAGGTTGGCAGGCGTACCTGTTACAAATAATCTGGTGAGACGGGGCTGATAAATTAAACATTGCATATGTAAACTAAAGCAAGGAAAAAGTGTGTATGAACTGATAAACAAAGACCTGATATGAAACAACAGCAGGGAGCAAAACTCTATGAAATGCAGCATGAAGTAACAGTTTAAAAATAAAATTATAAAAAGCTGAATAAAAAGGAAATTCAGTTATTTGGAAATCATTTAGATCGGGTTGTCCAGCTCTGATCCTCAAAGTCCACAATCCTGCAGGTTTTCCAGGTATTCCTGCTCCAGCACACCTGACTTAAATTAATGAGTCATTGTTCAAAACCTCATTGCCTGTTGGATCCATTATTGTAAGTCAAGTGTGTTGGAACCCTAACTCCATCAACAACTTGTAGGATATCAACCCTCTAGCTCTTACTTTGCACCCCCATCCTGATTTAAACCCCCCTTTAAAAAGCATAAAGTAAATGTATGTATGTATGTTGAACTGACATTTTAACTTCCACTTAACACATTCTGCTGAAATATTTGGCTGATTCTTTTTGTGTGGGACAGATCTGGTCTGCAGGCAGGTGAGTTTATCACCTGGGCTCTTTTATTACAGTCATGCCATTACAATACCTGCTAATCAAATCAAATCAAATCAAATCAAATCAAATCAAATCAAATCAAATCAAATCAAACTTTATTTCTTGAGCACTTTTCATGCCACAGGCAACACAAAGAGCTTTACAAGATTAAATCAAGTCATAAAGATTAAAACAAACATTAGATAACAAGACATTTAAAAACAATAAAGACGCAAGCTGTTCGCCTCTGCAGACTGATGTTTACGGTAACAAGCAAGACCTTCCCATAGTTAATACTTAACTCAGATCTGTGGATGATGTGGTAGTCTTCAAACACATTCCAGGATGCATGCATGTTTTCTTTTAACTTTAAAACAGCAGTAAATGATTATTAAGGTATTGATAATCATAACTATTAATCTAAATGGGGAAATTCAGCACTGCTGGCCCTATGGGGACTCAAACCTGGGTAATCCAGAACCAAGTCCACCTCTAGAATCGCTCTCCTTATCTTAGTTTCAAAACACTTGATTTCACTGATTCATTGAACTTTGAACAGATAAAATATATTAAATCATATTTTGTTTGTGTCCTTTGGTTCTATTTCGTTTGTGGCCTGATGTTTTATGTCAGTCAGATTTTTGTTTGTGGGTGCAGATCAGCGGGTCAGGGGCACTGCTCTGGTTAGGAATGCAGTGGGGTAGAAATTTGTGCACAGAGCTACACTGACCCAAGTGTGTCAGTCTGTCGGACCGTCAGCAAATCTGTCCTCCCACTGCCACTTGACTGACAAACTCCTCACTCACGAGTCAGCTCATTCTTCCACATAGTTTGTTTAAAAAAAAAAAAAAAAAAAGCCAAACACACAGAAAAGAGAAACTGTTAACCAAGAGTAAAGTCGAGGTGAAAGACAAGCTGTCTGGCCTTCCCTGAAAGAGAGAGGGATGGAGGATTGTGTGTGTGAGAGAATCAAAGTTCATGTCTCTACTGGTAACAACAAAAGACTAGACTGAAAATAGCTGGAAAAGGGTAGACTGGGTCAGAGAAAAGGAAAAGATCAGGGGTCCATTCATGAAACTCTCCCAGGGGCGAACTTCTAAAACCTGCTTTAAATGATTGCTCAGACATTTCGTTTAAAAATGCGTCGATAAATCCCAATGAAATATCACAACATTAACATGAGACGAACAGGGATTTTATGGCATCCATATAAACACAGCTGTCACACAGAAGATTTTGGTTTTTTTTTGACAACCCATCTGTTGCATTTGTGTGTTCGTAACGGTGACAGACAGAGGGCAGTGGGGCTGACAGGTCAACCTCTGTGGCTCAGCTGGACTAACAGTCTGCTGTGAAGTGGAGCCTTGGGGTTTTTTCTAATGCAATCTATACACCACCAACAACAAAAGTATGCTCATACTGCAGCTGTATAAACAGCCTTCAGGTTTTTGTACAATGTAAGAATTCAACATGAAAGAACTCAATCTTCTTTGAAATGAGAATATGGGATTTTTGATGGTGTTTTCTCTTTATGTGCTTCAGGATACTCCTTACAGTGGTAGCAGTCCTGTCGTCGTATTCCATCCATTTACTCTTAAAGTCATCAGGTATTGTAGGTATGTGAGCAACAAGACAATCTGCATCTCCTGCCAAACATTTTACACAATCTGTAAACAGCAGCGTCACCAGCAGATTAGATGTACAGTTTTCACAGCGCAGGACAGAAAACACGAATAACATTCAGTTGTCTTGTGACGCTTATTTCTCAGGTATCCGTGCGTATGAGCAGCTCGGCTACAGGGCTTTTGGGACCCCGGGGAAGATGGCGGCAGGTATTGCCATTACGCTGCAGAACATTGGAGGTGAGGTCACGCAGTGCCATCTGTGCTCTCGTCTACAAATGTGCATGATTTTTTTTTTTTCCAATTTCCTGTGACTTTTCAGGGATAATAATCATAGTTTTTTCTGATTTGACGCATAGGATTAATTGTGTTGGCGTGAGAGGAAGCTGCTGTACTTACTAAATGTTTTTCTGTCTGTATGTTTCTCCATCACAGCCATGTCCAGTTACCTTTACATAGTCAAGTATGAGTTTCCTCTGGTCATCCAGGCATTTCTGAAAGTGGATAAGCCTGCAGGGTGAGTTGCTAACACATGCGTTCACATGCACCAAATAAATAATATCCAAAACTTCATTGTCACCCTTTTCCAGCCACTTTTCAATTTAGTTTTATTTGTGTTGCAGCAATTCACAACAGTCATTCTCTTTAGTTTACTTACATTTAGACAAGGATGAGATGGTTTAAGAGTTTCTTTTCTTATTTTTGCCAGTTTAGGTGTAACTCTTTGACAGAGTAAAACATTTTAAGTTGCAAGTTTTCCTGAAAATATTTGTAGATCATGAAAATAATCATGACTTAGGTTGAAAATGCATTTGATAAGTACCAGCAACAGCAGTAAAACAAGACTTGTCTTTTGTTTTCTGAGGTGTGCTCATATGTAAATAACTATTAGTGTCAAGACACAAGATCCCAGCTGACTCCTTAATCTGTAAGAAAAACCCAAGCTGAAGATTTTTCCAGCTCAGCTTCTCTGTTTCCCATTAAAGGTGGAGTATGTAAGATTTTCAATATTTAAAAAAAAAAAAAAAATTAACTAAGAAAATAACTACAATCATAATTAGATAGTATTTTAGACATGTAGGTTCCAGTCTGTCCAAATTAGTCAATTTTTAAATTAGTTGTAGACTATTTTGATAGTCAATGACTAATCAACTAGCCCTAAAAAAACAAACAAAAAAACAAAGCATCATTCAGACATATTTATAACAATTTATTGTGATTTCAGTAAAGTTCATACTTAATCTAATATTTTTGAAAACTAAATGGTATGTTATGCAAAAAGTCCTTAAACTAAATGAAAGCGCAGCTAACTCACGCTATCAACAAACTCTTCCTAAGGGGTTTCATACATGTCTCAGAATGGATGTATTGGCATCATATTCCTGTTATACTGTGCCAGTTGTCGGCAGCTGGTGCGAGAACAGATGCGACAGTGACCCCAGAGGAGGAGAGTGGCATGGCCACCGAGAACACTCGCATCAAAACACAGCTAGACTCCACAGCTGAAAATGTAAGCTGTGGGATATCACTGGCCAGTGCAGGTGGCCACAGAGACAAACAACACCGACTTTCTGGAATGGAAGTGGAAGTGAGTTCACCCCAGTTAAAGAGCCTCTTCACCTACTTTTTGTTATTGAGAGTCAGTGATGAGCAGGAGGGAGGATTTGGACTAAACAAGATGAAATATATAATTCAAACTTAGTTATGCAACCATGTGGAAAATGGGCAAAGATGGAGTTCAGCCCCTCCACATTACAGCTTAGAAAAATGTGCATGAAGTGTGCTGGTTTCAACGTGCAGGAAGGAGAAGGAAGACCTTTTCTACCATATTTTGTTCATGGTGTTCTCCTGAAACAGACGTTATGCAATGTGACAACATGCAAACATTGTGTTCTGATGTCAGCCTGTTTTCTCCGTGCAGCAGTGTCAGTGCTGTGGGCTACGGTCAGCGATCAGGGTTTATTTGAAATGACAAACTAGGCTGTCCCAGTGAAACCTCACCCTGATAATATGTGTGTGTGTGTGCGTTCCTATATTGCTAAACAATTGGCTGAAAAACAGACACCTCAATCAATTATCCTGAAGCAAAATGGTGTAAATAACAATATGTCATCATACCTTAACAATTAACATTTAAATCTTGTCTGTTTTTTTTTTATTATTATTTTTGGATTTAATTCAGTTTGTTTTGCTGCTTTTTGTCAGATATATAGTTTTTTTTTTTTTTTGTCTTGTCCAGCATTTAAGCAAGCAGACTGATGTTCTGGATGCTGTGTTCTGCTGAGCAAATTTATTTTGCCAAGGGGAACTTTTGTAGATGTAATGATCCCCTTGTATTTCTTGATTCTTATTTTATTTTTCAATTTGTTTTGGATAATAGCTTGTATTACAGAGTTTATGCTGCTGGACCCGACCGGAAAGGACAGGAAAGGGGCAGAAAGAGAACAGAAAAGAGAACATAAAAAAATAAAAAAAAAACAAAAGAAAGAGATCAATGCATACATGTATATGCACATACATACCCACCTACATATATATGTATATACACTCGCACATACATTATATATATACATATATACATACATACATACATATACACATACATACACATGCATACACACACATGTACACATACATGCATACATAAAGATAGATATACATACATACATATACACATACATACACATGCATACACACACATGTACACATACATGCATACATAAAGATAGATATACATACATACATATACACATACATACACACACATATATATATATATATATATATATATATATATATATATATATATATATATATACATATATACACATATACATACTCATACATACACACACATATACACATACACATACACACACATACACATACACTCACACATATGCATACATATATACATATCCATACACATACATACATACACATACACATAAGTACACACATACCCACCCACACACATAAATATATATTGTCAGATATATAGATTCAGTTTGTGTGTTTGGTACTCCTGTCATTTTGTGAATGTGTGAATTCACATTTATCTGTTTGTGTTTATGGATGTTTCTGTGTGTGGGTGTTTTTTTTTTTTGGTTTTTTTTTAACAAATCTGGTCATGGACAGTTCATTAGCAAATGAAGACCCACAGTTTTGTGTGTTTGCTCAACTGCTCAGCTTGTTAGCAAGTGGCTGGTGTGTGACAGCCGACCTGGCTGTACTGTATGGAAATCAGCTTGTTAAGGTTTTTAGAAGTGGTTGTACATGTGTGTTTTTGTCTGTGTTTGTATGGGTTAGTGAGGGTGTTTAAAAGCCAGATGGCCACTGGGCGCAATGACAACAGGATAGGTGAGCTTCCTCTTTTTTTAAGATGCGTGTCTGTGTGAGTGTGAGTTGCAACAGATGTTGTGACGTTCAATGCCTACCGCCTGACAGGGGACGAAAAATTAATCACCCTCGCTGTGTCGGTCTAAAAATAACTCTGAGCTGTTTCTTTCCTAGACATAACTGTGCCTGTGGTGGCAACGTGCGGTTGGTTGCGGCATTTCTCACACTGATCTCCACTAAGTGTGTGTGTGTGTGTGATTTCTTAGTTTGCCAATAGAATGCAACCACATTCACCTCCAACCGTGTTTAATCAAGCGCAACGTTTGTGGTTGTGCCACATCTGTTCAGCCCAGTGAATAGTTGTGGTCTTCCTCACCGTCCTGCATCCTAAACAGAAAAGCATTATGTGGTAAATCGGTTTATTCCAACGGCAGGACGTGAATGTGAGCACAAATTCTTTCATCCAATTGGAGTAACATGTTTCTTATTTCACACAAAGCACAGCTTGTGAATAATCTGACATTGCATTTCTGTCAGAAAATCTAATTTATTCAAGGCAACACAGGTATCTCCACAAGGAAAGACACACTACCGCTAAGAAGCAGAAATTCACAAATGAACAGAGCATGTCAACATTGTGTGACGGCCCCTTCACTGTTTTAACTTTGTTTAACGGTTGGTGTCTCTGTTGAATGTTTTCAGGTGCCGTCATAATCAGTGGCATGAGCTGGGCCCGGTGTGTTCTGCCACCAGTTCCACAAGCCTGAACTCAGTGTGTCTCCGTGGCTTGGGCTGGGAGATCACCCTGGGTTTGTGCGAGCGTGGAACTGGTTTACTTTGGTTTAGCTTGCTTTGGTTGTGTTGTGGTTAAGTTGTTTTGATTATGTTTCTTTCATAAAATTTTATTTTTTGTAACCACCACTTTTGTGCCTGCCTCCCTTCCTGGCTACAGCCTTTTGAGCCGGGCTGTAACATTTGTCAAGAGTTAGAAATAATGAATTCTGGGCCCTAATGGTCTTTGACAGTGTTAGAGAAAGCCAGGAATGATAAAGCAAAGGGCCCCAGACCAGGAGTTGAACCTGGGCCAGCTGCAATAAGGAGCTGCAACTTCTTTCAATGAGAGCTGTTCAACCAGTTGAACAGTGGTGGTTATAATGGAAATCATAAATGTGTGTTTCAAACCTTTCATGAAAAAAAAAAAGAAAAAAAGAAAGATCCCTTTGCAGCAATCACAGCCTGACAGACCTCTTTATGATCTACTGAGATTTCACTCCATGCTTTCTGGAACATTTCCCACAATATGGATCGGCTTGACGTATTCTTCCACCATACCATACGGTCAATCTGCTTCCACAACATCATAATACGGTCCAGATCTGGAGACTATGTTAGCTACGCCTCTGCTGTCAGAATTCAGGATCACTGCTTATTCTTTGAATGTTGCTGACACATTTTGGAGGTATGTTTAAGGTCATTATCCTGGTACAGGATGAAATCTGCTCCAATTATCTGCTGTCCACATACTCTGGCAAATCTTGTGATTGCGTTCTTTCCTCAACAGCCCTTTTTTTTCTGCACAGTTTGCTGTTGTCTACATTGGCTTCCTATCAGATCCAGAATTAAATTTAAAATCTAAGTTCTTGCTTACACAGCCTTGCATGGCCAATCCCCTGTTTACATCACAGCTCTGCTGCAGCTTTATCACAGCAGCAGGGCTCCGAGACTTAGAACAAAAGGTGATTGTGTGTTTCAGGCTGCCGCTAAACTCTGAAACTCTTCCATTGAATTTAAGATCTTTCTGTTCTGTGGACATTTTTTTAAAAGCAGCTGAAAACCTTTTTAGTCTTTTTTTGATTTCTATTGCTCACATTGATCAAGTTGTTTTATTCGTTATACTTTTGCATTTTTATCATTGTGAAGCCCTTTGTAACATTCAAGCTTGAAGAGTGTTTAGAAAAAACCTTTAATGACTTATTATTTGAAAATCTGTCCAAAGCACCTGCAGACATTTAACTTGAACTCGTATGATCAGTTTGCAATATCAAAATGCTATTTGATTTATGTGGACTAGGGGTGGGCAGCTCTGGTCCTTGAGGGCTGCAGTCCTGCAAATGATAGGAGTTTCTCTGCTGCAACACGTCTGACACACATCAGACTTATGAGCAGACTGGTGCAGAGCTTGACATCAAGCTTTGCACCGATCGACCAATTACACATTGATTTGAGTCAGGTGTGTTGCAGCAGCTAAACTCCTAACATCTCCATCCTATGCATCCTGTGAGGACAAGAGTTGCCCAACCACCCTTGATGTAAACTCTAATTTTACATAGATCATAGTTTAAAGGATTTATTTGTGTTTCTGTAGAGTTTTTTTCTTTTTTTTAATGTAAAAGTCTGCAAAATGACAAAGCTCACCCTGAAGCGTGGTATTTGTACTAAACTACCTGAATTTCATTGTTGATAGCCAAACTCTTTCCTTTGTCACTTATCTGCGTCATTATGCAACTCACTTACATAATGTAGCATCTCTGGTTGGTGCACGCTCAGACAAAGCAAGCAAGAGCAGAAAATGCATTCAGTGCCAAATGGAGAGCTTAAACTGAGCTTTTTGAACTGTGGCAGAAGAGAAAATTAAACTTAAAGAATGTGGATTTATTCCAGTATATTATAAGAATAAGATGGTTGTCCCGTTTAAAGACCTGTTTAATATTGATGGTTCTTCAAGGCTTTTGTTTCAGTTCCATGTGCAGGACTGATGCATGGCAAAATTGCATTTAGATGTTATTATTGAATTAGTGTGAGTTCTCATCTTAACCAGGCATCCAACCCAGTATCACAAATGGGAAGCAGTTCAGAGTTTTGTTCTGCAGAACTTCTACATGTTAAATCCAACTAATGTCCCAGGTGTACACTGAGGGGCGTACACCTGAGAAAAAAGAAACACATTTCAAATTTGCTCTTTTATCTCTGCTGCTGATTGATCTGTTCCATAAAAGAAACGCTAACTCTGCCTAGGCAGCTAATTAAATTACAGCGAGGCAGCTAACTAACAATCCTCCCCACCAGACATGATTTCAGAGTTCCAGCTTAGTGTCTCGTGCTACAGGAAGCAAAGAGGCTTATTTTTATCTACATATTTGATTGTCTGCCAGTTGGGTTTGATTTATAGTAATTTCTGATCAGACTGAAGCAGATGACTTGACACTGAAGTGGAGATATTAAAATAATCCTTCCTCCACCCTGTACTCTAAGCTTTTTTCCTTGTGTGCCTAATTTTGTAAATGCTGAAGAGACATGAGATGAAAAGGAAAGTGAACATTTCCAATTGCTACACTAATTTCTCCGTGTCTGCCTGCCTCTCTGCAGAGAATGGTACCTGAATGGAAACTACCTGGTCATCATTGTTTCTGTGGCAGTAATCTTACCGCTGGCTCTTATGAAACAGCTCGGTGAGTGTGTATCATGGCTTTTTTACTGCAGGACATCCATTATCTGTAATCCTGTCACAGCAGTAACAGTTAGGGGATATTAGTTAACAGCAGCCACCATAAATGACAAATGATACAATCATACAGACAGGCAATTACGTCAAAACCTCAGCGCAGTGAGCCATGGTGCATTGCTAACTTTCCATCATTGTGTTTCACTGTCTTGCTTGAACATAAAAGTTATTCAGAATAA
Source organism: Telmatherina bonti (assembly GCF_933228915.1). Taxonomy (NCBI): domain Eukaryota; kingdom Metazoa; phylum Chordata; class Actinopteri; order Atheriniformes; family Telmatherinidae; genus Telmatherina; species Telmatherina bonti. The sequence continues at coordinate 31,885,575 of NC_136624.1, forward strand.
TCAAATACATTTCTATATTTTTTATTATCAAAATGCTCTATAACATCTGTGAGTTTGCTTATTTGTTTCAAATCAAGAAAAAATACAAAGATGCGTGTTAGTATATTAGCTATTTTAAATGAGAAATGTGGTCCACTTCCTCACAGCGGGTCTTGTTCCACTACATTTTTACAAAAGATCAGAAGGAACAAATGTCTGTTCATGTCCCCACCTTTTTATTTCTTTATTAGAATATCTTTGTTTTTGATAGGACATTATGGAATGAAAAGGGGGTCCATTTATGTGGCTACAATCTACAATTTAGCTGCTAGATGTCTTCAAATTCCACGGGTGTCTCCTTCAAATTTCATGAGGTGGAGTTTGGAGTGGAAAGGATTACCCTAAAAATCCAACTAGAACTCCAACAGGCAGCCAGACAATGTATACAACATTTTAACAATCTGACAAGAAGGAAACACTAAAAGGTTAGACACAGAAAATTAGGCAAAACAAACTGGGATGAATATCTAAACAAAATGAATCAAAATAAAGAGAATAAAAGAATTTAAACACAGTGAATTAATAGTCATTGTAATAACCAGTGACAGACACCAGGTGTAACTGAGAGGCAAAAATAACTACCATGAACAAAAAGCATGAAATTTAAAAAAAAAAAAGAAAAAGATGTAAACATAACCAGGACATAAATTAACCAAACACAGACATGTTTAAGAACAATGAAAATAATAGAACCAAACCCAATGTAACTAGAAAATGACATCAATTCAGAAACATGAAAGCCAAACAAAACAAAATCCAGGTTTTTATTAAAGCCCTCATGTTAAAAAAAAAAAATCCTGTTAAAATCACATATTTCCATAATGTGATTAATTTCAGAATACTGGGTTAAAATTCTTTATTTTCCTTGGTTTGTCAATGTGCTGTTTCCCATCATATAAGGACTACTATGAGGAAACTGGGTGTAGCTTATTTTCTCTGCCAAGGCACCAACTCTGGCCTTCTGCACGAGTAAGAAAGTCTACGTAACAGACATTCAGGCCTCATCGGTCTTCTTGTCATCCTCCAATTTTAAAATCCCTTATCCCTTATCCCTTATTGTCTTTGTACATTGTGTCATTTAGGTTTTGCCAAGATTTTTGATAAATCCATAGATGCTTCTTTCTTTTTTTTAAATTAATTTTATTCCTGGCAGAGTGACAATAGTCAGAGCCAAGTGGGAACTGTTTCTTTTTAAAAAAAAAAAAAAAAAAACTTGCCTTGCTTTGTTATTCCAAAGGACAGCATTTTCCCCCTGATTCCTTGGTTTCTTTTTCTGCTTCACCACAATTGATGAAAACATGTCAGAATTATCAACTCCATAAGATCGATGAGTTCACTAATCTGGATTTGTCTTCATTGCTCTTGTGACGCACATGATACGTATCTCAATGTGAGTTAGAGAAATCTTGGTAGGAAATGAGAAGAGGAGGCATGGCTGACCTTTAGTAAGAAGTCTGTCCCCTGCTGAGACACAAAGAGTGCCACAGTCTCGTAATGAACCTTTCTCATTAATTTTGTTTGCCAACCACACTGTGCAAGTTACACCTAAACAGTAAAATGCAGTGTTACCTCAGCATTAAAAAAAAAAAAAAAAAGTAAAGATAGCGGATATTACACTTAAAATCCACCATGTAATCCCTGATGCGAGAGGGTGTTAATGAAGTGTTTATATTTCAGGATACCTGGGATACACCAGTGGCTTCTCACTGAGCTGCATGGTTTTCTTCCTCATTTCTGTAAGTAATCTTCAGCATAAATGCAGTATGTGTAAACTAAACATTACATGTTGCTTCTTGTTTCTTGCCTGTTGGATGACAGCATACTCAGAAACACTGGGACCTTTTTAGTATTCCCCACTCTGTCTACTCATTGCCATGGACTAATGTCTGCATGCTGCAGTTCCAGGCTGTGCTGGTTCTCTGACCTAGTTTTGGCTACATGAGCCGTAATCCACTCATTCCTCTCCCTTGCTTTTTTTTTTTTTCTTCTTTTTTTTTTTTCTTTCCTTTTTTCTGCCTCTCTCTGTGACATATTTTCTGCCCGCCTGCATATTAACTATGTCCAACAGCCTTTGTCCCAGTTTAACGCCTCTTGTCTCTGCACAGGTCATCTACAAGAAGTTCAATGTCCCTTGCCCATTTGTGGACTTTGCATTTAACAGCACTGCCAACGAGATGAGTGTCAATGCCACAGATCCTGGTGGGGAGGTCGATCCCGCCTGTATTCCCAAACTAGCCAATCTCAACTCACAAGTAGGTTTACGCATGTCACCCACTCTAAAATTGCAAGTCCACCTGCACTGCTATGGCCACTGACAGCCTACCACTTATGTCATCAGCATGTTGCCAGAGCCTGTTCACAATCCAAGCATGGTAATCTTGGTTTGAAGCACTTTGGTACACCAAAGAACAGATGAGGATGTTTACTGAGCTGTAAATGGTGGACCATGTGATTAAAGCAAGGCTCAGGATGGACAGTAACCCTTGAGCTGTCTGGAGAATTTAAATTTGCACAGTGAGACTGGTAAATTTGGTCTCTGTGCACCCAAGAAAGAGGGCCATGAATTAAATGAGAAAATCTAAACTTTCTTTTAAAGCATCCTTCAGCATCCTTTCAAGATGTATTTTTCTTATTCAGGCTAGTAGGATCTGTCCCTACTGCTTAGCAGCATACAAGAAAGGCATTCTTAAATAGGCTAAAACTGGTTTTCTGCCAGGCCAAGTTAATCGCAGGAAAACAATTAGCTCTCTGTGATTTGTCCGAGGGAGTAATGGGCAGTAACGCTCGATGTTGGTGGTAAGACGTCTGGGATGGCGCTGCTTTATCTATGGTGACCTGTTGGGGTTCATTTTCAGACGGCCTACACCATCCCCATCCTGGCGTTCGCCTTTGTGTGCCACCCAGAGGTCCTCCCCATCTACACAGAGCTGCGCAAGTATGTTCCTATGATGAAAAACTCTTGCTGACTTTGTATTGGATAAAGAAAAAAAAACGAACAAAAAAATTGCTGCATAACAAAGAGGAAAGCTACTGTGTCTGCTTTATGCTTGGCTGATCATAACCTAGTCACATGCACTGCTTTCACTTTACGTTGAAATGTGTTGGCCCTGTTCACATTGAGTGGCATGTTTTAAGCCTAAATGTGTCATGCTGCTTTGAACCACTGTTGCTTGTTTTCACAGATTCATTTTGAATTTCTTATTAAAATATTTGCCTACATATTCTTTGAAGAACAATGGCCCTGCGGCTGAAGATGGCATTTACAGTAGCTAGGCTGCAGGCTTTTTATAGAGGCATCTTTTTATCGATAGATGTCTCAATGTGGTGTTTGTTTGTGTTTGTGGCATCACATAGCAATATTTTCTGATTTCAGTGCCACCAAGAAAAAGATGCAGCATGTGTCCAACATCTCCATTGCAGTTATGTACATCATGTACTTCCTGGCTGCTCTTTTTGGATACCTAACTTTTTATGGTGAGGCCTGGTCTTCCTCCCACTGCAGAATATTCTATCTATCTATCTATCTATCTATCTATCTATCTATCTATCTATCTATCTATCTATCTATCTATCTATCTATCTATCAATCAATCAAGCTAGCTACTTTGCTACCTAGCTACCTAGTTAGCTACCTAGCTAAACAAGCTGTATATTAGTTTTTCCTCAGCTGCTTTGGTACAGTTTTTGCTAAACAGGAAGTGTAGGTTTACTGTAAAATCCTGTAACTTTCTCCAAAATCCCTCATCTTTTAAATAAATATCATGTAAAACATCCAAAACCAAATGTGCGCAGAGAGTTTAAACATCATTCAAGTCAGAAAGTTTGCTAAATCTGTTCAAATAAATGTATGTACAGATTAAAGGTGCAACATGCAACAAAAACAAAGGTCATTGATAGAAAAATGGAATGTATCAGTAACAGCTTTGTTTCTGCTGGTATCTAATCACTTTACTGAAATAACTGACATATTTCCATACCATACATGTGGCTCCACATATATGGTAGCTGCCATATTTGTGTCACAATTTTTACTGTGGGGTCTCTGGACAACCAACCCTCTGAGCTTTAAAACTGCAGTACCGAATTTGTGCTAGAGCACTGTTTGGGATAAGTAACACCTTAAAAGGACTATAGATGATGACAGTTCACACATGCATATAATTTTGAAGTAGTTACCTGTAGTAAATCCACTTGCAGATGAAAACATGTTTATGATTGGAATACTTTTGGCCACTGGTTGCTCCCATCCATTCACATCTTTGCTTGGTATTTAAAGTAATTTAAATGCACAATGATGTCAGTTCTTCTTACACACTGAACCTTTAAACAGCATGTTTGAAATGAACACATTTTAGCCTTTAAATTAGTATGCAGTTTTACACCCACATGAAAAAAACACTTGAACAGATGAAGAAAACATTTCATATGAGAATATCTTAAAACAAAAAAACAGCAGTAAGTGTATAGTTCTGTTTATGATATATTCAGTTCAAAGAGATTGGGAATTACTCATTTTATCCATTTACTGTTTTTACAATGTAGTGTGCAGACAGAACATTGGTCTGGATTTTCTACCAACTTTGTGAGATTCTCCTTTGGAACAGACTCCTTGTCACATGAAACCACTGCTTGATGTCGGGAAAATAACCAACCTTCTTTTGTTTTGCCTTTACCATCTCTTTACTCTTATTTTTTTCAAATTCTTGCCCTTGTTCATTTCTTAATTTTTCCTTTGTTGTATCTGCATTTTTTTTTTGGGCATATGATGCTTTGAAAATTAAGATTTTTGTTTTCTTATTATTTCCTTCATTAACATCAGAATATGCGACACTCACCACTTGTTACCCATGGCAACATGTGTTGCTAGTAGGGTAGTAGAAAGAAGTGCTCTTTTATTCTCCGTCTACACTGGTGAGCAGAGGTGTGCATGGCAGAATCAGCCCTTGCTGACAATGGTTTTAGATGAGACATAATGAGAAATGGAGCCATTGTTAGATTATACCAACAAGAGAATTTTTCTCTGTTGTTTTGGAGTGACTTGTGTCACCCACACATTGGCACAGCTGTAATTAGATGACCTGTTGGTTATCTGAAGTTGTTTGCACACTGAAATATTTAGTAGGGAGAGAATCACACATGGCATGCCAAGCAGCTAGCACCATAATGTTCCCAGAACATTATAGAGCACATTTGTAAAAACTTGCACCTGTTGTACAGGTTGTGTTTTGTGATGAAAATGTTCTCATAAAAGGTATCATGTTAAGGAGAGCAAAATTCTGCCAGTAAAACCTGGAATCGATTGGACAAGACCTTGAGAAGTACCTCTGAGCTGATATAAAGGAATGGTTTGTTTAGCAAAAACATAATGATGTAGAAAAACCATGCTTCATTCAACAATCTAATTCTGATGATTTGAAAGGTAAATCGACTAATAAACATTTGTTAACATGGCAAAAGCAACATGTGACATAGAACAAAGCATGTAATTGCTGCCATTTTTATGAATGTGCCAAAATCAAACAAAACAAATCCAATAAGGAATAAGAATGTACTTTTTCTATGTGACAAGGTGACATTTAGGTGGAACAGTGTGAGAACTTTAGTTCTTCATTGACAAATGTACCAAAGTGGCTGAGAAATTATGTATTTAAACCATAGAAAACCTAACAAGTGACTGAACCTGTAGGATGACAAATGTCATGGTGTGTCAGCGCCCTCTAGTGACTGTTTTGTAAATCCAAATAAGCATGAATCAAAGGGATGTAATTGTGCATCATAAATAATTAATGCAAAGTATTGGAACACCTCTTCTTGAACACGCATCTCCATCTACCTGCTCCACTTTGTGTATTCCTGTTTTAATCTCTTCCAGGTGAAGTGGAAGCAGAGCTGCTGCACACCTACAGTCGTATTGACCCATATGACACTTTAATTTTGTGTGTGCGTGTTGCTGTGCTCACTGCTGTCACACTTACAGTACCGATCGTTCTCTTTCCTGTAAGTACAATCAGCCCTACAGACAGTTTTATTCTTTGGCTAACTTATATTTTCCCCATGTTGTTTTAAAATTTAGCATACTGTTTTTTGCCATTCAACGTAGGTACGGAGAGCAATCCAGCAGATGATGTTCCCCAACAAAACCTTCAACTGGCTTCGTCACATTGCCATTGCCATAAGTTTGCTCACTTTCATCAACCTCCTGGTTATCTTTGCCCCCAATATCCTTGGCATCTTTGGGGTCATAGGTAGGTAAAAGCAACCTTGTGACAAACAAGAAAATACCTGTATTTACAAGCTCAGGTACTTGTAGAAACACACTGACAAAGTCTGAGTAGCACTAACTAATCTCTTTAGGTCCTGTAATATTTAAAATTGTAGATGCAGGTGTGGTAATGATAAACACGAGCAGGTTTAAGTAGAAGCTGATGACAGAAGAACAGAGACAGAGAACCAGTGGAGAAGAAAAGCTCAGTTAAAGGGTCCAAGCTGAAATCATGAAAGGTATAACTAAACATTACAGTTCCTGGTAGCACACATCTTGTATATTTCTGTATCTATGATACAACATTTTCTTCTCTTTTGCATTTTATGCATTAAATTTACACTTTTTATCCAGTGTAATGAGACTTATGGAAAAGAACTAAACACCTGCTGATACAAAGATTCAGCCAACATATGAACAAATGATCAGTGTTTTGTGTCGTGGCACAATCATGTATGCATATTTAACCTGATTAGAAAGACAGAGAAAAGAGATGGATGTTAATGTCAAGCCAGTTTCAAGAAGAAATTCATGGCTGAGATACCTGCTGCTGATAAGTTGAATGTATCGGTATGAAAACAGTGTTGCTAACATTTTGTTTAATGAACCTGCAAAAGATCATCATTTAGATTTGGACTCTGATCTCAAAATGTTACTTTTGAACTCAGCTGGTTATTTACAGAAAATATTCATATTGATTTTAGGTTCCCTTCTCTGCATCAGACAGCAGATTGATGCAGGTTGTCCTTTCCACTGTTGCTCCGTGCAGGCTCATGTTAGGGAAATGAAAGTGAAGATTCAATCCACTGGTTTTCCTTAGCCAGGCAACCATTTTTATGAATACATTATAAAAATGTTATAAGCTGGCTTATTGTGAATTTGTTTTAACTGTCAGACTGTCAGATATCCTTTTCACCCACTAGGTGGCTTTATCATACAGGAATTGCATATTTAGAAATATTTTTTACTGTGTCTGTGTACTGAAACTTTACATTCAGAAGCTTCATATCATCAGTTATGTTTTTTCCTCACCACAGTGATGTCACACTCTCTGCAGGACTCAGTGAGAAGTGCAGCAAGCGAGCATTAATTAATTGTTTCATGCATAATTTGATGTTTTTATGTACTTTTTAGGTGCCACATCTGCTCCCTGTCTCATCTTCATCTTCCCTGCTGTCTTCTACATCCGTATTGTACCCAAAGAAGAGGAGCCAATGCGCTCGGCTCCCAAAATCCTGGTAAGCGTCACTTAAATCAGTGTTTTTCAATTTTTTTTGAGCCGAGACACACTTTTTTTCATTAAAAAAATCACAAGGCACACCACAAACCAAAATGTTTTGTTTTGTTTTTTAAAAAAATACATATTATTGATATAAAGTCCATCTCGTCAAAGCCTTTTGAATAGAAATCAGATAAACACAAGAAGAAGGAATTTTATTATCTTTCACTGGGGCCTGTTTGGATGAACACAGAGCTGCTTTTTAAAGCAATTAGGTGAAATTGGGTAATTTCACAGGGCAGACCTGATAATCTCTGACGCGACACTAGTGTGCCACGGCACAGTGGTTGAAAAACACTGACTTATATAACAAACAAATGTAGCTACACATAGCCACTTAGAATATCTCTATAAAATGTCGCTTAACTTGACTAAACATCATTTGTCCTCTTCATAACAGTAAATATTTGTATCAAAACACAGCTTATAAGCATATAAATGTTTTTCTCTTTATCCAAATAATAACATAGCCATCTGTTTTCATTTGCAATGAAAAGGTCAGGATCTTGCATGTGTCTAATTTTGCAAACCCTTCATCCGCTTCCAGCCAGTTTCACCCAGAACTGAAACTGACCAGTTTCCTGTAGTTCCATTGTGTGATGGCCCAACGTCCTCACGCCCACCGATGATTTAACTCCCAGGCTAAAGACTCTTCTTTTTAAAATGCTTCATTTTAAACGTGGAGTCAAGAGCTTTGTACAAAACAAAGACCTACAATAAACAGTGGCCTAAAATTACAGACACAAATCCCAGCATTGCCATTTATTCTCTCCAGTAATGGTTAATTGTAAGTCAGCTAAACCAACTTAAAGACTATTTTTAAATAAAAGCCTGCAAATGGCTTGTTTATTTTATTTTCATATTTACATTACATATTTTGGAGTTTGCATGTGTTCTCCCCGTTTATGTGTGGGTTCTCTCTGGCTACTCTGGCTTCCTCACGCTGTCTAAAGACACGCATGTAAGGCTAACTGACCCGGGGCGTACCCTGCCTCTCGCCCAATGATTGCTGGGATAGGATCAAGCTTCCATGCGACGATAAATTGGAACAAATGATCAAGAAAATTGGATGGTTTCTTATTAAGGTTGCGTAAACGCTTTAGAATATGACAAGAATCTGATCAGCATCGTCCTGTTTTGTGCAAAATGTAATTTAGTCCGTTATAGAGCAAGTGACTATTTTTTTAGTCACTTCCACAGTCCTCCTACCGTACGTCCTTTTCATGCATTTGTATTTATTTTTTATTTTTATTTCATTTGATAGAGACAAGTATGCTCCATGAATGATGGCACATACTGCAGCATTTTAGCCAAGGCTAATTTTCAATGCCTGTCCCTATTGGGCTTTTACACAATAAGAAAGTTTACACAGTTAAAGAAAAAAAATCTGGCACATGACACCACATCCAGTTTAATTTAGTTCTCACGTGTTAGTTCATGTTGAAACATGTTCTTACCTGCTGCTTCGTATTATAACTGTAAAATAATAACAAAGCAAAAGTAACAGTATTCAAAGGCAAAATTAAAGCGACTACTTATGGTTAAGAAGCAACATAAACAACATTTTGACAGCTATTAAGCTCATTTTTATGGAAACCTCATCAAATACATTTAGTGTTCATCTTATTAAAAATCTTGGATACTGATGATATTGATAGCAATAACACTAAAATCCTGCACTGACCAGATTTTGAATAGCTCAGAAACTAAATGTCATGACAATTTCACATTAAGCAAACATACACTGTTCCTCCACTCATGTCTGATCCTCACTTTGACTCGCTCTGTGCTTCTCTTCCAGGCTGCCTGCTTCGCAGGGATTGGCTTCCTGTTTATGACAATGAGTCTCAGCTTTATCATCATTGATTGGACATCAGGCACCAGTAAAGCCAGCAGTGGTCATTAAACATGTTCCCTTTTTTTCCCCCTCTTTTTTTTTTTATTTTTATGTTTGTTTGGATGTTGTAATGTTTTTACTCTAAACCGTTGATGTCGAAGATGCCCTGTCCTTTCCATTCGAGAGTATCGGCCACACGATGGTGGCTTTCTGTTCCTCTGCAGCTGCTCTCACTGTTGAGGTTATTATACAGGTTATTGTGGATCCTGCCAAACAATGGCTGCCATTCAGGCCAGTAAACTTTCTCTTAGAGCAAATAGTGAATTTATTTGGCGGCCAGGTGTATTAAGATTGATGGTGACACTTGGAGGCTGTGCCTTGTGAGAAAATAGACTGAAAAACAACAATGTAGAAAGCTGCTTTCTTGATATTTACCTGTGTGGAGCATCTGGCTGCTCTCACTGTAGAGGTAATCTATGACCTACAAACTAGATTGTAGCACAGTATGAAGCACCTCCCTCTTAAACTCTGAATAAAATATTAAGGTTAATGCTTATTATTACTATAATTTTTCAAAGTTATTTGAATAAATACATCCTTTTGATAATGTGGAGCCGAAGAGGAAAGTGATCATAAAAGCTGCTGCAACAGCACACTTACTTGCATCCTCACTGAGACTTAGAGAAGGTCGCTAGTATGTTATTAAACATGTGAGCAACTTAAGGAGGCTCAAAAAATCAAGCTATTCCATTAAAGAGTGCTACCGTTAGGTCTCATTTCACTCACTTCTGCTGCTGATGTGCTTTTTATGTCTCGGGAGCGCCGACATCACTCAGCAGGGTGTAAGTTTGTAGCCCAGATACTACATTTATCATAACATTCCTACAAGATTAAAAGTAGATTTTATGGGTTTTTTTCATCTCTACTTGATGAAAACGTCAGATGATGCAGTATAGAGTAATGAGCTGATCTTCTGCTCACTCTGTCCAGAGGACAAGCGGTGCAGAAGAATGCCTGAACTGTGTGAGGAGTTTTTTCCTTTTTTTTCCAGTATTACCACGTATATGTCAGACAAAATGAGGCACTGAGGACCTCAGCTATGGGATCGCATGGCTCAAAGAGTTAATTGCAGCTGAGGTCCAGTGTTTCTGGTTGCTGAGGCTTGAGGAGTTCTACCTTGAATATTCGATGTGTTGTTTCTGCACATTTACTGGTAGTAATCATAGATAACCAAAACATACATGAAACAACAACAGGGTTATTATCTGAGGTGGGTCTCGGTCTGGTGACTGTAAATATATCTGAGTCCAACACAAGCTTAAGTCCTAATAGTAATAACAGACATTGGATGTATGTCTCTTTAAAAATCTTTAAAAGCTGGCGGTTAGCAATAGCACTTTCCTTTGATGAGCACAACAATATATATCCATAAATGGGGTGAAATGCAACAAATATATATGGTAGATGTAATTTTAGGGCATGCCCTCCTTTGTATGACTAAATCTTTGATTAATTACTCAACCCAATGTAGTGAATAAGTAACGTATCAATGGTTTTCAGACATTACTTGAATTAATTCCATTAAAGTTCGCTTTCCCGGGAACCTCAGCAAACGCTTCTGGACTGCGACTTAAACATGATGACTAATTTATTGGATGTAATGTGGGAGGTTTTTAAGTGTCTGTGTTGTTTTGAGAAAATGAAACCGTGACTCCACTGTATTTGAACAATAGTACCTTTATGCGTTTGTGTTGTTCAACCCGCATCTCTGCTTACTTATTCTATCAGAATAGAATCAGAAGAATTATTCTAGTGTTTGTCTCCCACCGTTGATAGATTACCTGTTGTTTTTAAATTTCATGTTTAATTGTTATTCGGGTGTATCAGGTAAATCTGATCCAGTGATGAAATGCAAGATGATTGTTTTTTTTGTTTTGTTTTTTTTTCTACAATTGTCTTTTATAATTGGTGATTTATCATTTGGTGGTATGGTTTGGTCATGTCTGTCTTCCTAGCTGCTTCAGCAGACAGTAACCTACTAACTCAGATTTGTTAGTGAGCTGGTGTATTTGCCTACGTTTTCATTATTTTTTAATGATAAAATCTCTCATGCCAGACTACAATAAGTGCTGAATGGGTAACTGAATATTGTCCTGACTGTTTGTTACACAACCTCTTTTTATCCATGTTTCATTTTCTTAAATATATTTGTTTGTCTTTATGCATCCATGTGCAGAGAAATCATCTGAATCAGCCACTGAAGCGTAACTCCATGCTTAGTGACGTTTTAACAAAAAGGAGTGTTGCATTTGTTTCCAACTTTCTGTTTCCTGGTTGCCTGGTAACCTGGTGAGTTCCCTGGTTCCCCTTCAGTTTTAACAGTATGCATTATCAAGCCGTCGGGTCAATAAAATACCTAATGGTGCACATGTGCAAAAATTCCACATGCAAAAAACAATGAGAAGACAAACCAGGTAACAACATACAGGGACAAGCACACTGTGTTAGTGGCTGATACAAAATGATCTCTTAGGACCGTGATTTAGACTTTTTGTGTAATTAGCCTTCCTGTTTATGTGATTTCTGAAATGCATAAAATTGAATGATAATATATTAAATATAGACATCGGCCAGCATTTATAAATAATGTATATATTATAAATGTATACCCTTTATATTCTATATTCATATCTAGTTTGTATGATGTAAATAGCAATTTAAGATTTAGTCCATTTAAGAATATAAATGTAATCATTTTCAAAGTGCTTTTAAACCTGGTTGTCCTTCAATTTATGTCTATTTTCTTGGATCTCTATATATTTTAATATGTCGCTGGCAGTTATTGTACTGTAAATGATGTTGCAATAAAGATAAAGGGGTAACAAAATTTTGACCTTATATCTGTTTGATGTGACTATCATATTTTACAGCAAATGACTTTCTTAACTCTCTGACTGAAGGTAAAGTACTATAATTAACAAACCAGTCTGTTTCATTCTTTTGCATAGATTATGAAAGTACAATGTATAGTCCACAAGGTGACACTGTAGAGTTGCGCTGAAAAGGACTCAAGGCTGTAGCTTATCAAGTACGGTAAAAATGACAGACCGGCTGGGTTTCACTGACAGTTTCCATCAAGGATTGATGGTGTCATTTGTGGCAGATACATACTGAGTCCCAGTTTTTGGCTCAGTTCTGTCCATATTTTCTTTATGCCCCAAATCTGCTGCTATTTTACATTTAAACTAAGAAGCCTGACCTTTTGGTATTTGCATAGGCCAATATGCAGGGAGGTTTTGAACTATGACCAGACTACTTATGCCATCATTTTCTAACCAACCCTCTTTTTTTAAGGACAGAAATTATTACCATCCAACATAATGCTTATTTAATCCTACAGAAGTTACAGCTACTGTCGGTTACCTGTGACTTCAATCTGGGCTGTTAAAATGGTTTACTTCACCATAATTTCATAAACTTTCATTTACTCTTATTGCTCTTACTTTGATTCCATTGGTCTATGTATTGGAGTTAAAATATTGTGATCTATCTATCTATCTATCTATCTATCTATCTATCTATCTATCTATCTATCTATCTATCTATCTATCTATCTATCTATCTATCTATCTATCTATCTGTCTGTCTGATTTAAGGTATTTATCTAAAAAATAGATACATTTTCAAACTTGATGGATTTGTCATCAATTAAAATCATCTGCAACTTGGCATGACTACGGGATTTGGTAACTAAGCGCGAACATGTAGAAACCCCTGTCCACCAATTTGACTTCATTTCCCATGATGCACCGGGGGTAGGCGTCATTAGCTGGCGGAGGCTGGGCCTGCAGCTGCTGGGTTGGGAGGTGTCAGCGCTGTCTCACTGTTTTGTCGGGTGGAGGGGAACTTCACGGCGGCTACGGGTGTGGCTTCAAACGTGATAAATCTCTACGTGGAGAAAGAATACGCAATGACAGTACGGATTAAGGCAGAACATATCTAAGATAGAGGTCAACGATAAAAAAAAAAAAAAAAAAAATCCTGTGAAAAGTGGAGAGTTTTGCGTCCCGGATCGTAAACCAGCCGGGATTTGTGTGCTCGTGTTTTTTTTCCCCCAACAGCTGGAATACTTTTTAATGCTGAACTTCGTGGCCCGTTTTCGTTTAACCTGCTCTGATGATTCGTTGCGAAGACTAGCTTAAAGTCAGTCCATAAAAGTTTCTCCAGTTTTCTTTCGGACTACTTTGTGCTTGCAGAAAGCACAAATGTTGACCAGTTTTCTGAGCAATTAACGAGTTTTGGGGGAAATTTTCCGAACGGTTGCTTGTTTTTTTTTTTTTTTTTTTCTTTTTCTTCTTCTTTCATTTCCTTCCCTCTCGTGGATGAACGGACTCCGTCACGTTTGTCGCAACTCGCCAAAAAGGGAAGTCGTTTTATACAAGTTGAGCCCTTGTTTTAAAATAAGGGTGTTTCGTCGTTAAATACTTTTTTCCCAGGTAATATTTTCCCACTAAACAGCAGACCTGAAGCGTGCACTGGGAACCATGGGTTGTACAGTTAGTCAGGAAGATAAAGCCGCGGCCGAGAGGTCTAAAATGATTGACAAAAACTTGAGAGAAGATGGAGAAAAGGCGGCGAGAGAAGTGAAATTGCTGCTACTGGGTGAGTACCATTCTGTCACAACACTGACACTGGGTTGCAAAAGTGCAACAAATTATGCAACTGCGTGAAAGAGTTTATTTTAACCGAGTAACACAACAAAGAAATGAGCTTTTAAGCACTCCTAGTTATAATAAGCTTTCTGTATATGTTGAATGTGGGTTTCAGTTTCACCAAACGCTTATTTTTAATTTTAAACGTTTTGTTTTCTTTTTGCATGTTGTTTTTTTTCCGAAGTGGCAAAACAGAAAAGATTTCTACGAGCTGCATCTGCCGCTGCTGTAGTTCACACGTTGGCGTGTCCTTGTGTGCTTTGCCCTCAGTTTCTGAAATGCTTTGACATAAACATTGTCTTTGGGAGTGTGTGTGTGTGTGTGTGTGTGTGTGTGTGTGTGTGTGTGTGTGTGTGTGTGTGTGTGTGAAGTGCTTTTCTCGCAGCAGGACTGGACTGAGAGGTCAGACTTGGCAGGATCTGCTTGATAATGAGTGGGCTGGCGTTTGGATTGAGGGTGAACGGCCCTGACTGTTCCCAGCACTGACTGGAGCACACACACACACACAACACAAGGGATTGAAATAATTATCTATCTATCTATCTATCATATTTCCTTTTAGTGCAGTGTTCGAAAATGATCCTCTTCATGTTGTTTTCAGAGTTTTTAAGGCTAAGTCTTACTGTTTTGTGTATTTCAGAGATACAGAAAGAAGGATTAGAGCAGCTCTAAAGGGCTCAGTCATCATGAGCTTGTATGAATTAAAAGTATGCAACGATGATACTTATTTTCTAAACAAACCAGACATCGCCTCAAGACACTTGACTACAAGTTAATAAAAAGTGAGTTTAAGTGAGATGCTGTCAGAAAAAGGCTGTGATTTATATGGAAATATTTCAGCTCAGGGAAAAAAAAAGGGGGGACATGAATCACGTAAACAGGAAAACATAAACAACTTGAAAGACCTCCAGATGGTTGAGCTTGACTTGTTGTGACAAAACATAACAGTATATTTCCAGGAAACTGACCCCCTTTATGTATGCATGAATTATCTAAACCAACGTGACTCAGCCTTAAAAACAAGAAAACAAACAAACAAAAAAAACATTTAAAATTTATTTAGATATTTGAAGCTTTCTAAAAGACTAATCCCTTTGTTTATTTGTGTCGGAAATAACGTGGCCTATTCAGTGTGTATATATAGTACAGTGTTTTGTATTGATTAGACAGCCAGCCGGGCCAGAGATATTTTTCTTTAAACGCCAAAAATAGTCACAAATAACCAACTCAGTCCAAAATCAATAGCTTAGTCATTGTGTTTCAAAACCCATGTGTAGCTCTAATGTGTAACCAAAGAGCAATAAAGTGGTATTATTTACCAGCTTTGAGGTGACGACGCTGCAGTTGGTGTTTTGAGGCAATGTTGCTGTAAAGGAAATGGACAGAGTCATCCTCCCTCATATTTCCAGCAGAGTGAGTGTATATCCAGCACAGAACCTTCCATATTGGAGTGTATGTGTGAACAGCAGCTGCAGAAATAGTTCGTCTACTACACATAAAAAAAAAAACTGTATGTGTTAACATGTGAAAACAGCTGTAGACTGTATATAAAAGTTGAACAAAGCCACTCTCTCAAAGGTGAAGCCAGTTTCTGGCAGCATAACCAAACATATGGCTGCGAAGTGCTGGCTCTATATTGTTGGCTTATTTAAATTTAGGTTTATAAAATATAATCCTTAAACACTTCATCTGTACATAATATTTCCACACCAATCAGTAGAGATTTGCTAACTAGATTTACTCACTATCAGTGTTCAGGAGGGGTATTTTGGAAAAAAAAAAAAAAGAAAAAAATATAATAAATAGATACTTAAAAATATGCATTTATGTCCATCAAGTTTCAAAAGTCAGACAATTTGTTCAAATAATGCCTCTTCTAGCAAAACAATGGTTCCCACATCTCTGGGTAGTGTTGGCGTTGCTATGTTCATTTCTTACATACAGTTTGAATGGGATTAAGTTTATTTCTGGGCCAGCCTGTATTCATAATTCAAGGAACTGTGGATTTTTACATTTGAATACCAGCTTGGTTTTTCCAGCCAGATGAAAGCAGCTTGTGTATTTTGGAAACAGTGTCTTGGTCACTGAATTACAAATGAATTTGTCATCTTTCCTGACAGAAAACAAAAATTAATCTTCAGTTGATGGAAAACTTGTACTCATTTTTTTTCTGTCCTGGCTCTTTTGAAGAGATCCTTGGTTAAGTTTCTGCCCCTGGTTAGAAAGCTAATTACACACTCTGCTCTGTGGAGCAGGTTTCATATCAGTAATTACCATCCGGCGCAGCGAGTGAGGGTTGACAGAATTACAGGAGAGGTCTGAATTTGAACTGAAGGTCTGCAAATTTGCATTTTGTAAGACGATGTCACACAGATTAAAGTTGTCCCCTTCACATGTGTAGTCTAAAGAACAAATCACAGCATGCGAAGCTCGCACATGCATATAAACCTGGAATGTCTGTTGTTGCTGATGAAAACTCATTTTGCAAAAGCATTTTTCAGCCTCTTTCTTAGTTAATCTACATACGATTGTTTTAGGTTAACAAAAAGTGTTTGTGTCATCAGCACATTCCTTATAGACACACGTGATTCATTGATGAAGCGATGCATTTTTGCAGCTCACAGTTGCAACTGAACAACCGATCTACCGAGAGGAAGGATGTGTGGTCGAGGTTTGACTTCCTTCCAGAAGCGCCACATTACACCTCCATGTAGGGCTTTTTTCTTTTCATCTGTATAATCTGCTACGGTTGTTTCTGCGGGAATATCAGTGTCACTCCTTATCTCGTAGTGCTAAGGTAATTTGTCAGTAATCTATTGTACAAAACAGAAGCAGGGTTAACACGTGGGAGTTCAAAAGTAAGTAATTTCAAATGATAAGCAGGTGCAAATGACGAATTTCTCTTTGAGTAAAGTGACCGCTGTTGTTCTGCTAGTTAAAGTCTTACCACAAAAGGTCTTTTAAACGTTCCCCTTTCTAATTGTTAAAATGCAGTAAATAACTGAATGTAATTAGACATTTCCACGCTAACTGCTTGGGCTAATTGTGCCTCACAAAAAAAAAAAAAAGAAGAGAGAGGCCATATGAGATTGTTTTGTCTTGTTAGTAGTCCCCAGAGAAAGCAATTAGTTAATGTAGCAGCAAGGGATTCCTGCCGTTGAGGCCTGAGCCCTCATTAACAGGAAGGAAACACTTGCTTACAGCCTTCCCTGGTAATTTTGGTCTTGATTGACGCTTAATATCCACCCTGTCTTTAAAAGAACACTTGAGTTAATTTCTCTGTTCTATACTGTATTAACCTTCTCTCTTCTTCTTTTTTCTCTTTGAAATGCTCAGTAAAAAAAATGTATAATTGACAGCGTTATAACTGAAAACATCAGTTTAAAAGGTCATATCTCGGTATGCTTCACTGGATGCTCTGCACAGACACAGCACACTCAGTGCTTCAGTCCTAATAGTCTGGATTATACGCAGACATATTTTCTGTGAGATGGATGGAAAGAGCTGCTTTAGAAGATATTTTGCATCCTGAATGGATGGATGCATGCTAACTGTGGGAAGCGTTGAGAGCCATACTTCACATCAGCCTTTTTGATTCGAATCCGAGTCTGTTTGCTCGGAAAGTCCGCTTCATTTGGGGAAATGTGAATGCGCTGGAGGAATTCTGATTCAGACCAAAGAAGTGGACTTGGTCCGCCTACAAACGCAGGTCTTGGCACGTTTCAAGCAGACCAAATACAGGAAGCAGACATAAAAAATTAGTCACTTCCTGCATTTGACATAGCATTGCATTGTGGGTAAATGGATAACAATCACATTCAGAGTCCTCTGCCTCGTCTGTTGTTCATACTGTGGTCAGTGTTGCAGTGTATTTCTGCAGTCTACTTGAATGAGACAAAATAAAAAACTCAAAACAGCGTTAGTTCTGTCTCCATGTTTAACTCGCAACAGAGTTTTCTTCGTCACGCGGTTCTTGTCGTCTATTTTGATAAATACTAGTACAGCACCATCTTTAGTGGGAATGGGGATATAGTATTGTAAAGGTTTTGCATGTTTGACCAAAGTGCAGCATGAATGCAATCTCTGTCTGAATGGATACACCCCCCTACAACTGAGTCAAGTCCCAGTTCGGACTGAGTCTAGCGAAGATGTTTTCCTGTTGGCCTAGAGGTGAGAAATAAAGGCAAATGCTGGTCGTGATTTCTATAAGAAGAGTTTCTGATCATGCCGCACTGCTTTCATTCAAGTCATTTTTTATGGCATGATATCCAAGGCATGCACTGCGCTGCCTAGTGTAGACTCAGTTTATGACTTGGTCGTTTCTGGATTCCACAACACACTCCTCGTTTTTACTACACTGCAGTTACCAGTCATGTATGAATGAGGGAAATGGGGCCCTCATGAGAATGGAAATTTTTAAGGTGATTATTAATCATAAAATATAATTGGAATTAAAAGTTTGTTCACATTCATGCTGTTATGATACTATAAGCCTGTTAATAGTTACCATTTTCTGCAAGTGTCATCAGGTACAATAATATTGTTTTTGAAATAACTACTAGTTTTCCTGGCTATTCTTTTTATTTTTGATTATTATGTTTATTTATTTCTTTGTTTTCTTTTCTCTTCCCTCCTTGTTAATGTCTGCATATTTGTATACCTACCTCTTGTTTCTTTTTCACATTTCTGTCCTATTGTTTGTTTGTGTAGTTTCTGACACTATCTTTTAGTACTTAAAAAAAGAAAAATTAAAAGCGAAACAAGGTCATTTAATTCCAGCAGTTCCTCAGCTTTAATGAATGTTGGAAAACAATGCGGGAATATAACATAATTGTCAGTTTCATCCAGCCATCTTCAGGTTAAAATGATTACACAGCCATGATCATTGTCATCCTAAATGATTTTATTTGATTATTAATCCACTAACTGACAAACCTAATGGGAAACCAAACATTAAGTCAGCAGCCACATTATGTCGGTCTTGCTGCAAGGTGGAAAATGCTTTGTTCTTGAGGTATATGGTATATTAGTTTATGTGAAGTCAGGTGTATTTATAAGCATATATAAAACAACCAACCTAAGTGCTATAAAATTTAAAAACTACAAGAGAACAACACAACATATGGACAAATACTAGAATAAAAAAAACACGAAGACCTAAGTGTCAAAATCTCATAAGCCAAGTAATAAAAATAAGTTTTTAAACTAGTCTTAAAAATGTCCACTGTTGGTAGGGTCCTGGTGTGCAGGGGGACACCGTTCCACGGTTTGGGGTCAGCAACAGAAGAGGCTCTGTCACCCCTGTGTTTTAACCTGGACCTTGACCTTGACTTGATTTGTTTGTCAAAAGGTGATTTAAGGTTGAACCAAGTTTAACTTTAACTTTGATGCTGACAAAAGTTAAAGATTTGCAAAACAAGCCCAAAAAAAGCCCTCAAACAAATCTTAAATAGTTTCACTTTTTATTATGTGATTGCAATTGAAGAGTCCACTTCCAGCAATACAGCCTTGTCTTCAGTACAGTCATCTATTTACTGATGATAATCATGTTTGATGACTGCACAAGGTGACATGTTCTGTTGCTGGTTAGCCCATGTGGTCAGCGCTCTGCAGACACTGAGCACCTCCCTCTTATTAAAGTCAGTGGCAGAGCCTTAGTGGGTGTCAGGTGTAATTACAGTTGTCTCATTAAAGAAGCGTGGGTTTCTATGGAGAAAACTAGTCACTTCTGCTTGATGGCCAAAAAAAAAACCAAAACAAAAAAAAACAAAGACACAAACAAATGCCCTGTGTTCTTGATAGGTCTTCAACAGAAGACATTTTTGCGATTGTCCATAATAAAGCTCCTCTGAGCACTGACATGGATGCTTCCCTTCAAAGATTTATTGTAAATATGCCCTAGTAAAATGAAATTTCTCACTTTTTTTGGGTGGTTTGACCTTGTTTACTTAACAGTCTTTACACCACAGTGCTGCCCAATTAGCTGTGTGACGCACTGGATGGCGGTTCTGTGAATGTGTCTGTGAAGAGGCTGAATATCCTTCAATTACAGGGAGATAAGACCTCCTACTGCAGACTGCGCGTCTCAGTGCAGGTCCACTGAGACGAAGCTACACTATCCTCTCTGCTCTGGAAATAGCGATAGCTTAGAAAATCTTCCACCACTGCATCAATCCCCCACGTCTGTCTAAGGCTCATATCTGCCTTCTTACATATTTCCTGCCTAGAGGGTAGTGTGTGTATGTATGTATGGATGTATGGATGTATGGATGTATGGATGTATGTATGTATGGATGTATGGATGGATGGATGGATGGATGGATGGATGGATGGATGGATGCATACATACATACATACATACATACATACAATATTCACAAAAAGTTGGGTGAAATTTCACAACAAGCCTAAAATGCATTCAAACCTGTACAGGTGAACTTAATGTGATCTTCTCTAAGCTTTTAAATGCACATGTCCAACTGTTAAATGTTTCAATAAATTTTGCACAAGTTGCTGTTCTCTAACAAGGAGCTTAACGGCAAAAATCACGGCAGGTGTGTGATCCTTGAATTGACCAATAAATGTCCTGGTTCAATTAGAGCTGGTGTTTAAACAGTTGTCCTCATCATGCTGTTCACATTTTGACATCATGAGACCAAGACGACACCTAACAATGGAACAACAGTCCCTTGCCATTGCGATGCTTCAAACAGGACGTTCTCAGACAGAAGTGGCCACTGAGCTTGGAGTGTCACAGAGTGTCATCAGCAGGTTGCAACAGAGATATGGAGAGACTGGAAGAGTCACAGAAAGGCCTAGAAGTGGACGTCCTTTGGCCACATCCCGTGCTGATGACCGCTACATTGTGAACACTGCCCTGAGAAACCTGATGATGAATGCCACTCAACTCCAGGCACGTTTAAGAGAGGTGAGAGGCACCCAAGTGTCACGTCAGACCATTCGAAACCGTTTCCATCAGCGTGGTCTGCGTGCTAGACGACCTGCACGGGTACCTGACCACACCACCAGGCACAGGCATCATCGTCTTTCATGGGCCAGGGAGCATTTACGCTGGACGAGGAACCAGTGGGCCTCAGTGCTGTTCTCTGATGAAAGTCGATTCACACTGAGCAGAAATGATGGCCGGCAACGATGTTGGAGACGTCAGGGAGAGCGCTATGCATCAGCCACTGTTGTCACCAGGCCAGCTTTTGGTGGTGGCGGTGTTACAGTGTGGGCAGGGGTGTCCACTTGGTACAGAACTGCCCTACACCTTGTGAATGGTACATAGACAAGCCCATACTACCTGAATAACATCATTAATCCAGTGATTGTGCCCCTACATGAACAGCACAGGCCTAATTTCATCTTCATGGACGACAATGCTCCTGCTCATCGAGGCCGCATCATCAGGGAACGGCTGTTGGAGACTGGTGTACCTCAAATGGAATGGCCTGCACTCTCTCCAGACCTGAATCCCATTGAAAACCTGTGGGATCAGCTGAGCCGTCGTGTAGAGGCTCGAGACCCTGCACCCCAGAACCTCAATGACCTGAGGGCTGCCCTTCAAGAAGAGTGGGATGCCATGCCTCAGCAGGCAATAAGTTGCCTTGTGAACAGCATGAGACGTCGTTGTCAAGCTGTAATTGATGCTCAAGGGCACATGATGAGATATTGAGACGTTCAAATTTTTTGTTGTGGTGTAACTACCATTGTTGTTACCTTTTGTGTTGAATGAATTTATTGAGATGAGGAAATCAGTAGTGCATCCTTCTACTTAAATATCTTACTTTTATGATATTATTTCGCTGTAGCATGAACATATTGCATTTTCCATAAATGTCACCTGAAAGCCAAATATCCCTAACTTTTTGTGAGTAGTGTATATGTACATAAATAGAACTTTTTTGTGTGTGATACATGTTTTGAATGTATCTCTCAGGACAAAATCCTATCTTTCAGGATTTTGTCTTATTTATGGACACCACAGGGTGTGAAGACAGAACCGGATTACAATCCAGCATGGCCTTTCCCTCTGATAAATTGTGCAGGACGGGAAGTAGATACTGCAGCAAGTTGGCCTTCAGACACAGTCTGGCACAGACACAGGAATTTGACATTTTGCAACAGTTCCTGAAAGAATAAAAAAAAATGTCAGCCATGTTAAAAAAAAAAAAAAAAAAAAAAAAACAAAGGAGAGAAAAAAAACCCCACAAGTTATCTGCATGGTGTTTATGAAGTTGAAGAGTAATTCTTTAATCCTGCGCAGCTATTAGTTTTTCTTGCTATACTGATGGTTATTTTATTCATTCATTTTATTTGGAAAAGTCTTATGCTGTTTTCACAAGTATATGAAAAATTGCAATAATACAATCTTAAACTCATGTTTAAGAAAAAAAACAAAACATAATTCTTGGTATAAATTGTATTTTTGAAATACACAAGTGATCTTAAATCCCGCTCATGGTGCTACTCTGCAAGTGTCAGCTGCAAGTGTCTGGACGTACACTGTCAAACTCTATGGATCATATGATGAAGTACACCTGCAGTCACTCTTTCAAACACACCTACATGAATTTAAGGGGACTCCAAACTGCCTCTAAAAATCCTTGACCTGATTACTTGAAAGTAACTACAAAGTTGTCAGGCATCTTTTGTGTCCCCAGAAGAACATCTAAGTAATGGGAACATTCAGTACATTAAATCATTTATAAAAAGTTCTCACCCTCTTCCATCCACCACAGCTTAATATCATTTTACAGTATTTACTTTCACATGGATAAATGTTTGATCTGTCTGATTTAAAATCAGTCTGATCAGAGCTGACATGTTTACATCGACCCTAAGTAAAGTGATCTGATCATTTGTGTGTGTTTATATGGGCAGATTTATTACGATCCTAATGCTTTTTCAGATTTGGAACTTTTTGATCGATGAACCCTTAACTCTTTCAGTTTCTAACAAAAATACTGTAATAGCCTCTGTTCTGTTCTGTTCTGTTTCCTAAAAGTACATCCTAGGTGCATTCACAACTGGATAGTCTGCTAGACTCTGTGCAATTGGGTCTTGGTTGGGGGGGCAGGGAACATTCTTCCGGACCAAAATTGCATTAACAATACAGTTCAGCCAACCCTTTTGAATGTGTTCCTATTCTTACCAAAACATGTTGGAAACCATTCATAGCCTCAAAGAAAAAGCTACTGTTACACTTAGTCACTGTTACGGCTGTTCTTTGCTGTTGTGTCTAACTTTAATGTAATGAGAATGTAATAGATGGGTGGAGAACACCAGGAGAATTTTAACCACGGTGCATTACAAGCAAAATGAACCACAAAATACTGGAAATGTCCAAGTCTGTGGTTGATTTTCCTGTAAAAATGTTGGTGAATTTATTGATGAAACTCATGAGATGTGTAGTTTTGGTTGAAAACACAAACAAAAAAAAAAGAAGTCAGGAGGCATTTGATCTTTCAGCAGGATAATGATTCAAACCAGCCTGCCTGCCTGCCTGCCTCCTGCTGAAAAAATATTTTGCCCAGATGGTAATCAGTCTTAGAATGGCCTCCTAGAGTCCTGGCCTAAATCCCAGAGAGTCTACTGTACAGAGTACGTCATGGAGCAAAAAAAAAAAGATGTTCTCGTTTTTGTTTGTGAATGTGTTGAAAGCTTTGCTGGTTTGAACAAAACATTAGTCACAGCTGAAAGAGAAGTTGGTCACGTCTCCACAAAAACAGCTCTGCAGGTAAAAGAATGGCAAACTAAATGAAGATAGTTTTTAATGGTTTAATGTAGTTATTTATATATATATTATATTTGGAAACTTAAAGCCCATCTGATTTGGCATTTTGTTGTCTTACTGAAATGTCCTGGTACTTTGGAGCGACTGTATCTTTTCCCCTTATGCTAGAGAAACATTTCAGTTCAAGTCCAAACATGACTGATATGATGATGTGAAATCTGGGCTGTGCTGCTTGTTTAGCCTGAGTCCTGAAGAAACACAATTCACTCTGAGTTCATGACCTGCTCCCATAGCTTCGCCACCAATGCCAGAATTCCCCGTTGCTAACATTTACAAGTGCCTTTGGGAAGTGGAGAGTTAGGGGTTAGGGGGGCTTTCTTTGTATGACCCTGTTATTAGGCACACATAGAGTAAACCATTATCTCCTCTCTGCCCTCATACAATCCATTTCCCTTTTTTCCCCTTCCCATTATAGGAAATGAGCTCACTTCAGTTCCTCTCCATCATCAATGGGCTATCCTGTCATTTTTCTGCCATGTAAAGTCCAGTGCTCCTGGGCTTCCTCCAGGGACCAGCTTCTAGGCTGAGCTTTGAGTGTATATGTAGGTAATACAGAGGTCCAATTTCACATAGAAAATGGTTCTGGTTTTCAGTAAAGCAGAGGAGAAGAGAAGTACATGCAAAACAGTTGGTGTTGAGATGACAATGGGACAAAATCCTTGTGAAGAGCCTCTTAACTTCTCCATGAGGGAAGATGGAAGCAGAGGGTCAGCTATTGTTCATATTTTATGGCAGAAGACTGAGCATGCACAAATGATGAGCTGGGCTGCTTCTCTCAAGCACAAATGTCACATACTAGGCACTGCTCTGGAGCGCAGCAATGATTTGGTCCTTTCTGACTGCACATCTTATAGGAAGTTGTGCTTTGGCTGTCGGAGGACAAGCTAAAGAGTATAGTAAGAAAAAAAAAAAGAGATGGAAAAATGTTGCATCTCTTTGTCCTTAAAGAACTATATCAGCTGTGAAACTCACTACCCCTGCAATCTATGCAGCATTGTTTCACTTCCGTACTTTAAAAGTTCCAGCTAAAACCCATCCGTTCAGACTTGCCTTCTCTCTGTGAACATAGAGGGCTTGGGCTGTGTCTTGATCAGTTAACATTTCTTTTAATGTTTTATTAAGTTTTTGTTTGGTTTATTGTGATTAAAATATGTTATTTATCTTTTATATTGATAGTATTTAGAAACCATATTTTCTCTATATGATCTTGAGGCTCTAGAAAGCACCTATAAATGAAATGTATTATTATTTATGTATTATTTATTCAGATTTTTTTCCCACCCAATTTTTTTATTGGAGTATGTTTTATTTTTTTGATTGAAATGTTGAAATAGTCAGAAATCAAACTCCAGATAAAAAAGGAAAATTCCCTTTCCCAGATGTATATGTTTTAATAATCTGTAAGCTATCTTCTCACTGTGCTGCTGTATATTTGATGTTTTTTCTTCTTGTTTCTGTTAAAGTTTCTACTACCTAAATTACAATTTTACCATGAACTTTCACTTGGTCTCTACAAGTTAAATGTTTACAACTACTGCTGGCTTTTGCTGGTGGTGTTGGCTCATCTGATTTGTGTGCTGTGGAGAAATAGCCCCTCACTTGGTGGAATGACACAACCAGCAGGAGCCCATAGGAGGGTGATAGATGTAGGGTATAGGTTAGATGTCCCGCTGAGGGAGAGTATGGTGTTTTTATTGTTTCCAAATCCTAATATTATGACAGCCGTGCTTTCTGTCATGACTATATTTATGTTTTTACTTTATTATTGCCTTTGTCAGTTTACACTCATGAGGCAACTGAACATCTACTTTTCATTAGTCTTTGAACTTTTTCCTGTCAAAACTTCGGATGTTTTCTAGGTGTGGGAGAAAAAAGTCTATTCACATAAAAATCTTGTTTTTTTGTTTTGTTTTACAATTTTTAAATAAATTTTCTTTTGGTCAAAAATAGATTTTTTCTTTTTCCAATTTTATACGTTTATATGCCAGGTGGGGAAAAGTTATCGCTTCTCTTCAGCAGAAGGCGAAATGTTTCTCTTCAAATATCTCGTAACATGACGTTATATCCATTTTGGAAAACACGTAAACAGATGGCGGAGAATGGCGGAAACCAGTGTCAAAGTGTGGACACATTTTTGGATTTTTTGCTTTGAAGGGAAAAACCAAGCTGGACATGTCGAAAGCTATTTGTTAACTCTGTGATGCACTCGTTGTGTACTACGGTAACACGACTAACATTACTGCCCACCTAGCATGACACCACCCTGAGGTAAATGCAGAGCTAATAGCCAAACGTACAGCAGCAGCAAATCAAACCAGCGCTTTTATATACAATTTAAGCTTTTGACACAAGAGTATAAGTTCAAACAGCTGCTTCAAATATATTGCTGCTGAATAAATCTTAAAAACTAACACACAGCGGATTTTTTATGTTTGGAAAATCTGGCCTGTGATATAGTCTGTAAACTCGGTCACCATGCAGCTTTTTTACACGGTCTGCTGTTTAGAAAGTAAACTAACAATCAGCAATATTGAGGAATTGCAATGTAAATCAAATCAACACAAAAAAGTTAAAAATTGAATGAGAGAAAAGTATATCGTCCCAGCCCTTTCCATAGTATGTGATTGGCTGTGTAGTTTACTTTTTCTTGTAATATAAAAATTGAAATCCTGCCAATCCCAATGTCATTTCTTGGTAAGTCAAGCTTTATGAGATTGACAGAATTTCATGATATCAGGTATGAAATGATACAGGAAGTGTTTATTAAACTGCCAGTTTGAATGTATAATTCCATGTACAGCTAGATAGAAGACGTACTTTTTCAAAGAGGTATGAAATCGGACAAGACTGTTTGTAGATAATCCGTTTCCCTCGTAATGTCAAGCCTACGTCTATCTCTCTTGCATCTCTATGACCTGGTCCAGCCCCCACATTTCCTCTGTGTTTTGTAGCCAGCAAGCTGAGTGGCACTTATTTCTTTTTTCTCCATCTTTTTCTCTTTGTTTTTTTAAAGACATGTAGCGACATGTTGGACAGATTATTGCTAAATACTGTTGAATGTTTTCCCCAGAATGACCTGGAAGTATGTGCATTCTGTTTCACTCCCTGAACTGTAGCCCACTGAGAGTAAAGGCACTGCTTCTGGCAATGGGAAAGTAATTAATATATTAGCAAGTATACCCACATTTAAAGAAAAAGAACAAGTTTAAACATGCGACTTTTGGTGTGGCTATGTCAGTAGAGCTGTAAACTCAACAGCCAGTCATGAGTAGAAGTACCAATGATATCAAGCACAATGTTGCCTTTAAGCCCCATTTAAGTCTACTAAGTCTACTGGAAACGAATTTTATCACCTAGCTCTATTGTTACACCATTTATCTATTAGCTAAGCAGGCAGTTTTAAGTGCTGTTAAGGTCTTTGGATGTATTTCCCTTGTTGATAAAACCTACTTTCTGCTCAGTGATCTTAGCAATGTTTTATAGCACCAAAGGACTCCAGCTGGTGCTTAAAATGGATTTGTCAACTAATTTACAGCTGTGGTGTGGATGAAGTATTTCCCCTTCACAGATTGCTTAACATCTTATGAACACTGAGCTAACCTTCAAAAAAACCTGAACTTCCTTCAGTTTTTTTTTTTTTTTTTTTTAAATGGGACTTTCTTTAGGTAAAAGTCATTGCAGTTATTAAATGGGAACTTCATGGCTGCAGAGTGTTGCAGATGCACCTGATGTCATTTCTTGTTTCAACTCGTAACCACCCGCCCCCCCCCCCCCCCCATCTGTTACTTCCTCTTTGAGCTGGTTGCATGTAGAGTACGTACAAGTCTTTTGTTTGACTGGTTGAGGAAACCAGCCCGCCCATCCTGTCAGTTACTTGGTTCTGGTCTGCATTGTAGGCACCCCCTGTCTGTCACTGAGACAGGGGTGCCTACATTTAACTTTTGTTAAAACCTTTAGTGAGTCTGTTTTATTTTTAAAAAAAACCAAAAACACAAACTTTTTTTTTCCTTTTTCTCCACCGTTTTAACAAAAAGGTTTTTCTTAGTATTAGCAGAAACTGGTGTTTACCAACTAAACTCATCTACCAGTGTTTAATTGAAATGGCAGTGATATGTCATACACCCTGTAACTCACCAGTTGCACGGTGAGTGTGCTTCATTTGTCAGGACTTTTAAAAAGTGTTTGTTTTGACACGTGAAGGCTTTTAGAACATAATCATTTTAACATACTCATCATTCACCAGCGCTATTTAACTTCACACATCCATCAAGCTTAAAAGATTTTTGGAAAGAATGCGGTGAAGCCATAAAGTATGTTTACACTTTGGTGTCGTTTTGTTTCCACTCCATAAAAACAGCAACTCTTAAAGGTTTAAAAGCAGCTCTTAAACTGTTCCAAGTGAAAACATTGGCAACACACACTGTGTGTGTAATTTCTGTCTTATAGCAGACTTTAGTGTGATTTATAATTTTGCAAATTGGACATAAACTTAGATTCTGTCAAATAGAACACATGGGCAAGCATTACATCAGATATTAAAGCAGGAAATGACATTGCTGAAGAGGGTTGTAATAAGTGTGGGGTCACTTATTAAAATGCACAATTTAGACAGGACAACTATAGAGCTGTTGGCTCCTTAATACCATTACTTTGTAGGTCATGTTTTTTATTTATTACTGTAAGGTGTTCTGCTGTTGTGTCCACCAAAACTTTGCATGTGAAGGCATCAGACTAATAGAATTTTTTAAATTAAAAGTAGGTGATGTTAGTGGTTGTTTAAAAAAACAAAAAAAAAACAAAAAACAAACCAACATGTAACCAAAGGGAAATTCGGTGGTGTCTGTTCCATTGTGTTGTACAGTACTGTGGTAACCAGTAAAATGTTTAGTTAAACTGGACAGAAGACTAACATATCTAATGCACTGTCAGTACAAAAGTAGTTGCGATTGTCTGTAAAGGCAAATTTTGCCATGTTTCCTTGGATTTTTTTTTATTCAGGGTGCTTTAATTTGGTTATTAGCTTACTGCTATTCCTATTGTTTTCATTTTGCTGCCCAGACATTTAAGGAGGATGGACCATAAAAGTGGACTGTTGAACCCTCACACTGGGAAAAGTGAGGGTGCTGAAACACCCTGTCTCCCATGATTGCGACTAGGGGCGGGAAATCCAATCGAAAACAATCTAAATAGATTTTTTGCCTCACAATTTTAAAATAGATTTTTTTTTTTTGTTGAAAGGAACGATTATTTTTTTAAATAAGTACAAATAGCCCATTATAAAGTTTTTGTCATTTTTATTGATTTTTTTTTTTTTTTTACTCTGCTTCTTGGGAATTATAGCAGCAGAATGATTGTCTGGCTACTGTTGTTTTTTTTCCCCAATTAAAGTCCAGAAAAATGACTAGCAAAAGGAGTTGTACTTTTATTGTTTGTTTTTAATCTAAAAAAATCAGCAATGTTGAAAAATTGTGAGAATCGCAATTTAAATTGAAAATCGAATCGGGACAGAAGCAAATCATCACAGCCCAAGGTGCGACCCTCTGTGCTGCTGATGGAAGCGTGATCACCCGTATTTACGTGATGTTATGGCATCAGGCCAAAACTCTGTTGTGGGAGAAGAGAAGCTACAACATGCATGCAACTGCATGTAAATGAGATTAATAAAATCAGTTGGGTTTTTTTAATAAAAGGAACTAAATAAAAACCTGTTCCAGAGGAAATGTGACTTTAATTACTCCTGTTGTGACTTCGTTGTGTATAGGAAATTCGATCATGCTTTTATTAGTCACATTTTTACCTGAGTTTTGTTCTTCTTTTTTTTTTTTTTTTTTTTTTAACAGGATGAGGGTGGAAAAGGCTGACTCAGCAGCTTTCTTACTACTGGGGATTATAGCCTCCAGGAAGGTTCTAATCAAACCTGCTGGCAGCATAGAAGCAACTTTCAATTTGCTGCTGCTGAGTGCATGCATTTGTGCGCGGGAAGTGGATCTCATGCTCATGTTCTTATGACGATAGCAGTATGGGTTCACAACGTGCCCAGCACGTGTGTTTTTGCTGTATTTGCTGGCCAAAATACAAGACTGGCGGTAGAGCTTAACTGTAAAGCGCTGTAGCCTTTAGGCAAAAAAAAAAAGTTACATCAGTAATGATTTTTATGTAACTTGGAAATTCCCAGTAGAATAAGTCTATCAGTTCTTTTTAAACAAGATTAGTTCCCTTTAAATGATCTCATCACTAATGTTAGATGTGTACTAACATGCTCATAAAAACTGGCTTTTTTCCCAGACTGTTGAAACAGCAGTATCCAAAAGTTGTTTAATGCACCAGTATGTTAATGGGACTGCCGGTCCATTTAATGTCTTTTTTATTTATTTATTTTTTTTAAAAATCATTTTTGTTTATATTCTGTTGTAAGAATTACAAACTCTACCTCAGGCCTTACCTCTTTCATTATGTTCACTTATATAAGCATAACTGCAACACTGCTAACTGCTCTACTGGCTTCAAGAGCTTTCCTTCTCCATTGCCATCTTCAATTTTTCACAAGTCAGTGAGCAGAGGTTAGCAAAACTAATAAGTATAAAATACCACAGTCTCATCCACAATAATAATTCCTTCCTGTAGGCTGCTGAGGTCATTGAGGTTCATGTGATGCCTGCACTTGTAATCATTGTAATTACACTTTGGAAAAATGGGAGTAACAAACCTCGTAGATGGTTAATCAGTGCTTTTGTGCCCAACATTTGGTGAGTGTTAACGTTGCAGAGAGTGAGCCACAGAAAAGGTATTTGAAGCCACATTTCTCAGTGAACTACTTTTCCAGCTTTGAATCTTGAAGCGAATGCCTGTTTTGTGTTACCAGTCCACTGACCATAGTTTTTTTTTTTTTTTGTCCATGGATGGAGTCTGGGCTGCAGTGAAAAGACAACCTTGCACAGCCCCGCTGAAAAGCAGAAAGGCTGTTCAGCTGCTGTTACACAAGTTAGTGTTATTGCACCTTCTTGCAGGTGAAGTGAGTTTCTGTGCTTTAGCATATCAGTGCCAGAGCTGTGGAGAGTAAAATCCATTCATACAAACAGTGTAATTGTGGTTCTTAATTCACAATTGATTCAAGATTTTAAGGAATATTTCTTAATAAAATAGTTTGATGTGTTGTCTTGCGCGCCTCTTCTCAGTTCCATACTTCAGTATTTATTGACATTATCATGGCTGCAATATTCATGTTGCGACTCTTGAAATTTAGCTCTAAAAGCTAATATTGTAGGGGAAAAAAACAATCTGTTTTGTTGCTACTTATTTAATCATTTTATTTTGTATGCTATTATTATGCAACATAAAGACAATCACATTTTCCTTGAAGGCAGTATTTGGACAGACATCAAACAACAATGTTCCAGGTGAAATAGGACCCGAGTATGAGCGATTTAATATGAAGGTTAATAAAATGAAAGTTAAATGCAGGGAAACACCTGAAATGCACAAGCTCACATTTTCTGCCATCAGCTTCTATTTTATTTAAGGCTTTGTTTAAGAAATGATCATAACACATTCACATCAGCTTTAAATTTATAACAAGTATCAACTCATTTTATTTTGCATGGGAAATAACTTTACCTTAACCTTACCTTCACCTTACAAATATAAAAAAGGTGAAAGACAGCTTTAACGTGGTGATCATTTAATAGTATACGTACCGTAATATGCAGATATTTATTTTTTAACAAACTCCATAAATTTAGTCTTTTTTTTGTACATTCTGAATTTGTCACCAATGTTTTGGTTGTCATATGTGTTATTTTAAAATGGAAACTCAATTTCAGTCCAATTTCAAGCCCTGGACTCAGATTTGAACAGCTGTTACAATCTAAACATGAGTTGTTGTTGTTTTTTAAAAATTTTTTATATATATATACTTGTGAGCAAGGCATCTTCAACTTTATTTAGTAAAACATCAGAAATTGGCTGTGTTTCTGT
Organism: Telmatherina bonti; assembly: GCF_933228915.1. Classification (NCBI taxonomy): domain Eukaryota; kingdom Metazoa; phylum Chordata; class Actinopteri; order Atheriniformes; family Telmatherinidae; genus Telmatherina; species Telmatherina bonti. Next base: position 31,917,477 of record NC_136624.1, read on the forward strand.
GTTTTCAAATGTCAGATCATGTGAAAATTAAAGCCAGCAGTATTGCAGTTTAAGGGCACATTCACCCAATAGTGTTAGTGACTTGGTCTGATTGGGTAGGGAATTCCAAAAATTTCTCACCTTCATTTGGTTTAGTTTGCTTTGCTTTACTTTCACACTGTGCTGTACTCAAGCGAACTGATTGGCCTTGACTGAAAATGGCTTGTTTGCTGCCAGCGAACATTGGAAAAACGATACATTGATCAAGTCTTGGGATTTCTGTTTTTTCTGTTTGTGTTCACAATTGATAGTTTTCTGAAGAATCTGTCCGGTATGAGCAACAGAGTTTGCGAACCATTCATAAAGTCGTTCATTGCTTCTCTTTAGTTAACTGGATGGTATGTTTGCTTTCACACTGCAAGCGTACGGCACCAGGGTTCACTTGCAAGTGAACTAAGATTTCCAGTTTTCAGATGGACCTGATTTCACATTTTTGTTCCACACTATTCAAAACAAACTGTACTATCTGAGGAGGTGGTCAAGGGTTTGTTAAAGACAGACCAAACGCTCCCAGTGGGAATGTGGCCGAAGTGAGGGCCCTACTGAACTTATCACACTACTCAAATTCTGAATGTCCCGGTGGCTACGAAGTCCAGCATGGACCTCTATGTGGGCTCTGTTATAAATCAGACTGAAATGATAAGGTGTTAAGAACAAAATAAAACAAAACATGGATATTTAACTCAAATATGATTTTGTTTTTTTGCTCATGATTTCATGGCCTCTTTTCTGAGTAACTTTTAGCTTCAGCTCACCTGTATGTTTCCTATTACTGACACATTTGGTTGCACTCTAATGTAGATAAGATATTGCTCATCATAGGTATCAGAAACAACCCCAATTAAAAGAAATAAATACACAATTATAAGAAAATGATGATTAAAAAAAGGATTCAGAGCCAGATACTCTAGAAGCTAAATAATGCCAGCTTGCTTGAGTTTGGGTGTGTGTTGAAACACTGTCACGTAACTGCAACAAGAGAAAGAGGGGTGAGGGAGGAAAGAGGTTCATGGGGGTAACAGGCCAAGAGAAAGTAGGGGGGCATTAGCCTTGCATCGTAGCTGAGAGCAGGATGCAGCTGAGCTCCTGGCAGGAACACAGCACTGAGGGCTTTATTGTGATTTGTAATTATGTGGTTTTCTGTGGGGGCTCAGTTTGGTGCGCTCCCACATTGAGGCTTCTTTTAGCCAGGGAATACTGAGTAGGAGAACAAAGAGAGGGAGCAGAGAGAGGGTGGGGCCAGGGCCACTGCTAACTATTTTTGTTAAACCAGAAATGAGCAGACATGGCTGGAGCTGTGCAGAATCTCATTGAGTTGAAGACGCACAAAAATGCAGACTTGAAATTATTGTATTGATATTCAAATATAGCTACACATTTTTAAAACAAGAAAGATAGCCTCCCTTTCTCATGGCATTTCCTGTCTGGAATCAGTTTGTTTGTGGTAAGAGTGAACTGGAAATTCATATTTGTAGAATAAATGAGGACAAGAGTACAACGACTTGTGCTGCTTAAGTCAACACGGTTGTCTTGTTCTGCAAACACACTACCCAGCACTCTTACGAAAAAACAAAAGGCTATGGAGAGTGTGCACGTGGTTTCTCTGCCATGGTAAACTGTGTTTAAAAACATGTCTAAGTCATACTGGGGAAAAAACGTTCTTGCCATGAAACAAACCTGACAGGAAGAGTTGTGATGCAGAAAAACGAATGAAGTTCAGGTTTAGACATGTCACCAGTTTCAGTCTCAGGCGTTCCCATGCTTAGTGCAGGCGTTCCACGCTTAGTGCAGGCATAGTGCGCGCAGAGTGAAAGTTTCTACACTTGTCATGAATTTAAAGGAGCAAAAAGTGAAATTGTTTCACCCTTGAGGTGAAACAGATGAACGTTTTGTTTCCGTTCTCCACCATTTCGCATTAAAAATACGCAGCGCTGTTGCACGCTTGCTGGAGCCTTTTAAAGGGAGGGAGGGCTGCAAGAGGAGTGAAAACTCGCATTAATGTATATGAATAGATGGCTGCACTGACTGGTAAACGCAGGGTTGGCGATCAACAGAGAGGAACGGTGTGTAACATAATGTTCAAGTCAGTTCGGCTTCATAGTGCCACTGCACAACAATGTCATCTCATGATACTTTACAGACTCGTCGGTTCATGCCAATTCATAATAAATATCCTAGATAACGAAAACCAACAGATTATATCAAATCTGGACTTTGATCCAATCCCCCATCCTGAGCATGTACAAGGTGACAGTTGTACTTGTCATGAACTTAAAATTCCTTCAATCCATAAATGATAAGTTTCTGCTTAATGCACCTTGAAAATCTGTTAATCATTAAATGTTTATGCAGCCATTTTAATAACTGATTAAAACCTGCAAGTCTACAAACTGTTGACTGCATCTTCACCATCACAGTGGAAATATTAAAATTCACATATGTTTATCTGTTTGGATTAATTTTTGGTAAATTGATATGTTCTTGGCATAATAAAAAGAAAAGACATCTAAATATACAGGATTAATTAATGTAATACATCATTTATTTAATTTAATACTTAAGCAAAAGGAGCAGTAGAACGAATGAAAAATGCATGTCATTAAAATATGAGGGAGCGTATTTATCTATTACAAGAACATGACGGCAGCTGATGGCGGATCTACTCTGAAATGTCTTAATAGAGTAACAGTTCTAAAGGTCTGACAGATGACACTGTGACTCAATCAGAAAACAATCACAAGTTGGTGGAGGAAAATGATCTCTTCTGCATATAGAAGTGCCATTTAGATGTTCTTTCATCTGTATCAGTAACTCTTTCTGCACAAATTCTCAGGTGTACTGCCTCATCTGTCTGATCATCCAGTTTACCAAGCTGGTGTGTTGTCAACGCAGCCGTATTTAATTTTGTGCACATAAAGCCTAAAGTATTTATTTCCAAACCACGGTCAGCCTGGTCCACATCACATGGAAAAGTTTCAGCAGAAGACCATTTTTTCTGTGATGTGTTGTTCATTCAACATCTGCACTGAGCTGCACCCAAACAGAAACTGAGGATGACAACTGGTTGACTTTCTTTGAGTGCACTGATGAAGAAGCTGCTGCTGCAGCTGAGCACACAGCTTGCAGAGGGAAAAAATAAGATGAAATACTCATCAGAAGTTCTGAATAAGATGGAGATTAGGTAGACGAGACTGGTTGGTGAAGCGAGGCAAACAGACCACAGGTACTCTAAAAATGACAATTCTGTGCGTTTGTACACATTATGTATTTACCATTTGATAACTTGAATTTTTTTTTTTTTTTTTTTTTTTACCAGGATCCTGGCTTGGAAGTAGCAACCATCTTTTTCCCCCACATACTGTTGCTCAATCAGTGCCAGCTTGTAGAAACCCAAGAGCAACCAGCTAATTGTGTTTATTTGAATGTACTAAGAAGAACTTTAGATCATATCAGATAGAGAAAGTCACCATTATAGCTATTACCCATTTGGGCATGAATAAAAAATGAAGTGAGTGATAGACAGGGTGGTGAAGGAAGGAGCTTTAGGAGAGCAGAGGTGATAACACACTGTTGTGTGTTGAATGGCTGTGCTTCATGTTTTGCTGTCAGTCAGTGGTTGAGCTCCGTCAATTAAGCTGAAGACAGCAGACAGCTGCATAGAGATGAGGTCAAGAGCGAGGTAGGAGGATCATAGCTATGCTGTCAGCTTTTCACCCAAGTGTAATGCCTCGATGCCACTTTAATTGCAGTGACTGCAGAGTCAAAACATTCATTTGACTGCATATTTAAAATGGCCTTCAATGCATATTGAGATTCTATTGTTGAGAGCCTGGGACGCCTTTATGTTTTCGCTGTAAAATCTTTAACGAAGCGGTTGTAGTTTTCGGTTGACCTTTTTGTCTGAACTTATGATTTATAACTTCTCTGTCTGTACTCATTGCAAGTACAAGCTCTGGCCTTTTAGAGCAGATTGAGCTGGAGGTAGGAGTGTATGCACTGACTGAAACCAGCCCACAACTGCCAGCTGCAGCCGCTTGATTTCCTGTTTTTCAGGTGCCTTTTTTTTCTCTTTTTTTTGTGCCCCTGTGAATCCTTAGTGAAGGTAAAAGTTGGTCTTTTTAGCAACCAGTTAGGATTTAACCCAGTTTGAGTTTTGTTTTGTGAGATACACATTTTAACCCCATCTGTTGTAGATCTTAAATCTTAAGCCATTTCAGAGGTGGACCGGGGACGTGGTGAGAAAATTTCCTGAACTTTCCACACCAGCTTTGATTAAAGACTGGCAAAATGAGACCTTGAGACAATGGTGGCGTCAGGGAAGGGCCTCTCTGGGGGACCCTAAATACATCTTTCCTGTCTCTACCAGAGAACTGTTTGTTTAACATTGTAACTTCTCAATTACAGTCTGCCTCAGCCCAGGCACACGTATAATCCTGCTGTTTTCCAAGCTGTGTATCTGAGCGTTTTTATTGGCTCTGTCTCAAGTTGTGGGTTCATGAGCAAAGAAATGGTAGTTTAGTTCTGCAGTTGAGAAAGCAGATGGCAAAACATCATTTACTTATTTGTTCATTGGTTTAATAATGTTAAAGTCAGACCTATAGATGCAATGTGGTCTTTAGTTGATGTATAAAATATTTTTACTTGGTTGATTACTTGTGAAAAGAAGAAGAAATAGAAGACAACCAGTTAAAGTGTATGTGTGTGTGTGTGTGTGTGTGTGTGTGTAAGAATGTGAGTAGAAGCTTAGGGAACAGGAAGGGCAGGGCAGAGCTGCGCAGTGTGTTTCCTGTGAGGCAGGAAGTTAACAGGGTCATGCAGCAGAAGCCCTGAATTATTGCTCCGAGCTGCTGCTACTGCCAAAGTCCAAAATAAACGGCTCATTGGTGCCTCACTCTCTTGTCTGATTTTTCTACTTTATTATGATTCAGGCTGCCACATTCAGACTGGCCAGTCAGTAAGTACAACACACAGGTGTTCCTAAAAAGACATTATGCTATTTACAACAACCACAAACGTTGGTTTTCTGACATGAATTCAGCATCATTCTTTGTTTTTTTTTCTTTTAGGCATTACAGATTCCTAAACTCTTAGGACAACACATCCGTCCTTGGTGCTGTGGGTTTAAAACACCAGTGTATGGGAAGGTTTCTGAAGACTGGTGCGCCAAGTAGTGATATCAGCAGGTGTATTAGCCCAGCATTCGTTTGAGGATCAAACTGTGACCTTTTACTTGAAAAGGAAGAGAATGAAAAGACCACATAGATGGATGACTCAGCTGTTTGACTCCAGTCTTTAAACATGACATTAAGCTCTGGATTGGATATGTGCTTTGCTCTCCTTTTTAAATTTATTTCGTGTACAGATCTGCAAACACAATCAGTGCAGTTGTGTTGTTTTGCGCATAAACTTATAGGACGATGGCAGCAGACAAATTTGAAGAGATTAAAGTATGTTCTTTTCAAACTCAGCTCTATATATGAATACACATTTTTTTCAAGATGCTAATTCATATAAAGTAATTTCAGCTTTAAGTATTGCTAATTTAATGTTAGTATTACATCCAGTTACAGCAATAAAAACGGCCACTGAACTAATGTTGAATGTCACTTTTCATTTCCCGTTGGAATCAGCAGGACTTAATTTGACAACTCAAGTGTTCATATCAGCATATAAAACCTAATGACAGCTGGGTTCTTTCTGCCCCAGTTTCTGCCTTAAAGCGCCTCTCATAAGATCAGACTCCAAAGATTTAAAGTCAGCAAAATGGTCCTCTTATCTTGCTGGCACAACTTATCCTTCCATTCAGGACTGTATGAAGAGAAAAATCTGCACAAAGTGTGACTGGCTTCTAAATTCACTGAGCACATAAAAAAAAAATTGAATATTAAAAAGCAATACAGTTTATTTTAGTGATGTCATCAGTGTTTTTTAATTAGCTTGAAAATATTGTTTTGTACCACTTTGCCAGACTTTCTTGGACATTTTTAGATTGCTCTTTGAGCACTGTGTTAGGAGATGAGGCTGCTTTCACTTTGAGTTTTATTATTTGTTTGAAAAGCCTTTTCAAACAGATTGATTTATAATTTAGTCAGCTTGAGATGATTCCTATAACTTAATTTCTTTATTTTGAATAAGAGTTGTCATCGTTACAATGTGGCACCATTCTCTGCATCTGTTATTGCATCTTCCTGCATACATAAAGTGTAGTCAGACTTATTGCCCATTTTGTGACTCTACCAACCACAGAACTACAGTAAGCATGGCTATTGAGGTCAATTTTTATACTGTTAAAAGCAAAACATGTAAAAATAGAAATCCTATTTTAAGAGATTGGTTTCTAGCAGCAGATCTGTGTGCTGCTGGGAAAGAGCTAAACTTTATCTAACTTGGTACCACCATGAAGTTGCCTTTGAGCAGGATGCATAACGTCCAACTTCTTTACCAAGCTGCATCGCAATCATTAGATCAGACTGTTCCTATGCAAAGTCAACGTCTACCTGCAGTAACAAAGACACCACATCTACATCTTTTCTTTCACTGTACCTTGGATGAAAGCAAAGGCCTTCGTCACCAGGGTGTGTTGTCAAGGAAATGACTTTTGTAGATGATGGTTAACTCCAGGGCTTTACTCCCACCATAACAGTGTTATGAATTATTGAATTGATCCCAGTTGTTTGGTCCTCTTAGATCCAACTTTTGATGACAATACTGTTCATCTCAGCTTCAGTGAACATAAATTGTAAATGCGTTGACAGATAAGATGGGTTAGGGTTTCAGCTCTCTGGTTACTAAGGCAATTATCTGTGGAGCCGAATGTGTTTTGAAAGCAAACAAGTCTGTTTTGGCACAATAATAGGCTAGAAGGATGTCACTAACAATGAAGGTGAACCTTCACACTCCTTATACTTTTAGATAGTTCCTTACTTGTGCAGCTACACATCGAGGCTAGTTGACCTTTAAAGTAGAGGGGGCATGTCTCTATGTGGGGGGGGTTGGTTTATTTTAAATTTCATTAATGCTCCAGTTTCCACAAAGGTTTAGAAGTTGTATGTTTTGCATTGGTTCACTTACTGTACCAAAAATACTTTAAAATCCAGGTACATACCAACCATATAAGTGGGCTGTCCATCACCTCGTCTTGCTGCGGTGCTGCGTCAGATGTAAACAGAGAGGGCGAATTCACTAAAATGAAGTTTCTAACTTGAAAGAAAGAGGGGAAAAAATAAAGTAATAAGAGAGAGCAGTAAGTAGTAAGTGGTGGAGATAATCCAGAAGCTAATTTAGCTCAGATCAGCTGAGTTCCTGGGTGTCACCAGATTGAAAATAAAAACAGATAGCTCGGACTGTTTTCTTGGTGTCAAACTGAAACTTTGTCCAGTTAAGCTAAAGAGTCAAGCTAGAGTGCCAAGTTAGAGAATTTGTGGGCAAGAAATCTGGATGAAGTCCTACTAAATGTATGGATGGAATGTGTTGTGAAGACTGATCTCCCCTCACAATCTAGAAGCTCTAAAATTGTAATCCTGCTTATTTCTGTTCACCTGAGGGCGTGAAATTCATCAGATGCTGTTCCTTCTGTGTTTAAAAGGAAGGCAGCTTTGACATTTATTCTGCTGACTTGTTGGCTTTTAACAAGTAAATCCCAAAATTTTCACACTTCTTTGTCTCAAATATATCATTTTATGGCAATAATATAGAAAATTTGGTTTACACAAACCATTTTAACTGTTACTGTGGAACAGAATACTGTTACTAAAAGCTGTTAGTTTTTTAACTATTTGTAAACCACAAGTTTTCATTTTCTTCATATGGCAGCGGTTTTAAAGGAACATGATGTTGGATCTAACAATGCGATTAATCGTGATTAACTGCAATAAAAATGTTAATCCATATCATGTCATATATCATAACAAAGAGGGTTGCAATCTCTGAGTACTTTTACTTGGATTCTATTCATCACAACTTTTAAAACCTCTGTGACATTTTGTCCATTCTTAGGCTTGTACTTTATAGAAGGCATCAATTCATAGTATTGTTTTGTAACGGAGCCCTGTCAATGTCAGCTGGAGAGAAGAAAACCTGAAAGGAAGTGAAATAAACAAAGGAAAATCAAGGGAGACAAAACATCAACCAGGCTTTAGTAGACATGCTGGTTTGTAGGCAATGTGTCCACACAAAGAGCTCTCTGTGATGGAGGCAGCGTTCCGTATTCCTGTGGAGTATTCCGTTAGTGACTCAAACGCAGATACACTCTGGTCAAATTAACAAGCGAAGTGTAGTATGCATATAATCTTGACTGAACACTTTTTCTTTTCCTCACGTTTATCTTCTGTTTTTTTCCCCACACCAATAGTTGATTCACAAGTCAACTCTTAGACATTTGTGGTCACAACGCGGCTCATACCACAGTTTCCATAAGTAAATACTGAGTGTTAAAAGGACTCCTGGGTTTAAAAATTCAATTACGGCCATTATGATGTCAGAAATAAGCACTGCTGATGTTATTTCTTCTTGTTTAAATTGAAAGTGGTCTTTTTGCTAAAATTAAATAACTTTTTCCTTAAACTGGATCATTCTGGAGTTGGCACAATGTACACTTATTTTCACTCTTTCTGATGGTCAGTAAGTACAAAACTGCTTTTTTTTAATAAATATATATTAAAAAGAAAATAAATTAAAGTTACTAAATAGCCAGTATTCCCTCCAGTGACTGTGGCTCAACTGGTACTTTGTTTCATGATAGCAGCAAACAATTGTTTCTAAGCTCTGTGCTGCTAATGTATCAGTTCCTCAGCCTAAATGATCCCATAAGGCCGCCGAAAACGTTATATTTTATAATTAGCAAGTAACAGAAAACAAAAAATTGACAGATTTACACTTTTGGAACAAAAAGAAGCAATTTAAAAGTGTTTCTTATTCCAACAAGAAACACCTTTTTGTTAACAAAAATGAGATTATTCCAAATCATCAGCATCTTTGAAACCAAAACTCTTCCAGGAATTATAAATGACAGTGCAAGAAATCCAACAGATCGTTTACTAATGCATGTCATGCAGAGCATACATGAATGTACATGGAAAAAAAAACAATATAAATGATTCATTTATGTTGTCTTACTCAAATTTTGTCACTATGATACATGACTTATGTGGCCCTTTTCCAGTAGCATCTACTAAGCCCTGCCCTATTTCAGCCGATGCCACACTTACCAGGTTTCAATTGTTTCCATTACAACTGAGGCACCCTCAATGTGGGTGGGGTCACCAGAGCAAGGTGGCTCCTAAGTATTGTGAAGTCATTTGTCTGACACATGGTGCAACAATGGAGGACGTGGAGGTCATGCTTTACCTGCTGCTTGGTCAGTGGCTTGTAATCAGGAAGATTTCATAACCAGAGCCAAAAAAGGCTGTTGGTGGAAAAGCTGTTGTGCTGCCGCCTGCTGATATGACCCAAAGTCGTGCTCATGAATCATTCTGTGACGTCAAATTCTGACCACGAGTGGCCTGCAAACTGTACACCTCACATTGTCTGCCTGACTCTGCAGAATCCCAATGGAGCAGGTGCTAAAAGTGTCTACTCTGCCCAGAAGACTCTGATGGAAACGCCTACAAACATGGAGGAGTGGTGTCAGGCTGGGTTTCGTGTGTGCTAGTGAATAAAGCCAATGGACACCATGTTGTAGATAGAAGTGGAGCAGGAAAACCTTGAAATAGTCAGTTCCAGCAGTCATAAAACAGAGTCCACAAAATCCTAAAGTAGAAAAGGTGGACAGTTGCTGTAAAGTAGTGGATACAGCAGTCTACATGCAGTAGCAAAATGTACCAGGTTGAAGTGTAGGGAAAAGATGTGATTTGATGGAAATTAGTCAGCCGGCTCAGTCAGTACAGATTTTGTTTGCAGTCTTGAAAAGTGAAAATTGCTTGTTCTGTTCTCCAGGACTGGTTCAGATTGTTTGTTTTGCTCTGTGTTGTCCTGCTTGCAGACTTGGTGAATGTAATGCATCGTTCATCCACAGCAAATACCAAAAAGAGTACAGAACATACTTTACACGGTTGGAGAAACAACACTGAGCTCAGCCCTTATACAGTTTTAGCTCTAATAAGTCAAAACTTCCTCTGCATACTTTTCAGAGTAAAACCTGCCTTTCAGGGAAAGAAAAAGCTCCAGCTGACGTTTAGGGGGCATAACCGTGACAATTAAAGCAGGCCACTTTAGTTTTAAAGCACTTCTTTTCCACATACTCACTAAAACTTGCAGCTGTGGACAAAAACTATGACTCATGACTCAACTTCTGCCGTTTGCATTTCCTGACCCCTCAGTGTCTGAGGGTTTTATGTGACTCTAGAGGGCATAAAAAGAGCGAAAACTTGAAAACACAGAGGAAATTGAACAGAAAAACACATTTAGCAATGCTGAGTTTAGTTGTGCGTTGCGAAGTGGTTACATGTAATCGACAGTGTCTTCATGAGTCAATGCCAACTTCTAGTTTCTGCTGCTGCACAGTTTGTATTGACAGTGTTTTATTTTGATTGAAAATAAATAAATAAAAAGCTAAAACTATAAATTAGGTTTATTGCAACTGCAGTCAGTAGTGATATGTTGAGGCTATAATAGGATCCCAGTGCACCCAAACAGACCCATCACCGGGGCCTTTTGTAGAGCTCCATTCACATATCAGCCACACTGAGAGACTGTGATTCACATTACACTACAGTTAAAATACTGTTCAAGGTGAGAAATAGTATATTGGACAGTATGCTGTAGTAATTTTTAAAAACATTGGACTGTAATGATACTTGGCAACTCAGATTTTTTAGGTAACAGTTTGGATTTCTGAACAGTTTTGTTGACTCTGACAACCCAGAACCTTTACTTGGGTCAACTTAGATTATGAGGAGATATCAAGTATCTGACATTTCAAACAGAGATAATCTTATATACATTGACAATAAGAGTTACTAGGATAAAAGTGTAACTGTCCATCATCTACCAGATGTGAATGATTGAAGGTCAGAACTATTTTGGGACTTGGTTAGCCGGTGTCATCAGCTGTCCTTACTATTTGTCTTGTTCGTTTATGGTGTATGTTGGCATCCTCGTAGTTGGTAGCCTGCAGTTTATGGCCCAATGACTGGTGGGGACAAGTCAAGGTTATTTACGGGCCAGTGATGCATGTTGTCTGAAATCAGCCCGGAACTGAAGATGAGTCAACTTCTGTGTGTGAAGAGCCTGGACATTCTTTTGGGGGGGAAGTTAGATCAGCGTTACAGTGCCCTTGCATTTGTGTTTTGTTTTAAAACAACAAAACATACCAGTAATCTCCTGTGCCAAAACACTGCAGTATTTTGAAATGACCATATACTAGGTGGCAGTTTGAGGATCTTAAGAAAGGAAAGTTAAAGTGTGACTTAACCATGCAAGCTTTGTTTTCTACTGTCTGAATCTGAATGATGTCACCTTTAGCAAGCCATTGTTTCGATTTAGTCCTGGCCTGGATATAATTTCTTTAAACTTGCATTGCACCAACATAATCTTTTACATTCAGGGGTCCTTATAGAGCTATCCACATATTTTCACTCAGAAGCAACTTCAGCAGCAAGTTAAATATTTTTCCTTTTTTCTGATTAGCTGCAGTGGTAACTGTACACCTGCTGAACCTCAGTCAGAATGATCAGCAGAGAGCTCTTAATGTATTAGATACAGAAGCTAAAAGCCATCAGTTCAGCATATGTAAACTCAAGCGCTTCAGTTTTTTCATATGGTGAAAAGTGCCAGCAAAGCAAGTGTCAGCTTGTATGCTCTGAGGGAAATGTGCAAATTGTTAAGAAACCTCACATTTAGCCCCTCCTCCTTTCATTTCCTGTGCTTCTTTTTCAACTTGCAAGTTAAGGTTGCCATAGTGATGAAGAAGGAATAAACTTCCTGTCTTTTTCCTGTGGCTAATTGCTGCCTCTTAACAAGCTTTTTGCTTTACCCCCCCCCCTCTTGCAGATTTCATACTTGGTGATTTCACATTTCATTTATTTATGTATATTATTATAAGATGCACAGTGTTTTATCTGTTTGCTGGATGAAAATGGGAGTTTTAGAGCCATATTTTAAATCTTCATTCTCAGTTTGACTCATTAACATGTCATGATTTTGATCAAAAGCGCTGGTAAAAACAAATTGAGTGTACATTATGTTTTAAATGTCATCAAGCGATTAGCCTTATTTAGCACAGTAAGAATTGTGTTTTCAGTATAACAAATCTTCAAAGCCCTCCTGCCTAGATGATAGAATAACTTTCTCTCGTCATTCTCCAACTCTCACCACAAACTTTATTAAAAGATTGCAAGTAAGGGTACATTCATATCAGTCTTTTTTTTTTTTTTTTTTTTTTTTAATGTAGAGAACAATTTATTGTATGTCATATTTCGGGAGTGCATATTCACAGTAGACCAAATTATTATGATTATCTGATTACTGTCAGATATCTGATTTTGATGGTAATGTAAGTGGGTTCAGTGTTTTATTTATTTATTTTGTTTTATCTGAGAATGTCTAATCAAGAAAAATTGGAAATTTAAAGGTGAAAGTAATGATATCTATAAAATCTTGTGTAGAACATAAATGGGGGAATGGAGCTTGAACACAATAATTTTTTCACAAATCTCAATGAGGTCACGCTGTCAATTATCGTAAACATTCATGTCTAGTTGTGTAAAAAACAAAAAGACATAATACATAAACAACATATACATGGTTTAATAGGTAGGTTTAAACTGACTGTTGAACTTGTATAAAAGTTTTAGAGCCTTATTTAAAGTTGAGATGAAATGCTGAGCGATGATGTTTGCTTTGGCCATGTCAGGTGCATTGGTCTGGTTAGGCCTTTCATGTCTGCAGGCTTCAAGGCCAGGGCAGCGTCTGATTTTTATAAGGCTTTGGAGGGTCAGTCGTCACAGGGAGCCTTGGTCGCTTCATCTGCTCTTTGATGGATGGCCTTTCAGTTTGGAATAATTACCCCTGCCCAGGCTGGAGTCTGGTGACTGTGAGCCACAATCTTCACCCATAGGTTTAAAAAGCTGAAAATCGATACTGAGAAATAAACTGCTTTCACTGATTAAATTAATTTAATAAAAGTGCAAATTATATTCAGTTTGCTTAACCTGAACTGGCATGCAGAACAAAAATAAGGTTATTTCAATTTTGGCCTGCGAACACGTCCAAGTTTTTCATTAAATATCAAGTTTTTTGGTTTTTTTTTTTTTTTTGTTTGCATTGTCTCTTTATTTGCCCTGTCTTTCTGTCCAGATGATTTCTAAAATTAAATAAAGAATGAACATAATCAAGCATTTAAATATTTAAATTGATAGCTTGTCAGCCAGCAAGATGTAATAGATGTTCTTGTCTCCAGTTCATACTAGTGTAAACATCTAATTGCAGCTTACAACAAGCAAATCTCAAAGGCATATAAATCAATTTCTATGTTGCTTTTGGAAATGTCTGACAGGTTATTAACATACTTAGTTGACCACAGCTATACAGAAGACTGTGGTCAAATACTGTTTTAAAATAACCCCCATGGAAGTTGCTGGATTACTGGTATACAGCCACAACCCATTATAAGCATTCACCAGCTTAACAACACAGTATTCTCCATTTCAGACAAGCAATTTGTTTAAAATGTTTGGGAGAGTTTGGATAACACAGGTGGGCAAAATGACTAAATCTTCAGTTTTCTGACACGCTGTGCTCAAGAGCTGTTTTTATTTGTGTATTTTTACTGGTGAATGAGGGTGGTTCAGTCAGGATTTTTGAGCTCATCTCTGATTACCAGAAGCTGGATTAACCAATACCAAACATGGTGTATTGAAGCCTTTGTTCAATGTAATATTGATTTATCATTCATCGTATCACGCTTACAGGCCTTTTTGGGAATATTGGGAACGGCTTAGAAATGGAAACAATAAACTGATTGCTGTAAAAAAAACTCTCACTTGTTGCTGTAAAGAATCAGAATAAGAGCTAATGAGCACAACAAATTAACAACTAATTATACTAAAGCTTTTTAAAGCATCTAGATGTAGATGAAGGAGGCCAGTGAAACAACAGCTAAGAGCTGTCCATTCATATGGCAGCAAGGGGCTTTGCAGAAAGATCCCTCTGCAAAGCTGACCGTCTCCTGAGCATCTCCTGGTGTACTAAAGATTAGAGCAGCCAGACAAACTTTGGAGGTCTAAAAAAAAACTCAAGGTGGCTGTGGATCAAAAAGGGCAGAAAGCTGAACTAAAGCTTCTTGTACACAAGCTGGTAACTGATCTCTCCTCATCCGATCATGTGGGCAAGGAGGTGTGAAGGTGAAAAACCTGACACCTGATGACCTCATGTACTTTACTGATGATGTTTTCAAGATTTTGTTTTTCTGTAATGACACTGTCCACAGAACCATTTGGACTTTTGTCACCTGTTTCTTCAGAGTATGCTGCTGAACCGTTGGCTGCTGTTATTTCCTCATTCTATTTACTTAATCGGTTTTCAATAAGCTGCAGTCATTAAAGTAAAAACAAGTTAATAATAAATAAGAATAATAAAGGGTAAATTACAGAAAAATGACCTGACTCATGCTGGAGTCAGTTACGCATTTTACAGATGTTCTTTTATTTCTTCTTTATCTATACTTTTTTTTTTTTTTAAAGGTGTGGAGGTGGGGTGGGGGTTGTTGTGTTGTTTCGTGTTATTTAAACAGCTTCACTTCAGAGCATTTACTTAAAATGACTTGAAACAAAAAAAAAAACAACAACCTGTACTTAAGAAGTTTCTGGTTGTATTGCTGAATGGATTTTAATTATTACCAAGCATGTTGCTGTCTGCATGTTTTCACCATGCTTCTTCAGCAGCTTTTTGCTTATAGTGTTCTCCACCAATTCATAATTCATTGAACTTTTCTCTTTCTTCTGTTTGTGGGCTTCCACAAATGTCTGTGCAGGTTCAAATGTGTGTGTGAGTTAGTACAAAGATTTGTGCAGAAGGGAGGCTGGTAATGGATCCATATATAATGCATCAAGAGTACTTTTTCTCGTTGCCCGTGGCACATGATGTTTTAGATGCCCCTCAGCTGACAACCCACCTCACGGTGTCCCTGCATCCAACCCAGCTGCTCTGATACAGCTGCATCACATATAACATTGCTTCCCATTCCTTAATCATCGGTACACTCTACTAGATGTGAAAATTGCTAAACTCACAGCTTTGATTGATTGCTGGGGAAGAGTAAAGCTCAAAAGATGACTGTGTGAAGTGGTTTCTCATGTGACGACACTGTAAATGTTGAGTGGTTTTCTAGGTGACACTGACAGTACAAAGGGTCATTCCATCTGTTGTGCTGTGATTACTGCTTCTGGTGCTGTGACGGGCCCGGTAGCTACTCCTGCTCACTGCTCTGTCAAGAGGTTTCAAGGCAAAAATGTAGCTGTGATGAAATAAGGCTGAGGCAGTTGGACCAACACCAAGACAGAACAAACACCATAATAGTCATTTGTAATAACATTGATTGGCATCTGGTTGACAGGAGTTTCATGTTAGATTTTCATACACACATCTGCTGTGGTGTGTCACAGATTTCAAGGTTTAATCAAAAACAGGAAATCAAGTCCAGGCTCTCAGTAGTTCATTTGGCACCCTCCCAGTGAGACTCTGGTCTTCAATCATGGCCTCCCAAGGCTGTCTCTTTCTTCCTCTTCAACTTGCACTCGCTCAAGTTGGTCCTTTCTGCTGTTTCCTGTTAATAATGGTTGGGTGTGTTACTCATCTCGCTGCTCCTTCAGTGTGGTATTGACTGTCCCATTCCTGATTTTCTAGAAGCTCCACTGACATAGTCCTCCCTCTGTCATGTCACACCTCTGATTACTGCTACCTAATCTCTGCTCCCCTCTGATTGATGGGGTCAACAGA